>NW_020174561.1:13782511-13821801 GCF_003031525.2 Neophocaena asiaeorientalis asiaeorientalis
AAAAAAAAAAAAAAAAAAAAAAAAACGTGGTAAGATTTGGGGGGTAATAAAAATCTCCCCACATACACATACATTATTTTATTGCTCATATTTTTTTTTAATTTTTATTTTAAGGAGTGTTCTCTCATTGCCATGGACTGAATTGTGTCTTCCCAAAATTCATATGTTGAAGCCCTATCCCCCAAAGTGATTATATTATATTTAGAGATAGGGTCTTTAGCAGGTGATTAGTTTTAGATGACATTATGGGAGTTGGGCCCTCATGAATGGATTAGTGCCCTTATAAGCAGAGGAAGACATACTGGAGCTCGCTCTCTCTCTCTCTCTCTCTGCCATGTGAGGACCCTGCAAGAAGGCAGCCATCTGCAAACCAGGAAGAGAGCTCTCACTAGAACCTGACCAGAACTTCGGACTTCCAGAAATCCAACCCCGATTTCTGACTTCCAGCCTCCAGAATTGTGAGAAAATACATTTCTGTTGTTGAAGCCATCCAGTCTATGTATTTTGTTATGGCAGCCTATGCAGACTAATGCACTCACATGGTAATAATTAGTTACCATAGGAATAGGTTACTAGTTGAGGAGGTGTGAATAAAAAGATCTCATCTAAATAAAATTTCCTTTAACCAGTAGTGTACATAGGAGTGTAATTTTTCTGGTATATGAAAAGTTATCATTGTATTTGCAATTGGTAATTGTAGCTTGAGGTCCTTTGCATTCATTTTGGGTTCTTTGAACATCTTGTAAAATACTCCATGGCCAGTGTACAGAAAAACAGGCAGCGGCACATGTATGATTTGATTTAGGGAACACTGGAATCTCCCAAGAACCAAGCAATAGATGTGAAATGCCCAAGATGTGAGATTCATTGCTTTAGGTTTAAGGCTTTGTGTCTCAGGGAAACTCTCAGTCAAATGTCAATATCCCTCAAAGACTAATGTATTGATACTTCACTAATATTTTTCTCAGCATAGAGTAATCTTTTAAGATTGGCAAGTTCTTATTTTAGAAATGATGGTTAAGACTCTGATAAAGAGGAGATAAGAATAGGGAGGTTTCACAAAGAAGGTGGGGTGTTAGAGGGAAGAGCACCCACGGGAGAGCTCAGATGGCAAAGGGAGAGCCCGTTGGCACAGAGTGAATGGACTGTGCCAAGAGGAGGAGATGCTCTGTTCTGTCTGCTCTGTGGCTCGGTTTTTCTTCTCTCTGCCTCTACTTTATACTGTGAATATTCTCCAACCACTGCCTTTGTGTTTTTAATCCTTGCTCTCATCTTCCAGATATTTACATGACTCTTAACACTGTGCTTACCTCCATTTCTCTTCCTGTCACTTAGGCTTCTTGATGAAATTAATGGTTTTCATCTTTTCTTCTCTTTATGCCACTAAGAAATCACCCGAAGTACAATAATAGCAAAGAGCCTTAAGTCTGAACCAAAACAACAAATATAATAGGCACTCACAGATAAGGATTTGTGATCAGGCTTTGCTATTGGAAGAAACCACAATTTTTAAAGCATGTCAGTTATGTTCTTAAAATATTTCCGCAAAATTATAGAAATCTCTTTGCTGTTCAGAATCCTTTAATGGCTTTTTTTCAGAGATACTTTTGCCTTTTCTCTACCCCTTTATTCTCATAGCTCTGAATACTTAGATGCACCTTGACATGCCTAGATGATTATTATTATTATTATTTTTTTTTGCGGTATGCGGGCCTCTCACTGTTGTGGCCTCTCCCATTGCGGAGCACAGGCTCCGGACGCGCAGGCTCAGCGGCCATGGCTCATGGGCCCAGCCGCTCCTCGGCATGTGGGATCCTCCTGGATCGGGGCACGAACCCGTGTCCCCCGCATCGGCAGGCGGACTCTCAACCACTGCACCACCAGGGAAGCCTCCTAGATGATTTTTGAAGTAATTCTGCCTTGTATAAATTTTTTAATCTATACTTAAGTGCACTGATGCCCACATACTCCTTGAAAAATAATTAATTTGAGGAATAAGTGCAGGATTCTTGCTTTATTTCCCCCATGAAAACTGAAGCTGAAATCAAGTTAAATCCTTTAAATAGAAACCTGCTTTAACTGTGAGCCTGCTTAATTAATGAAAAGAGAAAAATACAGAAAAGTCTGTATCTAAGATGACTTTTTTCTTTGGGTTCATCCCTGCTGCCTAGCTGATTGTTTTTTGAAGGAGAGTGTCTTTTGTGATTAAGTCACTTGTCAGATTTGCATTGATATGCAAAGTCCCATTTTATATCTCAAGAAGCTCCACCATCTGTTACTAACATTCTTCCAGCAGGAAGTTCAAGAGAATAGCATTTGTAAGGTAAAAATACATCAGCCATAGCTAGAGCTTCAAACAATTGTTTATAATTAAGAAATAGAACTCAGAGTAAATGCCGACTGAATGCAGTTGATAAGAATGAAATGAAGGATAACAGTGGAGAATTGAGACGAGATGTGAAAATGCTGAAGGACAGGAAGTATATTTACATTTCTTTTTGGAAAAATTTCAGAAAAGTCTGTCTTAGTTTTTACTTTAAGAAGATGGTTCAAATTTAGGGTTTGTTTTAATTTGTCTTTTCATTCATTCAATTAATACTTACTGGACCCAACAATGAATAAAGAATGGGTGTGTGTGTGTGTGTGTGTGTGTGTGTGTGTGTGCGCGCACATGCATGCAAATATGCACTTCTTGTCCTTAAAGTCTCATATAAGTAATACAGGATATAGCTAAAATTTACTTTTAAATATATAAATTTCAAATACTGAAGTAAAAGCACTTACGTTAAACATGGATAAGAATAGTGGAACAGGACTTCCCTGGTGGCGCAGTGGTTGGGAATTCCCCTGCCAATGCAGGGGACACGGGTTTGAACCCTGGTCTGGGAAGATCCCACATGCTGCAGAGCAACTAAGCCCGCGAGCTACAAATACTGAGCCCGCATGCCACAACTACAGGCCTAGAGCCCGTGCTCTGCGACAAGAGAAGCCACCACAATGAGAAGCCCGCACACCACAACAAAGAGTAGCCCCCACTCACTGCAACTAGAGAAAGCCCACGCACAGCAACGAAGACCCAACGCAGCCAAAAATAAATTAATTAATTAATTAAAACAAAAAAAGAATAGTGAAACAATTGAATATCCCAAATAATGTTATATAAATTGCATAATAACAGGTGAACATTTAGATATTAAATATTTGGGTATTTAAACACTTAGATAATTTAGAAAGTATCCCCTGAACGGAATATAGGCAGTTTAAAAAGGAGGGATGTGGTCGGTAGATCAAGGCACATGGGATTATTAAATTGAAGAGAAAATAGTAAAGGGTAAAAAGACTTGGTAGAATGGAGTTGCTTGACATAGTTCTTAGAATCCCAAAATTATGACTTAATATTATTTGATTAATTCCTTAATATTATTTGATTAATTCCATGTAAGTGTGTCTATTTGAGCTTTCAAAATTGAAAGCACTACTCTGATTTTTTTAAATAAACAAGGAAATTTAGTTAACCTCTGTTTTAGTTTTCTTAGGTTTTCTTTTTTCCAAAATGGCTTTAAGAAATGCAAAGGAAGTAGGTAAGTTCACTTACAAACTTTGTTTAAAAGAGAGCACATTATGATTTTGGAGCTGTTGATGACAGATGTAAAGGCAGGTACTGTAACTTTAATCTCTGTATTAGTGAACTGTCAGTACAGTTGTAGCATCAGTGAAAGGATACATTATTTTTCTCCATCTGTATAGAAAATGACACCACTCCTAATCCAGTTACAAGCTCAAAGCCAAGCTTCTGATAATACTTTTATTGTACTAACTGTACAGTAGTGACAGACATGCTTTCAGGGAATAAGAAATTTTTTCTTTGGCTTCCAGGAAGTACGTTTTTCAACTCTATAAGTGTGTCTGTCAACTTTAAATTGGCCAATAAAAAATATTACCCTCAACTTGGCATTTTATTTTAACTAATATCAGGGAATCCAAGAACACACTATATATGCAAAGCCTTTCTATGGAAGATAATATTTACTATCCACTTACCTCTTTACTCATAGCATATTCAAATGAATGGAATATTTTAGAAATGTTAGGGAAAGTAGAAAATGTGTAACTTATAAGTTAGGTGGTTTAGTCCTCTTGTATTTTCCTTTTTTCCCCCAATCCAGTTTGTTTACTTTGCTTATTCTACACAATAGAACAATGCTGCCCAGCAGTTGATTTGTTTATTCTGACCAGCCTAAACATTGATGTTGAGCTCTACTTAATCAATTTGGAATAGACTAAATGTTGATTATAACAATAGCAAAAATAAATAGTGATTCATGTTGCAGATTAGTTCATGAATTCCTAATATTAATATTTTAGGCTAAAAATATAACAGCCATTTAAGTCCATGGTAGATAAGATCAAGTAATAAATTTATAATTCAGAATTCTATATGATTGTGAAGAACAGTCTCTAATAACTTGGATACTTTGTTTATTCTAAGTTTCAAACTGAAAAACTATACCCCGGGAAAGGAGATAGTTAAGATTTTATTTGCATGACATTTTACTCAAAAAATACATATTTTTTAGTAGACTTTAATTTTTAGAGCAGTTTTAGGTTTACCCAAAATTGAGCAGAAGGTACAGACATTTCCTTTATATTCCCTGTGCCATATCCCTCACTATCAAAATCCCACACTAGAGTAGTACATTTGCTACGATCAATGAACTTGCACTGATACATCATTATCACCCAAAGTCTATGTTTTACATTAGGGTTCACTTCCTGGTGTTGTACGTTCATTCTGTGAGTTTTGACAAATGTATAATAACATGTATAGGGCTTCCCTGGTGGCGCAGTGGTTGGGAGTCCGCCTGCCGATGCAGGGGACATGGGTTCGTGCCCCAGTCCGGGAAGATCCCACATGCCGCGGAGCGGCTGGGCCCGTGAGCCCTGGCCGCTGAGCCTGCGCGTCCAGAGCCTGTGCCCCGCAACGGGAGAGGCCACAACAGTGAGAGGCCCGCGTACCGCAAAAAAAAAAAATAAAAATAACATGTATTTACCATTTTAGTATCACACAGAATAGTATCACTGCCCTAAAAATCTTTTGTGCTCTACCAAATTCATCTCTCATTCCTCCCTAATCCCTGACAATCACAGATTCTTTGTTATCCCTGTAGTTTTACCTTCTCTAGAATGTTATATAGTTGAAATCATACAGTGTGCAGCTTTTTCACATTGACTTATTTCACTTAGTAATATGCATTTAAATTCTCTCATGTCTTTTCATGGTTTGATAGGTCATTTCTTTTGAGCACTGAGTAAAATTTCATTATCTAGATGTACCACCATTTATTTATCCTTTTGCCTGGTGAAGGACATCATGGTTGCTTCTGAGTTCTGGCAATTATGAAAAAAGCTGCTATAAACATCCATATGCAGGTTTTTGTGTGGACACAAGTCTTCAGCTAATTTGAGTAAATACCAATGAGTGTGATTGCTGGATTGTTTGGTAAATGTATGTTTGGTTTTATAAGAAACTGCCAGACTGTCTTCCAGAGTAGCTGTACCATTTTTGTTTCTTTTTCAACTAGCAATGTATGAGAGTTCCTGTTGCTCCATATCCTCTTCAACACTTGGTGTTGTCAGTATTCTAGATTTTGGCCACTGTACTAGGTGTATAGTGGTATCTCATTATTGTTTTCATTTGTAATTCCCTAATAACAAGTAATGTACAAATTTTTTCATATGCTTATTTGCCATCTATGTATCTTCATTGAGAAGTGTCTGTTGAGAGGTCTTTTGCCCATTTTTTAAATTGGGTTGTTTGTTTTCTTGTTGTTGAGCTTTAATAGGTCTTTGTATATTTTGGATAACAGTCCTTTATAAGACATGTATTTTACAAATATTTTCTCCAGATCTGTGACTTGTCTCTCATTCTCTTCACAGTTTCTTTTATAGAGCAGAAGTTTTCATTTTAATGGAGTTCATCTTTTCAATGATTTCTTTCATTGATTATGGGCTTCATATTTTATCTAAAAGTCCTCCTTTGTACCCAGAGCCATCTAGATTTTCTTCTGTGTTGTCCTCAAGGAGTTTTATAGTTTTGTGTTTTACATGTAGGTCTATGATCCATTTTCAGGTAATTTTTGTAAATAGTATAGAGTCTGGTCTAGATTCACCTTTTTGCATGTGGATATTCAATTGTTCCAGCACCATTTACTGACATATCAAATTTTATTGGCAAAAAGCAGTATGTGCACTAAACATTTTAATCTCATTTTTGGCTCTGAAATATTTTGTAAGAATTTTCTTTGCCTGAATTTCTAAAATTTTGCGTTTAGGTTTTTCTGTGTGGCAAAGATACAAGACTATCATAGTTAAAGACTGAATAAAGACTTTGGAAAACTCTAAATTCTCTAATAGTACAGTTATTTCAGTTAAAGCCTTTAAAGAGACCTTGAAATCCACAGAATTTTGATGAGCACTCTCAGTTTTATCATGAAATTGTCATTTTGGCCTAAAGAATTCTAAATTCCCCTGTTACATTAATCGAAGGAGGTAACCCACTAGTCATTTCCAGTTAAATGAGAAAGAAACAATAAAGGAAAAGAACATGAGCCAGTTGTTTATGTGTTGTGGACCATCTATACACCAAAATTGTTGATCTAATGATCTTAGATGTGATCAGAAGGCAGAACAGTGATTTCAAAGTTCTTCCAAATTGGTACAGGCTTCTAGCTAGGCTAACAGGCTTCAGTTAATCCTGTGGGTTCCAGGTATTTCTAATACACAAAGCTGAATTCTGAGTCATGACTTTGGATTGGCCATGGGCCGTAGGTTTCAAACTGGTTAATAATTGTTTTTCATTCTCTCCCCCTCTGCTATTTCAAGGAATTTTATTTCTTTTAGAATGTTCCAAATCCTTCAGTTTGGAAACAGTAATCATCTCTCTGGAGTTCTTAGTGACTAAGGATGGCTTGTGACTAATCTAGATCTACAGCATTTCTGTACAGGTAAATACATGGAGAAAAATAGAACAAGCCCATCCCCAAATTGATACCAATTAATAATCTAAATCAAAGAGGACAAAAATTATAAAACCACTATAATTTTTATTTGAGATTGTTTTCATATCTTGCTTTTTCCCAAGAGAACTTTGGGAGTTTTTTGTTTTGTTTTGTTTTTGCCTAAAAACTATTAATACAAATGTCATTGAAAGGGAAAAGAGATAGAAGAGAAGGGAGGAAACAAATATGCTTACTGTGAAGATGAGTGTGATTGCTATAGTTCTGCATCAGTTTGGTTCTGAGCTTCCTGGCAGCCCAGGGGAAAAGAGAGATATTATGAATAACATAGTTTTTATAATCAGGAAAATGAATTCATACCATTTCTTATAAAGAGAGAGAGTTGACCCTGAGTGATGTATTAGCAGTGTCCTTCTTCACATTTTTATGGCAAAGGCAGCAGAAGAAATCACATAGCTGTTTGTGATAGTGATCAAAATAAAAGATTATGATGTAACATTGAAAGAAACACTTGTAAGTCAAGCTAATATTTACAGTGAAGTTGTAATTAATCTCAGCGGAGGTTTAATGAATCCAAAGACAGAAGAGCCTTGCATACCCTGAGGACTGACTGGATTCTGAATCCCATAGACTGGTCATTTTCAATTTGAGTATTCATAAGAATCAAATAAAGTTCTTGTTAAAAATACAGGTTCTTTGGCTCTATTCCTGGAATGTCTGATTTAGGCAGTTCAAGATGAGATCAAGTCATCTTATTATTTTTTTAATGTTTGTTTATTTATTTATTTGTTTATTTATTTGGTTACGCTGGGTCTTAGCTGTGGCAAGTGGGCCTCTTTGTTGCAGCTCATGGGCTCCTTAGTTGTGGCTCACTGCCTCCTTAGTTGCAGTGCACAGGCTCCTTAGTTAGGGCATGCAAACTCTTAGTTGTGGCATGCACATGGTATCTAGTTCCCTGACCAGGGATCGAACCCAGGCCCCCTGCCCTGGGATCACAGAGTCTTAACCACTGTGCCACCAGGGAAGTCCCTCATCTGATTTTTTAACAGGTCCGTGGTAGGATTCTAATGCAACTGGTCTGGCATTTGAGAACCACTGTCTTGGATTCTCTTTTTCAGATTTCTTTTATGTGAGTTAAATTTTTTATAGGAATTGGATAACAATTAGCTCAATGTTATACTATCTGAAGACAGCCTAGATGGCAGATATTCTATAGTACTGATTAAAGGCAAAACTATGAGTGATCAAACAGATGGTAGGACTTTCATTCTATTATGAAAATTATAGAGTGAGACCAGTACCCTAGGCTAGACAGGCCAGCCACCCAAAGGTTTCTTCTGGTCGAGGCCAGATTTTCCTCAAGAAACGGTTTTGAGTTTGCTCCAGCACTTGGGTCACTGATGAATTCAAATGTCAAGTTAGAGCAAGTCAGAGATAGTTTTTATTTGGAAATCTTTGAAGAAAGTGTTACCAATGTCACACCATAGCTATCCACAAAGCCTTAATATGACCCTGTGCAGGTGTCCAGATGTGTCTGCCAGGATGAGTGAGCTGCTAAATGTTCCCCAGACAATTGAACACATTGACCTGTTACATGGTGTGATTTAATATTGATCAGATGAATGTCTGCCAGAGACAGTAGTTTTTGTTACATCAAGGTTAATGAAGAGTCATTCTTCCAAACAGCTGGTGGATCCCAGAACTCCTTGCCTCTTAAGACCACTCCTGTTTAATGAGCATCAAGCCATTTCATTAGCATTTAGGAGACCTAAAATAGTGAGGTTTTTGGGGAGTTTTTTCCTCATTAATTAAAGGCCCCTGGTCTCAGCCTCTGTTGGTTAACTGCTAACATTCCAAAGAATATCTTCATATAAAACTTCATTTCACATATGTTACTGTTTTTTTATTTTTTATTTTATTTTATTTATTTATTTTTGTACCAGAAAGAAAGAGAAAATGGACATTCTCCCTTTTCCAAATCAATTTCTCATAAGTAGAAAACTGATTGGACATGTCAGGTCTTGCTAGCTGCTCAAGACACATATAATTTTTGATCTTTTATAAGAAAATACCCTGATTTTCCCTTTTCATGAATTTGTAGCAGATAAAATAATGTCACTTTCACTATACATCAGCAGGCTTATGGACTGCTGCTTCTGTCTTGCCTTCATTTCTAAGTGGGCATGTTCTAGGTGATTGGTTTCCCTTTTAGAAATTAACATCATTTTGTCTACCTGTCTTGGCAGTGGCATCACTCTGCCCTTAACTAAGTGGACTTATAACCTTTTAAAATCTGTACACGCTTTTTAGCTGAGGACTGTTTTAAAAGTTTGGCAGGAAAAAGAACGCTTGCCTTAAAAAGATAAAGTCCCTTAACCTGCTTTTCTGTACAATCTCATTTTAACCAACTTGATGAGGAGTGTTTTTAAGTGGTAGTCTTGATCCAGTTCTCACTGTTTTTTTTTTAAACTGAAAGTTCAATTATTTGGTAGTTTTGGAAGAAAGTACATTTAGTCAGAAGAATATTTGCTGTAATGGATGAGCCACTCAAAGCCTGTAAGAGTTATGTGAAAAAAGCAGATCGAGACTTCACGTATTTTCAAAACTTTTTCTAAAACTTCAGGAAAAATACAGTTTACTATAAGCATATTGTTTTCCATTGATGGGTCTGTCACATTATTTTATGAGCCTTGAGTTGATTGATTAGTCAATGCTCCTATGTTAAGTATAAGTTGTAAAGAGATTACCCAGATAGGTGCCCATATATAAATTAAAATATAGATTGACAAGTTCATGTCTAATTTTAACTTTAAGGAGTGGCATATCTAACTGAATTATTGTGGGACTGATTATAATGATCAAATAAAGGTGAGATATTTGGCAAGGAACCTTGGAGAAGATGAGTTTTGGCAGAGTCTTGAAAGAGGAGGGACAGATTTGGACTGGGAAAATAGAAATATCATTCAAGTTGAATAGACAGATGGCTCAGGGTACAAGGGATACCAAATGTTCCCTTAGGATCATGAAGAATTATCCTCCTTCTTTTGCAGAGTCTGCTTCTGCTCAGAATGGTTTTTAGTGTAGAATTGGGTGTTTGAAAGATTGTCTCATTCATCTTGCAAATTGCACGGTATAAAACAGCCCTGAGAAGTGATCTGACTTCCCCCCTGCACAAACTACTGGCAGTGGTGGAGGTGGAGCCAGAATGCCCAATTTTAATATAGAGTTTATTATGCTGCATTGCAGTACTGTATCACCCCCTGGGTGTTAGATCTCTATTATCCTAAACATTATAGTCTTATAGAGAAGATAGAAGTGTCTATTGTAGAGGGCTTTAGGTTATGTAACTTCAATTGACCTTTTTTTTTTTTCCTGTTACAATCTTATTTCTTCTTAGGCAGAAACTTTGGTACTCATTTAAGATCTCTTTCTAAATTGTGATTGACCTTGATTCTCCACCACGCTGGTATATTTTGCCTGTTATCTTCTAAGTGTGTCTTCTCAGATTGACTGAATGTTTTTGGACTGTCTCCTGTTTGTGTGTTTTCTTAAATCATGATGGAAATGGCCTTCAAAAATGTAAATGTCCCTTCTTAGGTTTTACTGTTAACATGGATTTGATTTTGGAATATGATGAATATTCTTTAGGGGAAAAAGCCCCACAACTATAGAAACCTCACTTTCTTTTCTCTTTATTCAAGGGCAGATTGTTTTACACTTGCCGTATATCAGGCCTTGTCTAAGCTCTGGGAATACAAAGCTGTATGTGGACAATCACTGTCTTCTAGAACATTACAGTCTAGTAGGGGACAGACATGAGTAAGCAGACAATTACTAGAGACTCAGGCAAACCATTTTATTTCAAGAATGTGGCATGCAATTTGAGGTCTGACCATTTGATAAAAACTCCTTTTAGCTGATTTTTATGTAAATGTATTCAGAGTTTGTGTGAGTTAGATATGTTTTGTAAAGTGATAATCTTGAAATTTTAATGTGTTCGCATATCAATTAGTTTTTATTGTTATTTCATTTGACTAGATTAGCTATTTGTCATGAGACCCAAGGTCTAGTCATACAGCGTTCTATTCAGTAACGTTTTAAGTGTATGTTTCAAGTTACAACATGATTAAGACGGATGAGCAAAATACGCATTTGTATTATTTTGACACAATAAATTTTAATGTAGAACACTTTTAAGGACCAGCATTTTATATTAATAATAAAAAAAGACTACATGGTTCTTTCCTATGGATTTTCAAAAATTACTCAGAGTAAGTACATGTTCACTGTTACTATTCCAGATTCATTCCAGAGGGATTTAGTAAAGTATAGTGGGTTTAATATTAAATTTGTCCTTTATGTTTCCCGCTGATACATAACAATTGTCAAAAATTTTTTAAAAAGGAAAATATAAATATGTTAAATGAAAAAAGTAGGTAGTTACTATTTCTTTCTAAATGTATGTTATTCTTATATACTTGTAGAATATTAGAATGCATATATTTAAAAGATATATACACTATCTGAGTAACACTAATTCATTTTAAGAATTTGGAGCTATTTATTGATGATTATAAGAAATACACTCTTGTTTTTAGTTGATTTAATAATATTCTTAGTAAATATTGAGCCCACAGTTTTAAACAGAAAAATTATTCTGCCTAATGTGAGAACAGCATTTGTAATATGTATTAAAGTCAATAGATTTTTGTGGTTATTACTTACTATGGAAGTTATAGTTTCTTTGGCTATTTCATATTTAAAGCCAGATAGCCTACATAATTAGTCATTATTGACTATTTTGCTTTGAAACTCTCTTTAATGGAATATTTATTTCATGAAAAAAGTTAGATAAAATTATGTCTACCATTTTATTTTTAACAATTGTAATTTCAATTTTTAGCGTTTTCTTAAATCTGTCTTTAACAAGGTACTTCTGAAAAGAAAAATAGGAACATAATGATAGAACAGGACATATTTATCTTCATGTATAGGAGAGCACTTTCTTCTTTAAAAGTCTCCTAAAGGTCCTATCATCTTGTATGCTATAGAAAATGGCCTGACATTTCTACTTTAAAAGAAACCAGCTTTTACTGTCTGAAAGCATTCCCACTGCTATCCTGATTACCTCACATCACTATAGATATACTCAATGCCTACTGTTTATAGAAACTTTGGGAGGAAGGAAGGAACTATAAGGAAGAATAAAAATTCATGAACTCATAATCCAGAGATTAAGGTGTATACACACTATTTTATAAAAGCAAACAAATTTTTCTAATGAAACTAATACATATCTTTGTTTTTTTTAAAATAAATCAACTAATACACATATGTATAAAATAGAAATTTCAAATCCCACCAGAATGAACAATTTTGGTATATCATCATAATATTTTTGTGTTTGTGTATGTTTGTGTTTGTCTTCTTCCTACTTCTCTGTATGCATGTATGTACTCAGAGATATATCTTCAAATGAAACCAAGTTATAATTTTGTTCTACAACTGCTTGTATAATTTAAGTTGTCACAGACATTTTCCCCTGTTGTTCGATAATCTATTAATGCATAAGAAGCCACCTCAAAATTTAGTGGCTAAAACAACAGCAGCATCTCCAATCTTGGGCGGGGCTTACTGGGGACAGCCTATCTATGCTCCACGTGGCATCAGCTGGGATGGCTCGAAGTCTGGGGGCTGCAATTCTGGGAAAACTTGTTCACTCATGTATCTGGCAATTGATGCTGGCTCTTGGCTGGGCCTGTCCTTTGGAATGTCTCCACTTGTGCTCTCCATGTGGCCTGGCTTCCTGTTGGGAGACAATTCTCCATGAATATTTCATGTTTCTGCATGGTCCAGGTCTTCTGAACAAAAGCATTTACAGCCAACTTTTATTTTATATTTTATAAGAATACTTTCCTTATAAGAATATTTTATAAGGAGATATTCCAGGATAGTAAAGCTTAGAGACATCTCCCTCCCTGGAGACAGCCCAAGATAGTGAAAATAAAAACCTGTCCTTCCCTTCCCCAGAAGTTTTCCTTACATTCCAGAGCCAAGATAAGGTCTCTCTCTCCCGAGGGGAGGACTGGACATCACTAGCAGCCCTATATTAGATCAGAGTTTCCTAATGTGCGGGTTCTTCTCCTACAGTGCACCCCACTGCATGGGCAGGTACCATTTGGCCTCCTCCATGTTACCCTGAAGGGACGGGGGTTTGGGAAATTCTTGCAAGATGTTGCTCTGGTTGCTGCTTTTACTGTGAATAATAAACTATCTTTGTTTCTAACCCTGAGGCCTCATGTTTTCTCTCTGTGTGTGTGTGTGTGTGTGTGTGTGAGAGAGAGAGAGAGAGAGAGAGAGAAAGATAGTACTCAAAATATTATATGTATATATGTATGTACATGCTACATAAATACATACATACTGTGGCAGTCTAAATCATTTACTTGCAGATAAAGTTAAATCTCATTCCCTTCACAGTATCTGACAACAGTTTCCTCACAAAGTAGTCACTGTGTTCAAAAGGCAATTGTCTAGAGAGAGACAGAACCAGGTGGAAGAAGTATCACTTTGAATATCATAGCGTCAGAAGCCATGCTATGTCAGTCTTGATGGATTTCATTGGTTGATCACCCACAAGGGCCTGTCTAGGTTCAAGGTTAGAGGAAGTAGACACAAACTCTTAATAGGAGAGTGGTACTATTCTGGAAGAAAATGTGAGACCAGAAATATTGCTGGGACATTTTTGGAAATATCAGTACAACTTGGATCGATATGATCAATAAAAGTTGTATATCAGTACAACTGAAGGTATCTCATCCTGTTTAACTTCTGCATAGTTTAAGTTCCTATTGATGGACATTGAGAAATTCCACTTTTCCTTTAGCTTGGGGTTCCTAAGATAGTAATGTGTAAAGCAAAGGCTTATATGCCATAATATTATAGGTTTGTCCAATCGTAGGAGGTTAGTGAGAGAGAAAAGGGGAGTGAGACAGGATGGCGGGAGAGCCAAACTGGGGATGATTTATTGAGCTGCCCACTACTCAGTATCTAGCGCAATTGATCACTCAGTTTTGCAGAACCATGTTCTAAGAGACGATATAAACATTGTCTCAGGACAAGGAAGGAAGGGAGAGTAATTTATCTGCTGACTCCCATCTCACACTTTTCAAAATCTTCTCGTGGGACATCCTTTCCTCTGTGCATCACGTGTGTGCTTGGGAGCTGCCACTTGTACCTTAGACTCAGTAAATATGAAGTACTTACAAGAGATGTTGAATATTTTTTTAACATGTCCTGAATTTTGGTATAAAAATCATCTATCTACATAAATTCATGTGTACTTCCCAAATTATATCCTTAAAATAAGTTACAGAATTGAAATGTCAAGATTATCACATGTACATTTTAAATTTTGCTTTCTATTGACAAATAGTACTAATTTTCCCCCTGTACAATTTATACTCTACCAAGGAATCAGAGAACTTAATCTCATATTCTAGACTTAATCAATGTCCTAACTGCTAACAATCTAAACGGAAAAAAGAATTTTTTTGTTTTCCTAGTTTCTGTCTGATTTGTTTTCTGAGGATGAACATCTTTATCCATGCTTATGGTTTATCTTCATTTTTCCTTTAGTAAGTTGTTTTTCATATTTAAAAAATTTTTTTTCATGGAGGGTATTCCCTTTTTCTTTTTGATGGTTTAGCTATATGGATAATGAAGAAGTAGTGTTTGTCTAAGTTTGCACATATGTTTTTCAGTTCTCATTTCTCTTTTATTTTAATTTTGTTTTTCATCTCTTTTACCAAACAAAGGATGAAAATCTATCAGTCTTTTGCTTTCTGACTATTAAGCATTTGATCTTATATTTTATTTTTTATTATATTTTCTAATTTATCATGCCTGGTATATATCTTTTTTTTCCCTGAACTTATTTGTTCATTAGACATTATACTATATGTTTCTAGTAGTTTTCCCATTGATTTTCTTTGAATTTCTAGTTAGATAATTATATCATCTTTAAATACTATTATTTTCTCTATATATTTACATGTACATATTTTCAGTTTTTTAAAATATTTTAAAATTATTACATTATGAAAAATTTCTCAGACCACTAAAAATATGAATTTAAATTCATGAATTATTTTCTACCTGTGTACCATAATCTAATTTTGGACCCTCAGTTTGTTAGTATTTTTTAACGTTTATAAGTAATGCTATAATAGCTGTCTTTATAAATGAATCTTTTCTACATTTCTGAAAATTGCCATGGAACCAATTTCTAGAGGCAGAATTAGTGGGTTAAAAGTAGGACCAGTTTTACACCTCTTAATGCATATTGTTATATTGTCAAATTGCTTGCCGTGTTTATTGCTACTTAATTCCAGTGGCAGTGTATGGGAATGTCCATCTCACTTGTACTTTATTACCACTGTGTTCTATCACTTATTTAAATTTTTATTAATTTGATAAGTGATAAATATTATTGTTTTAATTTACATTTTGCTTTGATTCCTAGTACAGTGGAATATTTTCTCATATGTTCATTCGTGATTTGTGTTTCATCTGGGATTTTTTTCTTTTATGAACTTAGTCCATTTTAAAATTTCAATTTTTTAAAAATATTGATTTATATAATAAGTACATTAATCAATCATGAGTTATACTTGGGGGCAAGTATGTTTCCTACATAGTAGTTTGCATTTTAATTTCATAGACAAATATACTTTTTGTTTTAGTAAAGTCAAATCTCTTTATTATTATACCTCTCTGATTTCTTTTGGTTCTTGCAAATTCTCTTTCATCAAAAGGTCAGATGGATAAATATACTGATTTTTAAAAATTAATAGCATTTATTTTTAGAGCAGTTTTAGATTCACAGCAAAACTGAGGAGAAAGTATAGACAGTGCCCTTATACCATCTATCTCCATACATGCACAACTTCCCCCAGTCTATATTCTGCCCCACAGTGGTGTATTTGTTACAAATGATTAACCTACCTTAGCACATCATTATCACCCATAGTCCATCGTTTACATTAGGCTTCATTCTTGGTGGTGTCCTTTCTATTGGTTTTGACAAATATATAACATGAATGCACCATTGTGGTACATTCATAACAGTTTCACTCCCTTAAACATCTCCTGTGCTCTGCCTATTCGTCCCTCTCTCCCCCCAACCTCTGGCAACCTCTGTAACTATCTCAATAGTTTTGCCTTTTCCAGAATGTAAAGTACAGTTGACTCTTGAGCAACTGAGGGGGGTGTTCAAGAGTCAACTAGGGGGTGGAGGTGGGGTTAGGAGTGCTGACTCCCAACTCAGTGGAAAATCCTACTATAACTTTACAGTTGGCCCTCCTTAACTACAGTTCCACATCTACAGATTCAACCAATCTTGGATCATGTGGTACCATAATATGTATTTAGTGAAAAAAAATCCACATGCAAGTGGACCTGTGCAGTTCAATAAATTCAGGAAGAAAAAAAAAGATATATACCAGGTATGATAAATTAGAAAATATAATAAAAATAAAATATAAGATTGAATGCTTAATAGAAAACAAAAGCAAAACACTGATAGATTTTCATTCTTTGTTTGATAAAAGATGAAAAACAAAATTAAAATAAATGAGAAATGAAAAACATATGTGCAGACTTAGACAAACACTACGTCTTCAAGGGTCAACTCTAGTCAGAATCACAGTATGCAGCCTTTTCAGGTGGGCTTCGTTCATGTAGTAATAATCATTTAAGATTACTCCATTCCAATTTCTCAGTCCTGCAATTAGTTCAGCACTTTTTTTTTTTTTTCCCACTTTGGTTTCTCCTTTGCTGTGGGGTTGATATACCCTTGGGAACTTAGCATCTCCTTAACCTCAACTTTCAGCCCTGGTCATTAATCCTGGGTCAAGACTCATTCATTGCCCTGTTACAGAGAAACAAAATTGGAAAACCATATATACCAAAATATATTACAGTGATTAATAGAGAAAGGAATGAATTTTACTTTCTTCTTTGTACTTTCTCTATTATCTGAAATTTTTTCAAGTAAGTATGTCTTACATTTATTATAATCAGGCTAAAAGAAATATATTTAAAATAAAATATATGTTGCTAGTGCAAAAATACAAGCAGAAAGTCAGTTGCTTTACGTATATTATATTACATTTTCCCCCACCCATGCTGTACATTTTTAAAAGCTTTACAACAAACCTTTTTTTTTTATTGAAATATAGTTGATTGACAATGTTGTGTTAGTTTCAGGTATACAGCCAAGTGATTCAGTGAGATATAGATATATATATATATATATATATATGTATATATAATTTTTAGATTCATTTCCATTGTAGGTTATTACAAGATATTGAGTATAGTTTCTTGTGCTATACAGTAGGTCCTTGTTGATTATCTGTTTTATATATAGTAGTGTGTGTATTTTAATCCCAACTCCCAATTTATCTCTCTTCCCTCTTGCCCCTTTGGTAACCATGAGTTTGTTTTCTATGTCTGTGAGTCTATTTCTATAACAAACCTTTTTAATGTATACTGGCTAAAATTTTCTAAATCTTACTGAAACAATCCTATAACTTTAATTTAATAGAATGTATTTTAATTCTTAAAAATTGGCATAATTCAACAAGTATTTCCTGAGTATGTGTGATAAGCAACATTTTTTGTGCCCATGTTGTGAAACATATAAAAATGCAATATTTGAGAATGCAACATAACAGGAGTTTGTAGGACAAGAGTTCTTAACCTGGTTACAGAGGAGAATTACCTGGGAGCTTTTTAAAAATACCAATGATCCGACCCCACCCAAGATAATTCTGAATCTGGGGCTTGAGGAGTGGAACTGATACTTTTCCAAAGCTCTCAGACTGAAACAAAAATAAATAATGAACATGTATTTTTCATTCATCTATTCATTCATCAATTGCTATCATTATAAATGAACATTAAACAGATATTAAGTGTGTACTGCTTGCTAAGAACTGCTTGCTAGATGCTAAGGAAGACTGATATGCAAATAAATAATATAAGACAATGAATGAAAGAGAGGGGCAAGAAAGGTGAGAGAGAGAGGTCTGAGCATGTTCTAGCGCAGAATCAGCTGCTCTCTTGGATTTTAGGCTGAAATGCTAAAATTATGGTGCACGTTACTTTAAAATTTCAGCTTCTGAGAGTTCGGAGGTAGAAACACAAGCCATACAATTTCCTAGACAAAATGAGGAAATAGGGAAATTTGTGCCTGGGGCTCCCTGGCCTCCATTTCTAGGACTCTTCTTCTAATCTTCCTCATTGCATCTTGACTCCAGAGGTTCTTACATTGTCTTTGGTGTGCATATAATGGAAACCCATGGCTCTCCAGTAAAATTCCTGGCCATAGGTGGTTGTGGGAGAAGCAAAGATAGAAGTATAAAGGAATTGGGAGAGCAATTCTGTCCATCCTTGGTGTCTCCACACTCTCCCTTGTGGTAGGTTATGCCTTTACCATCTGTCTTAGTCAGCTTGGGCTGCTATAAAAAACGAACGCAGACTTGTTGACTTATAAATAACAGAAATTAATTTATTACATTTCTAAGGCCTGAAAATCTGAGATCAAGGGTACCAGTATGGTCATATTTTGGTGAAGACCTTCCAGGTTGTAGACTGATGACTTCCTGTGTCCTTACATGGCAGAAAGAGAACTAGTCAGGTCTCTTGCCTCTTCCCATAAGGGCACTAATCCCATTCATGGGGGCTCCACCCTCATGACCTAATTACCTCCCAGGTGGCACCTCTAAGTGCCATCACTCTGGGGATTAGATTTTAACATATGAATCAGTGGCGGGGGTGGGGGGAACACAAACACTCATTCCATAACAACATGTCTCCTCTGAACTACTTGAGAAATTTCTTAACTGTCCTCCATGTTACTATAGTAGTACCTTCCTCCTCATTACTCTTCTGCATGGGTCTATAATTATCTTTCTAAAATACAATGTCTGGTCTGACTTGAATTCATCCAAGTTTCCTCATTAACCATAGGATAAAGTTCAAATCCCTTAGCACATAAAATCGCCCCATCCATCTCATCCATTTGTCACAGGTTTACCTTTCCCAGCCTTTACTTTTTTTCTAAGTTCAGCATTGCTGAACTTCTTTTGTCTCCATTCCATTCCATACTCTTATATGCCTCCATTATTTTGCAATTGCTACTGGCTGGAATATTTTCCCCTTATAAGACACAGTTCAATGTTTATTACTTTTGGGCTTCCCTGGTGGTGGAGTGGTTAAGAATCCGCCTGCCAATGCAGGGGACACAGGTTCAAGCCCTGGTCTGGGAAGATCCCACATGCCACAGAGCAGCTAAGCCCATGCGCCAAAAGTACTAAGCCTGTGCTCTAGAGCTTGCGAGCCACAACTACTGAGCCCATGTGCCACAACTACTGAAGCCTGCATGCCTAGAGTGCATTCTCTGCAACAAGAGAAGCCACTGCAATGAGAAGCCCGTGTGTGCAAAGAAGAGTAGCCCCCACTCGCTGCAACTATAGCATTTTTTTTTAAATAATATTCTTTTTTTTTTTTTAAACCCCACATTTGTTTATTTACTTTTAGCTGTGTTGGGTCTTCGTTTTTTGCGAGGGCTTTCTCTAGTTGTAGCAAGCGGGGGCCACTCTTTATCGAGGTGCGCGGGCCTCTCGCTGTTGCGGCCTCTCTTGTTGTGGAGCACAGGCTCCAGACTGGAGTCCAGATGCATGGGCTCAATAGTTATGGCTCACGGGCCTAGTTGCTCTGCTGTATGTGGGATCTTCCCAGACCAGGGCTCAAACCCATGTCCCCTGCATTAAGCAGGCAGATTCTCAACCACTGTGCCACCAGGGAAGCCCTCCCTTAGCATTTTATACATGCCTCTAAATACACATTTACCTCTAATAAATCATATTTATTTAATAATTTGTTATATTTCTGGAAAGCAAAATCTAAGCCCGTTTGATCTTTGCATTTCCCACCTCTTCAGTGGAACTGGCAAACAATAGATGTTGAAAAATGTTTCTCAAATGAATGCATGCACTAACTGGTGTGCTCTAGGG
Source organism: Neophocaena asiaeorientalis asiaeorientalis (assembly GCF_003031525.2). Taxonomy (NCBI): domain Eukaryota; kingdom Metazoa; phylum Chordata; class Mammalia; order Artiodactyla; family Phocoenidae; genus Neophocaena; species Neophocaena asiaeorientalis. The sequence continues at coordinate 13,802,610 of NW_020174561.1, forward strand.
ATCCAGAGACCTTTCTGGAAACAGTGTTGGCTCAGCAATGACAGCAATCTTTTAAAAATGCAAATCTAATCATGTCAGTTTTCTGCTTAAATCCATACAAAGGCTTCATGCTTCACTTAGATCCTAAGCCTTGGCGTGAAATCCACAATCTTTACTGGCCTGTCTCCTCTTCCTCCTCCTCCAGGCTTGTCTCTCCTCACCTTCCCCGACCAGTCAGCAGGCCTCAGCTGTCCTGGCTCCCTCTGCCTGGGATATTCTTCCCTGGGCACTCGTTAGCTGTTCCTTCCTCCAACTTCAGGTCTGAGTGTGGATACCACTTCCTCCTTGAGGCCCTATCCAAATCCTATTTCCCTAGCATCATCTCACTTTGGTGCTTTATACATTTTATGGTGCTTATTTCAATGTGTACTTTACATTTATCTCTGTCATTTTTGTTTAAAGTCTATCCTGTTTACTAGCCTTTAATCTCCACTATGGCAGGGACCTTGTATATTTTGTTCTAAGATGTATTCCCAGCGTAGTGCTTGAGACTTACTTGCCCAATAAATATGAATGAACGAGTAACAAGCTTTAGGATTGTACTTACTATAGATATTTTTCTCCTCCTCTAGTCTCTCTTTATTTTTAACCCTAATGCCCCATACTTATCTAATAATTATAGTATTCTGTTAACTGTTTGGCTGGCCCCCTCCATATCCATACTATTATCACCTTTGAATCGCACAGTGTTATATAAATTTCTGGCTCTCAAATTAATAAACTGGTGTGTTTCTTCTAACATTTTGCCCAACAAACTTGAAATTAAGCTTTTCTTTGCTTACCTTTTTTGGATTTCTTCAAGATAATATGGCAGAAGGCAGTTACTGAATCATCTTCTTAAAACCTTTACTGTAATGTCAGGAATGAATGCAGTACTATTTAAAGTTCACGCTCACTATCCTCTTTGTCTTCTTGTTATTGTTGTCACTCCTCCTAAAAGCTGACTTTTAGCATCACCAGTACAATGCTGTACAGACCATCATGAGTAATCCAATAATAACCATGCATTTTATCTCAGATTTTTTTATCTGATTCGATAAAGCTAATTTAGTTTTTCTAAGCTCTGGTTTTAAATCTAATTAAGACATCTTAAATTGCTCCATCTCCATTTGGGTAGTCTGCTTTGCCCATAATTTTCAGGTTTCAAGACTTCTCTAATGAATTTCTTCCATTGCTTTTTCTGCAATTAAGCTTCTCTTCCATTAAACTCTGTCAGACTTAGTCATAAAGCAAACTGCTAGCCAATCAGTCTCATTAATTAGGAGCAAAAGAGGATTTTTTAAGAAATTCCATTTTTATACAAGGTAATTTAGAGGAATGACTTATCATTTCGCAAATGTCCACATATCCTTTTTCAGCATGGCCGGTTACGGGTATTTTGGAAACTTATTTCTTCCCCCTCTTCCTCACCTCTTTTGTGTCTCTGACCTCTCAAAATCACCTGTCCCTCCAACCCCCACTAAAGGTTAAAACACAGCAGCAGCCACATACGAAGAGGCAGGGGCTGAGGAAGGTGGCCTGTGGTTTGCCCTTTGGCTGAAGAGTACAGCAGCACTTGCCAGCCCCAGGCCTTCCTAGTTGAATATGTCACTTCCCCATCACAATCTGCCTCTGTTGTCCTGTGGCCTGAGGACCTGAACTCAAGCCTCCATTTCAAAGGCATTATGCTACGGCACACCATCTGGTCAGCTGGCCCGGCATCCAAAGAGATTTGGAATCACAGTGCAGAGGAGCTAATTATGTTCTGTGAGGGTTTCGCGATTTGCTATTCTAGCCAAATAAACAAAACGAAATTATTTAAATATTTCCTTTCTGTTCTCCCTGTTCATCAGATTCAAAAGTATAGGAGAAAAAAATCTCTAAATAGTGAGAAAATTATTGGAGAAGCTATTGAGTCCATTTTGCATAACTGATCCTGCATATGTCCTAAATTGTAATCCTTTTGGACTTGAGATTGATAAGAATATTTAATGTGTTTCTGCCCTATTTTACAGCAGACAGTTTTCATGCTAAGTGCTTTAATATATGTCTGTACCGTTAATGTATCACTTGAGGCTCTACAGTTGAAAGCTTTGAGTGTACTTTATGAATTTGAGATTTACTGACCTAGTGTTTATTTTAACGAAGACATATTTATGTTTGTACCCTTTTGAAAAGCAGGCCATTGGGAAAGAGGCACATTTTAAAATCTTAAATCTGTTCTTAGATGTAATTTGATAATGGACTCGTTCTTTCCGGTTACTTCTGCAAATGCTTAAGCACCTTCTGTTTGCCAATCCAGATACTATCCAACTTGTACTCAGTAGCTCTTACCTACAAATTAATTCCCCCCTAAACCCCAGTTCTTAAAAGAAGACTTCAAGCAATAGTATTTCAATATTTGTTAATTCTATAATATGTCTACTGAAGTCGTGTAAAATTTGATTTGAAATGCAGTGTGAATGGCAAATCTATTATGATGAAGGAAAGCCAGGAAGCTATAAAGCAAGCATGAACATATTCATGTGGGAATATTTGTCTAAAGTCTAATTAAACTAAGTGATTCTAGATTAGCCTTACTAGTTATCTAAAAATAAATACCTATAGACAAAAGATCCTGCTTTGTAATCTATCATTAATTTTCATACATAGATTTCTCATTATAAACTTTAAGGATACGAGCTATCTCTTTTCAGTCATCTCATCTGTTGTTCATATATTGAGAACATATAAATGTCAAAAATTTTTTTTTTTGCGGTGCGCGGGCCTCTCACTGTTGTGGCCTGTCCTGTTGCGGAGCACAGGCTCCGGACGCACAGGCCCGGCCTTTCCGCGGCTTGTGGGATCTTCCCGGACCGGGGCACGAACCCGTGTCCCCTGCATCGGCAGGTGGACTCTCAACCACTACACCACCAGGGAAGCCCGGGAAGCCCTTTTGTCAAAACTTTTGAAGTAAATGTTCTATTGAGAAGCATGTATTAAACCCTTGTTAATCCATCTGGTATGGACTTTAAAATTCAGGGGTTTGGGGGCTTCCCTGGTGGCACAGTGGTTAAGAGTCCGCCTGCCAATGCAGGGGGCATGCTACTTTTTTCTACTTTATTGAATGGACCCCTGAATTAAATAAACATCATTACATAGTATCCTTTTTGCTTGAACACTTAGTGCCTTCTCACTGCTAGAACCCAGCCAATTGTTTGTAATAATTAAATATTACCAAAATTGAGTTTATCCCCACCAGATTGCTAAAATGTGTAATTAAAAGTTCCATTAATACCAGATAGTTTTAAGTATTCTTTGAGAGAAAGTTTAGCCTGTGGGCTTGTATGCAGAAGTTTAAAAAAAAAGCATATAGTGGAGCGGCTGGGCCCGTGAGCCATGGCCGCTGAGCCTGCGCATCCAGAGCCTGTGCTCTGCAACGGGAGAGGCCACAACAGTGAGAGGCCCGTGTACCGCAAAAAAAAAACAACAAAAAAAAGAATGTGTATGTGAAATAATCATTTGGGGCGAGGGCACATAATTTTTAATTGCCCTTTCAAATATCACATTGTATGCGCACAAATTATAAAAGACAGACACTTTAAAGTCTTGATATAATGTTTCAAAATACAGTTTCATTCTGTCACATGTAAATTTAAATTATTTCAAGCCAGCATATAGATAACAAGTCATCCCATGGAATATTCTACCTTTCTTTTTTCCCCTTCTCAATCATATCTAAACAGAACTTAACCAATATCAGGTGAACCACAGTTATCTCCTGTACCAGACTGTAAACTGTTTGAGAAAAGAATCAATTTCTAATTTATTTTTATATGTTATAGAGCTCTTAATAAATTCTTAGCATATCAATGTGTGGGTCAGGATCCCATAAGGAAAGAGATGGTACACTTCATTGGTGTAATTGTGGAGTGTTTAGTAAGGAGACTAGTTATAAAGATATGAGCAGGGATAAGGGAGAGACAACAAAGATGGTGAAGCCCTCTTGGGCTAGCAATAGCGGGAAGCTATTATCACTCCTAGGTCTGAGGGCCAAAAGTCGGGAGAGGTTACTAGGATCTGAAAAGAGCTGTGGCTGAGATTGTAGCTGTAGGAGAGAACTGCTGGCAAGACCTGTGGCCTTTTGAGGGGTTCAGGCTATGGCAGAAGTGAAACCCAGCAGAAATAGAGCCTCATTCCCTTATGCCTTCTCAATGCTTTTCATTGGCCTATTACTGGCTAAACCCAAACAAAAGCCAGGGACTAGGGAAGTCCATCAATATACTACATCAGAGACTGCATCCACAAGCACACAGAAAGATGGAGAAAGGTAAAGAGTAGATGAAAACAAGGGAAGGAGGGTTGTGTGCAAGCAGGGAATGTCTGTCTTAGTAGATGCTCAGTTAATGAGTGGGACAATGATGAAGTCATGTTTTAACTCAAATATGTTTGCTTAATTGTGGTGCTTAAATTTCACTGCACTCTCTCAAACCATTAATCTCGGTGTATATATAATTTAGTACTTGGGTAAGAGGAAAGCTGTAAGAGAAGGCAGCAGTTCAGGGAGACATACCCCACATACACTTTTAAGGACTGATCTTTTCTGTCATAAATATGATTTTTGGTAAATCTATATACCCAGCTCAACAGAGAATGAAATTTGTGTTAACCTAAGCTGAAAATGAATTAACCTTTTAGCACAGCCTGTATTAGTCTAATATGTCTTCTGTTTTCGGTTTGTTTGTTTGATTGGCTAAGCATTGTTTACAAGTCCTAATGATTACTTTGTTCATTTGATGTTTCTGCTGATGTCTATCTATAACTAATGCATATAAATAGCATAATTTTACAAATAACTAATGGAGTTAGTTATTTAAAGATTATTCCAAGATCTGTCTTTCACTGAACAAAATAATCCCTTCATTATGTGAATCAGCATCTCCTAATTTATCTTTTGTTTACGTCTGTATGTTCGTATATTAAAATGGCTTAAATCAAGGGATTTAAGGGACAAACAACAACACTGAAATGAATTGTTGAACTGAAGAATGCAGTGATATTGATTGTGTTGTTAAATCAGTCATATTAATAAGGACATCTAATAGACCTAAAGTGTTAAGTATTTGTGGGAAATAAAATTACTAGATCTTAAAATATTTAAGGCTACATTAATTGATGACAGAGATTTCTCCTTGTGATTTTTTGTTTTTTCTAGCTCAAACTAACTGTTCCAAGTTTCTAATGGAACTTATAAGTACATTTAATAGATAAATCATTAGGACCTATAAAACCATAGATCCCAAAGAGGAGTATACAAGTCACAAGAAACACAAAGAACAATCCATTGGGATGCATTAAGAAAAACTAATAATATATCTACTTCTATTTAATTTCATCAAAAATTAAGTCAAAATGTTGATCAACAGTAGAACGTATATATTGGTTATAAATAAATTTACATTTATTAGGAGGGCATGCTCAGAGATTCTTTAGGAATATATGATTGAAGGCCCAGATAACTACTGACGGAACCTGATGATTTAGGAGGCTAAGAATTAGTCTATTAAAAATTGTAACTACTATTTCAACCTAAGACCATAAGTATATATCTTAAGCCAAGGCTTCTTCTGGCAGAACGGTAACATTTACTCTTCCAGAGATTTATTTATTAGGAAAAAACAAAATGGATCCCCCTAGTCTAGGCCCCAAAGCCCCCTAGTCTAGACCCCCCTAGTCTAGGCCCCAAAAGTATGTTCATAGTCTGTTGGTCTGTCACCATGAGTCATCCCCAACCTATAAATTGGAATTGACAGTTAGAAATTGAAGACCGAATTGCCAGGCCTTCTGGGCATTTTCATGTCCAAACCATGCTGGAATTCCTGCTGGGAAAGAAAGCACATTTTAGTCTTCACCCTCAACTCCACCTCAATCGTCTTATAGCTTCAACCAACTAAAAAGTAGCTGGAGGTCCCTACATGGTCTACATCACCCTATCTTCTTTAGATTGTATTACTGTTTTTTTTTTTTAAACAAAGGTGGGCAACAACAGTTATCGTTCTCTGTGTCAAATAAAACCATACTGAACTATCTATGTAAAGACAAATGAACAACTTCACCTTCTCTTCTTCATCTCATTCCCCTGAGTAACCAGTGTTAGATATCTTCAGCATAGCATCCCTTCTCTATGCTCATTTAAAGATAGATACACACCCACCGAAACAGATTTTTGCATTTTCCCTTCGCTTACCTGTTTCCTTCTCTCTCTCCCCCCACCCCCTGCCTGCCTTTCTCTTCTTTCTCCCTCCCTCTCTTTCTCCCTCCCTTTCCTAAACTGTAATGATACTATATACATATATTCTGTCACTTGCTCCTTTTTGTACAATGTATCACATTCATTCCCCTGATGTCAATACCTATAGATGCAATTCATTCTTTTTAATAGCTGTATGATATTCCATAATATGGAGGTAGCATGTTTTCTTTAATCATTCCTCTGTTGATGAACGTTCAGGTTGTTTCTAGCTTTGTGCCTCTACTGACAATACCGCAATAAACACCTTTGTACAGAAATCCTTACGTATGCTCCTTTAAATGTGTATGAAAAAATCCCCCAAATTTAGATTACCAATTCAAAAGGTACCTTTACCTTTAAATTGTAATGTATATTATCCTATTACTTACCAGAAAGGTGGTGGCAATAAACATGGCCATTAGCAGTAAGTGAGTTTCCCTTCATCCCTAGGCATCCTTACTAATACTGGATGTTATCAATCTTTTCCATTTTTTCCAATTTGATAGGTAAAAATAAATAAAATTTCATTAATGCTTTATGTTTCATTATACCACACCAGCTACCTGAGGTACAAGGGCAACAAATAGAAGGCCTAGGGTCACAGAAGTTTTTAAGGGGTTTCTCTAATAATTGATGATGCATGAGAGGATTTTGCCATGTGTGTTTATGCATGTACCCCCCCCTCCTCCAAATTACAACAATACTTGTACATTCAGGTCTTACCCTCAGAGAAATTCTGGGAAACAGTCAACTGGAACATATGAATTGAGTAGGCTGACAGAACAGTGAGAATACAAGGGCTAATATTAATTCAACCTTATCATTTCTTAACTGTCTCTAGAGGAATTCCATCCTACCAAGTCATATGTTTTCAAAGAGCTCAGCTTCTCCTCACCCCAATTTATGCAATACTGACTGAGATTTGTTATCCTATTAACTCACCACAGGATCTGTAATTCATTAAAACATGTCATTTGTAGGTGCTTCCAGCTACAAATGAGAGTGAACAATTGGGTGTTGCCCTGGGTCTAAATGTAATTACAATGTTCAATTCAGCATATGCCATACTCTACAAAGTCAATGACCCATCAGGGTAGACAGCAGCCCCCCTAATGTGATGTATTTGAAGGAAGATTTGTTAAATGAGAAAAACAAGAGAAAAGAGACAATGAGAATAATTCACAGGATTATTAAAAGATTTTAAATCTTCTATTATTTAGCATTTATTGAATGCAGATTCATACATGCAATAAAAATAGATCTTATTATTGCCCAGTTAAATTCACAAAGAAAGAAAAAAGATTTAGGAATAAAAATATAGCTACTAAGTTTAGCTCAGAACTATCTTTAGGGAACAAAGTCAAGTATGTCAGTTAGGAGAAATAATTTGAAATTTACAACCAAACAGCTTCATTTTCCTGGCTCAGCTACCCCTGGTTGTTTTCTCCACTTTCTGGTTTTCCTTGGTCCCAGGGCTCTCTGGATGTTTGGGGAGACTTTTTGGCAGCTTTCTAAGGTCTTTGCTTGATAATCTGAGACTTTTGAGGACAAAAATTTCAGAGTCTGTATGCCATACCCCATATTTGGTTGGTGGATCAGATCTTTGGTGCCAGGTAATAAACACCTTTATTCCTCAGCATACCATAATAGAGTCATACCACCCCCATCCAGACAAGTTCTTTCGCATCACCCCTAAAATGGGTCCCTCAGCCCTACTTTTTTTTGAGACTTTTGCAATAAGGATTTGTTTTGTTTTCTTTTGTTCTATTTTGTTTCTTTGGTGAAGCGAATGCTTCTTCTGCTCTGAGCACTAGAGGTGATTTAGTTACCCATTTTACATAATTATTCCTTCCTGGGGTGTCTTGTGGTGACATTATGAGCTCACATGACACAGATGACTAGTACATAGTCAGGAAGAAATTTCCAGATGAGTGTTTCCACCTGAAGCCCACCCTGCAGATGGCTCTCAGTGTTTACCTCTCATCTGTTCTTCTGAGACTGACTGGTTACATGGTAAGGGAGTGGACTTCTGGCAGGTGGCAAAAGGCACCTGTGTCATGGAACCATATTCTGGTTTGCTTCAATAAGTTAGGATCTCTGAAAGGTTCACCATTGCCTACTGTGATCAGTTCTTCTATTGCTTTCTGTTAAGGTTTTATTAACCCCTACAATTCTCTTTGTAGCAGGAGACAAACCCAACCCTATTCTATTTTCACAGCCTGTGCTGTCACAAGCCATAAGTTTCTCTTCTTTAACCTGACTGGAATTCAGCATTAAGTTTTTCACTATATAATGAATACTAAACTACAAAAACAGTAAACGTAAATCTTTAGTTCTTTGTTCCAGTAATGGTGACACAGTTGGAAGGAAGGAAGACAAAGCTTTCTTCCTCCCTGTGACTGCTATTTTGTCACAGGTTTCTCTTATGATCAGTTGCTAGAACAATGATTAGAAACATCCTTGCAGGACTGTTTTGGGCTCATTTGTATATGCTTTCGTTATAGGGGAGGAAAATCTTCCTTCTGTCCTCTTAAGTTCTGTGGCTGGGCCTGAGAATTAAATTGATATAAAACAGATTAATGAGAGAAAGTTTTTAAATACTTTCTGGGCACATGAGAGTCCTCGTAAGAAAAGGGAAGACTCAAAGAAGCAGTTAGGACTGAGAGTTTATATACTTCTTTAACAAAGAATGATAAATTTGTAGAGACAAGACAAAGGGTTTCAGTTAGGGGCAGTAAATTGTGGGAAAATGATTAGGAAGTGTATGGGGGAAACTAATGGAAGACAAGGGTTATTTTAGTGGGTTTGTTTGTATAGATCCATTTCTGCATAGGTTCCCAGTTTCCAGTGATAAGAATGTTCTCTTCCTGGTACAGGGAGGTCATCTCTCTCATGGGAAATTGTATGACCTGCTTTTAAGTATAAAGGAGGAAGAGAGAGCCCTTCCTACATCTGCTGTCTCTTAAGTGCCTTTAGCTCAAAATAATCAGCATGCCAAAGTGGCACATCCTGATCCCCTTAGGTATGTAACGTGTACATTGGCTTAAGCCCCTCTTAACTTCTTTGTGTTAATATGGCAGATGAGGCCTGATTTATGTCTGGTGGCCATTTGTTAAATGATAGACTGCTGTGCTAGGCTGGGAAAGGGCTGTACTAAATTGAGTGTACTACAGAGGTAACTACATCTGGTATGTTTCTTTGGAGGCCCAGATTTACAAAATATCATTAAGATTTATTATTTATAATAAAAGCTTGAGGAAACTTTATAAATAAATTGCAGTAAAAACTAGGAAATTTGAAATAAACTCAGAACAAGCAATGAAATTATACGGAGGAAAAGTTAGAAGCAACTTCAAATGGATTTATTAATGTGGATGAGCACTAAACCTAACTCTGAAGTTACTGGCAACTAAAGTAAAAAAAAGAAAATACTTTGGTTTGCCTAGTTCTCCTTGTTGAACTCAACAGAGCTTTCATATTCGTCTCAGGGGTCCACAGTGCACAGGCTGGTAAGTAAAGGTGTGAAGAGGCTTGGTGTGAACCGTAGAGAATGGTATAGCTTGTGTTTGCCCCATGCAAAGAAATTCAAACTAAAACCAAACCAAAACCGAGTCTTTCCTGGCCAGATAAAACCAGAGGTGGGGATAGGGATAGATACCAATTAATAACTCCTGAGCTAGAATTGAAATCCAGGAGAAATTTACCACATAGGTCTGTCTATTTGGCATTCTGTAATATAAAATGCAATGGATAATGTATAAATTATTTTATTGAAAGAGCACAGAAATGGCTATTGCTGTAAAAGGTCTTTCTAATATTGAACCTCTGAAAAAGCTGAAGATTTAATATTATTGTTTTGCCTTAATGAATATACCATGAAGTCGGTAGAAATCAGACATGCCCCCAAATGGTCTAAGAATGCCAGTAGGTAGAAGGACATAATTAAGGATACTTCAATTTAGTGATAGAGTTTTTCTAAGAGATCCACTTTCCCTTATTCTGGAGGGAATATCTCCCATGATTTTGAGTGAGCAGTGTAAAAAACCTTCTGCGGCCCTTCAGTTAAATATTTAAGAGCAGCGCCATTCAAGGTGTATTGATTACATCTTGTGTATGAGATAGGGGATGGCGGGGAGGAGGCAGGCATTGTACATCATCTGTAGAGTTCCCAGAGGAAAACAGGTCAGGAATGCACCGGAAGGAGCAAAGAAAACACGTCTAGTCCTTTCTCCTACTCACTTGGTTCCTAACATCAGCTTCTCAGGTCAGAAAGTCATCTTTACATCATACGTGGTTATGTCCTTTAGATGGGGAGAATAAACTGAATCCTGCTCCCCTCCCCCATTTTCTTACTACTCAGTGATTTTTGATCTCTAGAATTTCTATGAAAAATTCTAAGTTGCTTGCTGGTACTTGTGGGGGAAAAAGAACCTTTTCACTATTTTCACCATTCTGTGTCAAATACCTATGAAATGCCTGTTTAAGGTTAACTGGCAGGTCATGTGATATAAACTCAGTTCTTGGTAGATGTGGGGAGGAGGTACAGAGCACGCTTGGGTTTCACATTGTTCTGAGCCAACCCAAGGTCCCCAGACCAGGTAAAGCAACAGAGAAGCTACAAAACACGCCACCAGCAGTCCCCTTTCAGACTATGAAAGAATTAAGGGAGGCCAGCTTGTCTGCTGAAGACAGTGGCGAAACCTCTGACCACTGGCCCCAGACAAAGGAAGTGTTAGCTCCTGGGAACCCCTGGCTTCCAGGATGGCTGACTCTGCTCAGAGGTCATTTAGCGAAACCCAAGAATATGCAAGGATAAAGACAGTACAGTGCAAACACTGGCTCAAATCAGAATGACAGAGCGGTCAGGTTAGCTTGGAAGCATCTCAAACCCCAGCTGGAAGCTTTAGATTCAGTTAAGGACTTTCACCTGGGCCTTTAAACGTCTTTGTTTCAAAGCGCTGAGCACTTTAGACTTCGCCTGGCAAAAAGTAACACCTGGGCACCTCTCAATAAATCAGTGGCCCCAAACGTCTAAAGAGCAAATGAAACTTCTGAAGGCTCTTTCCCTCTAGAATTTTTGTCGGTCTTCCTTTAGTGCATGCTTATTTTCATACTCGCTACTTCAACTCTTTGAAGTTTTATTCAAATACTTGTAACGTCTTGTAATAGTCCTCTTTGATACGTTTTCATTTGGTTCTTCATTTTGCAGTGAGATCTTAATTGCCAACCTGGCCGCCTGTGAGTTCTGGCTAAATGTGTAATATAATTTAGGGGATGTAAGGAATGTGTTTGAGGGGCTAAGAATTTGTCAGTACAGTGAGGTAGGCAGAATACTAAAGGTGTCCTCTCAAGAGGACGTTTTTCAATCAAACCCTCCCCTAGGAACTGCTGTGAAAGGACTTTACAGACAGTTAAGGTTAATAATCAGCTGATCTTAAAAGAGGGCGAGGAGCTTGGGTTTTTCCAGGTGGGTCCAGTATAATGCATGAGTCTTTAAAATCAGAGGAGGAAGGCCAGAGGGTCAGTCAGAGGGATGCAGTTGGAGAGAGGGGCAGAGAAGGGAGGAGGCGTGAGGGAGAGGTCTAGAGATGTGGAACATGAGACGGACTCAGTTCATTGCCGCTGGCTTTAAATACGGAGAAAGGGGTCCAGGAGACAAAGCGCGGCCTCTAGAAGCTGACAGTAACCCCTGGCCCACAGCCAGCGAGGAAGTAGGACCTCCGTCCTACAGTTGCCCGGAAGTAAATTCAGCCAACAACCTGAATCATTTTCCAAGTGGATGCTTCCCCAGAGCCAGGCAGCGGACACCTTGATTTCGGCTGTGGGAAACCCAGAGCAACCAGACCCACCTTCTGACCTTCAGAACTGTAAGGTAATAGATCTGTGTTGTTTCAAGCCTGCGTATGATCTGTTGTTTTAAGTTTGCGTAAGTGGTTACAGCGGTGATAAAAAACTGATACACGTAAGGCTCAGAATGCCTAGGAGTGCCTTAGTGTCCAGGGTGACTTGAATTCGACTATAGTCAGGAAGAGGGGTGGCTGAATGAAGGAAAGAGAATGAAAGCAGAAGGAGGAGAGAAGGGGTCTAACATTACAAAGAGGAGGCACTTTCGCCTGCATTCCTTTTCAAGAGACTGTGACCCCAAGTGGCTTCTTGTATGCCTGATGGTATTAGTTTCTCACAAGACTGATTCTAATCTTTAAATATTTCAATGGCTTTTTGGGGGCGTACAAGATGGACTTCTTGATTATAAACTGTATACTATCGAGTACATTGTATTTATGTATAATTAGGGGGCTATGTTTGGAAAACCATACCTACTGTACTTTAAAGAAAATATAAGGGATTTTCAAGGGTATTTTGATTTCAGGCTATTTTTGCCTAATAGGCTGATTTTAGAAACCAACTCCCACATAAGATGCAACCATTGTCCTGCGTGCTACCTCTCCTGGCCACACCCTTCGGAGAACTTGGGCTTCTAGAGGGAGGCAGGCTGCAGGAAAGTGGAGTAGCCTCACTCTCTGTTGCTTAGGAAGTCATTTGACTCATGTGCACACTGTCAGACCATGAATGCCCCCAACTTGCTCCACACAAGAGTGGAATGCACCTTTCTCCTTTCCAAGGATTCCACAAATTATTCTTTTCTTACCTTTCTCTCATAAAAGGTAACCTGGGACATTAGTGGTAAACAATCTTATTTAATCTGTGAACAGGTGGAGAGTGAGTGAAAGGGAAGAGAGCCAGGCATACATATGATTTGCTCCAGTGCTGTTCGCCCCTTGGTATCCTCTAAACCCAGGGAAAATAAACTCATTGAGATGAATTTCCTCATCCATATTAGCCTTTCTCTTTGGATAACCAGGCTTCGAATTCCTGCTTTCTCAAATCTCCTTGTAGTTTTCTTTGAAGGAAACTGTGGAGACCTCCCACAGATTGACTCATTTGAATAAAAATACATTTCTTCTGACCTCTATGACCTTCAGGAGTCTTCAAAGATGAATTTAATTATACACATTAAAAAAAAGAAACCAAACTCAGAATTTTGAGGGTTTCAGTTGTGAAACCAAATTTATTATGTTCAAAGTTGTGTCTGGATAAAAGGCAAGTATAACATTAAAATATTAATCCATTCATGCCATTTAGTGATTTGAATTATTCACAGCTGCTTGTATTTTATTTTTATAAGAATATGGCTTTCGTCTATGAAGCCAATCAAATCGAAAGGAATATTCTTTGCTTTTAAAATCCTTCCTGGTCGAGGTTGTTTTAATATAGAACACCCCGTCTCCCCATCGTACGTTTTATGAGCTATCTTCATAAAGCATCTACATTTGGTTGAAGCACTTAGAAAAACTAGGTAAATTGAACGCTAAGAGCTAAAGCAAAAGGCTAGGCAACTATTTCCAAATTTACAGTGCTTTGTTGCTGGTAAGCTGTTAAATCCCACTCGCCCAAACTCTCCTTCCTCCTAGAATACAAAGGAGATGATGCTTTACAAAATATTTTTTGGTGTTTGTTTTTCAGTGTTCAGTATATACTGTCTAAGCTGATTTGGGAGCTTAGCTTTAGCCCCTCCCCTTTTTATGACATATGTCAAGAGTCTTCTAGGTGGAGGGCAATCCTTTTGAATTTGGGTTTCTTATTTGTAAAAAGGCAATAGTATTTATCTTTGACAATCTCATAGGGCCAGGGAGCTCGAATGATATACTACACAAGGATATAAACTCTAAATGATATTACTTCAATGTTATTCTAGCAATGACTTTACAGACTTAACATATTACAGAGTTTCAGAAGGCACAGAACTTAAAATTGGTCAGAACCAAGGACTCAGAAATATCATTCAGACCTAGGATGTTTTAAGTTCTAATCTTTGTTTGATTCCAAGCATTTGAAGAAGAATATTATGCCTACTATATTTCTGCTTTACTCTTTACCCGGTTCTTTCAAACCTATTTGATTTGCTAAAATTTCCAGAGTTTTTTAGGTCCCTGGTTGCTTTCTTATGGACAGTTTTGTTAGTGTTTTACTCATAATTGAACTTTACCTTTATAGAGCGAAGTAGACCTGCCTTCTTTTCATTTGAGAGAAACGTTTCCATTAATATCATTGAAGGTCACACTGTTTATTTCATGATGGAATGAATTAGGAATACTGTGGGGAAGAGAGTTACTTTGAGGTAATTCTTTGGAATTTAGGAAGGGCCATTATTGATCATATAATCTAAAGATCCTTGATTTGATAAAAGAAACACGGGCCAGAGCAGTAAAGCAATTTGCCTAAGATCACCCAGCTGGTTATGAGCGAGGTAGAATTAAAAGCCAGTTCTCCTGATTCTAAGTCTAACGTTCTTTGCATTATACAGTGAAAAGGAGGAGGGCATAAAAGGAAAGATGGCTTAGAGCAGGAGTCAGCAAACTATGGCCTGTGGGCCATATGTGGTCCACTGCCTGTGTTGTAAATAAAGTTTTATTGGAACCCTGCCATGTCCATTCATTTACATATTGTCTCTGGCTGTTTTCACACTGTAAGGCAGAGCTGGATAGTTATGTCAGAGATCATCTGGCCTACAAAGCTTAGAATATTTACTGTCTGGTCCTTTACAGAAAAAGTTTTCTGACCTCTAGATTAGAGGAAAGATGGCTAAAAAGTCTGGTTGGGGCATTTTGTGAACAGTCCCTTTAGTTTGTGCATCTGTCCCTAATTATGGTTTGGCATAAGCTATTTAGATATTAGGCAAAATCAGCGGGCTCTCATGATTATTTAAAGGCTGATGTTAACAAATGTGAAAATATATTTGGGACTTCCCTGGTGACACAGTGGTTAAGAATCTGCCTGCCAATGCAGGGGACACGGGTTTGAGCCCTGGCCTGGGAAGATCCCATATGCCGCGGAGCAACTAAGCCCGTGAGCCACAACTACTGAGCCTGCGTGCCACAGCTACTGAGGCCCCCGCACCTAGAGCCCATGCTCCGCAACAAGAGAAGCCACCACAGTGAGAAACCCATGCACCACAGCGAAGGGTAGCCCTCACTCGCCGCAACTAGAGAAAGCCTGTGTGCAGCAACAAAGACCCAACCCAGCCATAAATAAATAAATAAATAAAATATTTTTTTTAAAAAGGAAAATATATTTGCAAAAGAATGATAGATACATATTTTTAGAAGACATTTCCCATAATAGGGGGATTTATTTCCTATATTCATCCTCATAATACATTCTTCAAGCAATGGAAATACTTAATTCAAAGAAGTGAAAACTTATGCAGGACACACAGTAGCTGTATTCAAGTATGTGAAGGGCTATCCTGTGAATAAAAGGATTAGAAGATGTATTTGTCCTTCAAGTCTGACTCACATGCACTTTCGCTCTTAAGCCCCTGTTCACCCTCTCCCCCTCCTCCCTTCTTTGGACAGAATTAATCACTCTTCTGTGCTTCCAAAATACTTTGTACGCAGTACTACTATAGCATTTATCACACGCATTACAGGTAGTTGTTTACACATTTATCTCCCCAGTCAATTGTGAACTCCTTGAAAGTGAGGACGATACCTTATTCATTTTGGCATCCCCATCATGGGGCTCAGTCCCTGGCTCATAGTAGAAGCAATCTAAATACTTGATGAATGAATGTATATTATGACATCAGAGGGCAAAGCAAGGGCCAATGTGAAATTTCAGTGAAAAGAACTTTGTGACAATTTTGGCAACAATATGTCCTAAGCAGTGCTGCATAGTCATCAGAAACCGGAACTTGGGGTTAGAATGCCTGGGTTTGAATTTCTGCTGTCCTGTTTACTGTTTGTCTTTAGGTAGGTTACTTAATGTCATAGTTTCCTTACTTTTGAAATAGAGGTGATTTAGGCAGCAGTTTTCTAACTGTGGTCTGCAGACCCCTGGGCATCCCAAAGACCCTTTTAAGACATCTGTGAGGTCAAAACTATTTTTATAAGAATGCTAAGGCAGTATTTACCTTTTTCGCTGAGTTTCATTGATGGTGCAAAAGCGATGGTGGGAAAAGTACTGGTGCTTTAGCACAAATCAAGTCACAAAGTTGAACTAGTATTAATGTTTTCTTCATTATATACTGGCAGAAAAAAGAAAAGTATGCCAGTTTCATTTAAGAATGTCCTGGATGAAGGAGTAAAATTACTAATTTTATTAAGTCTCAACCTTTGGGTACGATGTCCTTTTTAATACTCTGTGTGATGAAATCAGAAGTACACATTTTTGCTACAGTTTGAAGTACAGTGCTATCCTGAGGAAAAGTACTTGTGCTATTGAGTTGCCAGCTGAACTAGCCACTACTGTACATGGTAACACCATTTTTACTTGATTCACTGATAAATTACAGTATGGTTATCCAGACTTTGGTGTTTGACAGGTATCTTCCCAAAAGTTGATGAAGTGAACCTATCATTTCAAGGAAAATGACTAATAGTATTTGTTTCCAATGATCGAATTACGCTTCTAAACATTATTTTTAATTTTGGAAAACTTATATATTTCACCATGAGCTTTAGAGCTGCTCAATTCTTAAGGACTTCTGTGAAAATATCAGTGGTGTTATAAATTATTTTAAAATATTATATAATGAAATAAAACAACATTTGGAAGATCTGCATAATATAGTGAACTGGGATTTCCAAATGACCAGTACGTGATGTTACAAAAGTATGTGTTAAAATCATGTATACGTAAAGATCATTCAAAGTACATATTACAATATGGATGCCTCGAGACCAATAAATATATTTTAATGTAAGAGAGCTATTACATTAAGATCTTTGGCGGGATTTCAGATTCTACATTGCAATTATTCTTTAAGAAACTACCACTGTCAAGTTTTGGTGTGCTATCAAAGAAGAATACCTGCAGTTATGTAAAAAGACTATTAAAGTTCACCTCCCTTTTCCAACTACATACCTGCTATGTGAGGCCAATTTCTTTTCATATACTTCAAGCAAAACAACATATTGTAAGAGAGTGAATGCAGAACCAGATATGGAAATTCAGCTGTCATCTCTTAAACATTAAAAAGATTTATAAAAAATGTAAAACAAAGCCATTAGCTTCACTAATTTTTTTTGTTTAGTGTAGGTTACTTAATCTTTGAACTTCAATTCAAAGTTCAGACTATGATTACTTATCAAAATGTTAGTTATGTTCATATGTAATGGGATCTTCATTTTAAGTTAAATATTTAATTGAAAATATATTTAAAATATTTAATTTAAAAATAATTCAAAATATTTTAAAAATATCTACAATTGCCAAGATACGGAAGCAACCTAAGTGTCCATCAACAGATGAATGGATAAAGAAGATGTGGCATATATATATATATGTGTGTGTGTGTGTGTATATATACACATATGATGGAATACCACTCAGACATAAAAAAGAAAATGAAATTTTGCCATTTGCCGTAGTATGGATGGACTTGGCGGGTATTATGCTAAGTGAGATAAGTCTGATAAAGAAAGACAAATACTGTACGATACTACTTATATGAGGAATCTAAAAACTACAACAAACTAGTGAATATAACAAAACAGAAACAGACTCACAGATACAGAGAACAAACTAGATGTTACCAGTGGGGAGGGGGAAAGGAAAGGGGCAATATAGTGGATTAAGAGGTACAAACTATTAGATATAAAATAAGCTATGAGGATATATTGTACAACATGAATATAGCCAATATTTTATAACCATAAATGACATACAACCTTTAAAAACTGTGAATCACTATGTTGTACACCTGTAACACATAACACTTACATCAACTATACTTAAATTTTAAAAATGGTTAAAATGGAAAATAATAACTTTAAACTTTTTAATATCTCAATTTTAACTTCTAATATGGTAACTTTGGATAGATGTAACTCATAATGAAAACTCTTTAAGTTCCTCCACTTTTAAGAGTAGGAAGAGGTCTTGAGCAGATGTGGAGAAACAGATATTCTCATATACTTCTTTGGAACTATGAAAATATTTCCAGGATATTAAAGTACTTTTTTAAAGATACAGAAAATTATTTTGAATATGATATCATGTGTAAATAATTAGTGGATCTCTGTAGAGATAAATGCCTAGAAACCGGAAACCGGAATTTTGTTGGGGGAAAAAATGATTAGGGGTTGAGAGGGGTGGAAGGAGGCATTAGTTTTTCATTTCATACCTTTCCAAGCTTGATTTTTTTTTTTTTAACTACATTCAATTTTTTGTATAAAAAATTGAGGTGAGGGCTTCCCTGGTGGCGCAGAGGTTGAGAGTCTGCCTGCTGATGCAGGGGACATGGGTTCGTGCCCCAGTCCGGGAAGATCCCACATGCCGCGGAGCCGCTGGGCCCGTGAGCCATGGCCGCTGGGCCTGCGCGTCTGGAAGCCTGTTGTGCGCAACGGGAGAGGCCACAACAGTGAGAGGCCTGCGTACTGCAAAAAAAAAAAAAATTGAGGTGATAATACTTGTAATGAAAACTAGTAGAGATAATGTTTAATCTCCTGACCTATAGTAAATTGCTCTGTAAGTATTGGTTGGATAAGTAAAAGACTGCTTCATGAATTTGTGTGGTGCCATCGATAGACCATTCTCCAAGCAATTACTGAAGGATAGCTTGATAGAAATATCATAAAGAATTCTGCCTAATTGATCTCTAGGGTTGAATTCTGATTACCTTTGATCCTGCCTTTTTATGAAAGAATAGCCGTAACATTTGAAAATGAAAGTTCTATACCAAATGTCTTTCAGATCTCTGAGCAACTTTAAAATTTTTCAGAACTTCATTTGCGGCTATTAATTGTCATAGCATTCACTTTTCCCATTCAGTTTCGTTCTCAATAGAGGGGGGCTTCCCTGGTGGTGCAGTGGTTGGGAGTCCGCCTGCCGCTGCAGGGG
>NW_020174561.1:13821915-13895217 GCF_003031525.2 Neophocaena asiaeorientalis asiaeorientalis
AAAAAAAAAAAAAAAAAAAAAAAAGAATAGAGGTGCCACTGGGACAAATAAGCCAATATTCTCTTGGTTTTGTACTATGCCATGGCAGGAAGCACTTTTTTAATAATCTTATGACAAGAATTTAGTATACTTGTCTCACAATTGCCAATTCCATAAAATAGAATTTATTTAGTAGAATGCCCCCATTCTTAGGATAAACTTATTTTACAACAGGTTGAGGGTAAGAAAAAAATGACACAATTTGCCTTCTTAAAATAGAGAACATTCCAGATTTTACTCTATTCCTTAAAAATTACTTAGTGATGGCCAGTACTGCCTTTTGAAGAGTCAAAATACGATTGCACATATAGACTGTATATGCAATATATATTTTTATAAATCAGGGCTTAGGTCGTTGTGTGAAAAATGGATTTACCTTTCTGGAAGAACAGATTAATAATTTATCCCAAACATCTTATAGAAAGAAAAAAGCCAATTTGAATAATGTTGGGAGATGAAGCATACCAATATTATTCTTTATTTCTTTTATTAATGAGTTAGGATATGAGAAACTCAATAAAAATTACATTAAAAACGCAAACATTGTTCAAATCTTCTTTCCCCATCAGTCACATTTATGAAACTGGCATTTCTATTTAAATGATATTTAATAAAACAAGGTTTTATATAGTGAGGCAAACAATTCATGGGCGCATTCATTTACTCACCAGACACTTGTTGAGTGCCTGATTGTGTACCAGGTACTGAGGCCTCCATGGTGAATAAGATATATTTCTTGTATTTTAAGAGTTCAATGGCCAGTGGAGCAGACAGACGTATAAACAAATAATAACGTGCTATGGTAAAATAGGAAGAGCATGGGATTTTGGAAATATCAACAAATTTTAGACCTGGCCTTCACTTCTGAATTATATAGCCTTCTAATCTCTCTGTATTTCAGGGATTTCATCTATAAAATGGGATCATATTTTCATTGCATGGCTGTTTTATGGATTAAAGAAAACATATTCAAAACACATGGCCTACACAACAGTGAGAGGCCCACGTACCGCAAAAACAAACAAATAAACAAACAAAAAAACAAGGCCTAGAACTAAATCTCATCCAATGGAATATATTACCGTAAAACTACAATATGAAAGGTACCATAATATGGGCATGGACAAAAAAAAAGAGTAATTCATGTGGGGATGGGGAGAGAAAAGGAAAAATTTCTTAGAGGAGGAGATGTTGAAGATAAGGAGGTGCTCATAACCAAGAGAAGAATTCCAGGCAGAGAGATTTTCATGTACAGGAGCATGGAACTTGTGCTAAAATATAAGGAATAGTTTGGTGAGGTTATAGCCTAGGGTGTAGAATGAGGATGGTGAGTTTATGGTCCTCAATCATGGAGGACCTTTCATAGCCTGCAAATGATTCAAGATTTTTAGCAACAGCAATGGGAATGAGACATATAAACAGATGTGAGCAATATTTTGAAGGTAGGATTTGTGGAATTGAGTGACAACATGGGATTGATGGAGAGAAAGAATAGACTTCCCAATTTTGGGTTTGGATCAGTAATTGTTGATATCATTAACCAGAAGAAGGAATTTAGGAGAAAAAGTAGGTTTGAGGAGAAAATGATGAACTATATTTCATTTTATCAATTCTGATTTGTCAGGACCTTAGGCAGGAGAGAGACCTACCTTGCAGAAAGAATTTGAGAGGGCTAAACATTTAGGCGACAGTAGAAGCCAGGAATCTGAAGTGTCTAACTGAGCTGCGTTGTCCATTGGCTTTGTGACTAGTTTGTTTTACCTTTCCTTGTTCTATTAGAGATTTAACGCAGCTTAACTTTGTAATTGGGAAGTCTTTAAATGTCTAGGTCTTAGCTCTAACTTCTCATAAATGAAATGAAAACGTAAAAAACTACTAAATATCCTTCACAAGGTTGTTTTAAGAAACATATTTTTTGATAACTGAAATCCCTATAAAATGTTGCATATATAAGTAGAGAGTTACAGATGTAGCACTTAAAGATTTAAATTAAATTAATATCAACAGAAATGGAACTATTAGTAAATTCATTGATAAGGACTCTATAGTTACAATGAAAAGCATGATCAGATATTGTAAATTAGCATCAGTGAGGAGTGTGGGCTCCCAGTCAAACTGCCTGTGTTTGAGTGTCAGCCACTTATTAGCTCTTGACTTTAGGCAAGTTGTTTAACCTCTGTTCTAAAATAGAAATAACCGGAGTATCTCCCTCACAGGTTGCTGCGAAGATTAAATGAGTATATATAAAGTATATAGGATAGTGGCTGACGAATAATTAAGGCCTCAGTGCGTAATTGACATCATTAGAGGCAGTAGCAGCATCATAAACATTTATTGTCATAAAATGGCAGGATTTTAGTCAGTGAGGGGGATGCTGGAGATCCCCTCACAAGTCTCAGCTCTTGCATGAACCCTCTGTGGACTCCTACAGTCCACGTTGATTTACTGTGTCATACTCCCAGAGCACTTTTTACCAGCACCTCACAGCTGAGCAATTATTATTCAGTGTGGTTTTATGAGGCTTGCTATTACCTCAATTATATTTTAAGCTTCTAAAGGAAAAGGACCATGTGTTTCATTTCTGTAACCTGCATAGTACCCAGCACAGTGAGGAAGAGATAGTTTAAACATCATAATAAATGCCTGTTAGCAAGTTAAGTACTGTGACTGCATTGTGTCACAGAGTTCGTTGTATATTTACAATACCCGTTTATAATGAGATTAAATTTTTCTGAGCAATAAATTACTAGAAATCTACATGAAATTATATTTTAATTATACATAGTTCAATACTTGACAAATTTTTTTGTTGAAAAAGAAATCAGGATTTTTTTTTTGGTAAATACAGGACATATACTAACAACCAAGATAGTTTATTGGTTTGTGATAGCATTTTTAGACAAAAGCGTTACCTGACTTAATTCTTAGAATATTATACTCTGATAATTTTATTTTTTTTCTGCTACATAGAACTGTTTTCTCAAAGTCATGGATATTTTAATCCTAGAGAGGACTAAATTGAGAGTAGATGCTGTTTAATTTTTGTTTAGTCATAGTGAAGTATATTTAGATGCCAATATATGCAAGACTCTGATCAAAATATAAAATTCGAGTGGGCCCTCCTTAAAGATTTTGTTGTCTACCAAAATAAAAAAATAGGAATTGCGTATAAAGACATTATACACCATCATTTCTGTTACACTGGAAAAATTCCCCTTAGAGGAAAAGTAGAATGGAATTTGGAATGTTGCTTGACTCTCCATCCAGAACTGGTCCTGAAAAGAATACAGTGAAATTGAAATGTAGCAATTTCCTGGCTAATTGCATAAGCACAGAGAGCCCAATCTGGCCCATCAAATGAACATACTTGTGCTATTTGTTTTCTTGGGGATTGATGCCTTTAGTTAATCTACACTCAAAAGCATAAAAGATAGTTTATGTTCTGAATTAAGTATAGAAAACATTTTTCTGTCTAGGAAGTTAGTTTCGATGAAATTATTTTATCTGAGGAAACAGCACAGTAAAATGGCTTCCCTTTGGGTGTAATTTTAGAGTGTTTTTTTTTATCTTAAACTCAGTTTAAAAAGTACTAAAAATGTACTTTAGTAGGACTTAATAAATATTAAATTAGCCTGGGGCAGTATCTATATGGAAATGATTAAATGCCTGAGTATTTACTTGGAATTTCTGGTCTTTCTAAGCAGAATTAAAATCTTTAGCTTCTTTATGTCAGAGCTACAATTAGCTACAGCTAATTGTTCTTCTCCCATTCTCCCTGGCAGCTCCATTTTGATTAAACTTGATGTTTTTAGATAATCCAAAATCTACAGACAATTAAGAATTACCGTACGAAGTACGGACATGAAGTAAATGCTGCAAAATGGTACATATTTCCTGCTAAAATGGTTCAATCGAAAAGCAACAGAAGTTTGACCTCGTTTTCTCTTGCTCAAATGAGAGAAGTTTCCACTTAGAATGGGAATTAGTTATTGAATAAGGTACAAAAATAAGATGATCGGGAAAGTTAGAAAAACTCATGTACTTCTTTGTACTCAGTATCCTTTGGTTTTTATGACAACTTTTTTACAATGTACTTAATCCTGAAAAGAGAGGATGGTGCTAAAGCAAGGGGAAAAACACTTTACTGCAGAGTGATTTTACATAACTCTTGCTCAGTTTCATGGTGCTTTAGGTCTCCTGGGGAGTTTATTAAGTAAACTAGCTGGCAAAAAACTCAATACCATTTGAAAATGCCACTTTCATGAGTATACATGCATTTTGATATAATAAAAATAGAATTGGCATTTTGCTTGATCTGCCTTTTTGAGAAGGGAGAAATGTGTAAGGAAATATGGTCTATATATAGAATTTTAGACAAGAATAGAAGAAAAGCAAAATGGAGCCATTATAGTCTTTCTTCAAACCATCCTGTTCTTAGCTACTTTGCAAAAAAGATCTCATCTTCATGGAATAGTATTACGGATTAATGTACTTGATTTTGAAATGAGTTTTTTCTTTTCTTCTTTAGGCTCTTTATCCTCCATTTCCTTTTTCATTTCTTCTCCCCTTTTTCTCTTCTCCTTTTCCCCCCACTCATTATTGCTCACAGATAACATTGAACCAAATGTATTGGTTAGGCCAATCACATGGCATATGTGCCAGGGATATACTACAGAATAAAACGGATGTGGTTCCTGTCCCAGAGGAACTTAATCTTATGAACTAAAGACTAAGCAAATCATTGCAGTTAATTACATTTTCAATAAGTATGAAAAAGTAAAGGGTGAGGGGATATCAATCTTCAGTAACTGCTCTGCATATAATATGTTGTGTGTACGTAAAAACATAATTTTTGTGAATATTAAGTAAACATGAGTCCTGACCTAAGGAATTAATACTTCAGGATGTACTAGTTGCTGTGGTTCACATACGGAAACTTTCTGTTTAACGATCAATTAGATGAACTCATGCAGTTTTGGACTTTGATAAGGCCACCTCACATGTTTTACATATGAGCCTATGAACAGTCAGTGGTCCCCTAGGTCTCAGTCTTGACATACTTGTAATTTCCTTGGATCCTGCATTCATTCACCACCAACTTCCATCTCCTCTGAGTCAACTGAGATCTTAATCCCAAACTCCCAATCCTGATTCAGGAGTTGGGGCTCAATTCCAAGGCCAACGTAAGCCTGGTTTTACTAGAAGCAAAGTATGATTTTTTTTTTTTTTGTCCTCCTGCTAAATAAAGCCTTCTGATGTTAAATTCTGCTCTCTCGGGTGGGAATCTGAGGAAGATAGCAGTGAGACTGGGTGCAAATGACATCTTTTTTTTTTTTTTCCCTGAGTTTTACTGAGTTTCTTTACCTTTTCTCAGGCCCAATTTATTCAACAGGACTCTCTCCCCTCAGCATTGACTACTTCTAAATCTTATGGCATTCCTGAGGTGCCAAGTAATGATAGTGCTTCAGAAATGAGGTTACTGCTTTAGCCAGTGTTTATGTCCTATCATAGCTCACTGTGGGATAGAATACCCTACTGGTTATGTTATAAAGTATGTCTTTTCTATATGATAGAATATTATCTGTGATTAAGCAAATTAAGCTACCTCTGTTGCCCTAAAATGAAAACACGTTAAGTAAAAGAAGTAAATTGGTTTCATATACTTTACCACTCTATTTAGAAGCTTTATATGTGTATATACATAAATATCAGTATATATACATATGTATGTATAGGCTTATTTTATTGACAAATATATGTGACAGAGAAATAAGTCTGGATGGAAACGTACCAAACTGATATCAATGATTATACCTGGAGAATGGAAATAGAGGCAGAAGAAGCAGCAGAGTTACAAAATTGAGTCTTGGTAAATGGCTTATGTCATTGGCTTACATGTGAGCCAGTCTCTTTGGCCAGAGGATTAGAGTACTGTTATTAGGTGGGCTCACCCTAAAGCCGGGAGGTGGTCCACCCAAACCACAAGTATTAACAGCTGGGGAAGGGTGGCTTTTCCATGAGCAACACCAGGAGGCTGTCTCCAGAAGGGACAATCAATGCCGAACAGTCAGTACAGCAGCTGTGCATGATAATAGCCCCCCCCCGTATTTCTTGCTTTGTTTATAACATTTGTGTACTACTATAGCAATCAAAGCGTTCATAGGGTAAATCTTAAAATATATATAAAACAAAAAGTACACAGAAGATTTTCAATTTGAAGTAAACTTTTTATGCAAGTTGAACTAATACTTATGACAAATTATAAGAGTAAACATAAACAGTAAAGAAAAGGAAAAGTTTTTTGTACACCCACTTTTCACCTGTATAGGCGCTTTGACGAATAAGCCCAGTATGCTATTTATAATAAATTACCACCCCTTATTTGTTTCTGAATATATTAGCCTTTATCACATTTCTCACTAGACTGATGTTTGGCAGTAAGGCCGGGTAGATGTGAGTTTTAGGATTTCCTGTGACATTGTCTTTATTAGTCGCTAAGGTTATTCTAGAATTGGCGAAGTGAGTCTTTCTGTTCATTAAACCTTATGGTGCTTTTGGATTTCATGCAAAAATTAAAGTATTTTGCAATGTTTTAGGAATAGAGAAAATTGCTAAAAAGTAATAGCATTCCTTAGGAAAAAGGACTAACAATCCAACAAAGAACTAATAAATTGTACTGGTCTCATTACTTAAGCATCATTACCTGCCAAGCAAGTAAAAAGTATCCAAGCATATGGGGCGTGGCATCATCAGAAACCTGTTTGGAAAGTCTTTCATTCACCCCAGGCTCTGTTCCCTGTGCCCTCACTTGAGCTTCTCGTGTCATCCTAGGGTAGGTACAAGGTGTTCTGTGTTGCAGACCTGACACAAATGGAAATGGTTTCAACTTTACCCATCTCTGTGCATTTTCAGGGAAACATAAGCTTTTAATAATGAGTTATGGCACCCATAATTGAAGTTTCACAGAGATTAATTGTATTATTATTTTGAAGAAAACCACATATTTGAGAGCCAAATAATTTCCCGGTATTATGTAATGAACTAAGGTGTCTCTCATCATGACTAACCCATTCTCAAGCTGAATTAGGCCGTAGACTCTTTCTCCTCCAGCTTCAAGTTCTGCTGCTGAGAAGCACTAGCAGCCTTAGGATATTTGAGACCCATTAAAGCCCTCCTCACGGCCAAAGGACTGACAAGCAGCTGTGTGTATTAGACTTAAGCATTAATTCCCATGTCAACAATTCAGCATTTCTTTTTAGGCGGCTTAGTAACTAATGTAACCAAAAAGGGATCCTATGCCTCCCAGTATATTAAGATCACCTTCCCGGCTTCTTTGGAAACATAGTCTATCAAATTTTAAGCAATTATTTCTTCAGTGTGTTATAGCACAACTTTTCTGGTTGAAGGATTCAAATGTGAAGCGTCTTTTTACTCATTGGGCTGCAACTGATAGCAGCAGCCGTATGTGAATTCTGTATGGTCCTTTTTAGCTGAACATTGGTAAGATAATTAAATGCAGCCGTGGTAGTGTTTTACCAAGTTAAGCGAAAGGCAAGAAAGTGAGAAGAAAGGAATTAAGAGGAGTAAACAAGGGATAAGCAAAACAGTTTTAGCTGGAACTTGGGAATGGGATGGATGCTGGCAAGGCAGAGCAGTGAGGATGCCGGCTCCAGGTGGCAGACATTTAGGAAAAAAGACGTCACACCAGCGACCAACCATTCAGAGCTGGCGTTGGCGTGCTTTGTCTTTGCTTTTTTTTCATAATGCAAGTCTATTGCTATTTGCCAAAATGTGTGAAAAGCTTATGAAACACAAATATGGGGAAGAGTAGAGCAGTGGAGAAGAGGAAGAGTGCATTTTCATGTAGGTTATTTTGGGTTTGATCTCATTGGATAGTAGGGCTTCAGAACATAATTTGACTGAATCGTTTTGCTGTTTACAACTCAAGAACTGTCCAACTGATGAACTGCATAGTTGCTCTGTTAGAGAAAAGCAGCAATTGTTAATTTCAGTTATGAGGAGCTCTTCATTTAAACACTTGACTTTGAGGAAGTTTGGAAACACAAAGAAAGTATTCTAGGGCTTCCCTGGTGGCGCAGTGGTTGAGAGTCCGCCTGCCGATGCAGGGGACACGGGTTCGTGCCCCGGTCCGGGAAGATCCCACATACCGCGGAGCGGCTCGGCCCCGTGAGCCATGGCCGCTGGGCCTGTGCGTCCGGAGCCTGTGCTCCGCAATGGGAGAGGCCACAGCAGTGAGAGGCCCACGGACCGCAAAAGAAAAAGAAAGTATTCTATTTACCAAATGCATAACTTACTTTTACGTAAAGTAATACCACCTTTTGGTTGGGACCTGCTTATTATTAATAAAGTATATGACATAGTTTTTTAAATAACTTTTTACTGTGAAAGTTAATTGTTTATTTTAGAAAGTCCAGACAGCATCTGACCAAAAACAAGTTAGTTAAGAAAAATTATCCATAAATACTCGCCATAATCCTATCCATAATTAGAAACTAAAAGTGGTAGTATTTTGGTGTTCTTTCTAGTTATGTATGAAATACTATGCATGTATATTTATATGCGTGACAGTACTTTGTTACTGCTGCAACCCAGATGTCTAGAAGAGTATCAGGCATGTTCAGATAACTGGATTTGTGTTTAGTGTTAATATCTTAGTGCTTTCCAGTGGACTTAATATACTATTATTATTTCCTAGCATGTTAACAGGCCAAACCCAGTCATTGACAGGACTTTGCTCTCTTCCTGCCTACTGACCAGTCTGCAATGTAGTATTTTCTTTCTGTCACAGTAGAATAGACGATGTGAAGACGAAATGGTAACCGAGCTTTACGGTACATTTTTATGGAAAAGGAAGCCAGTACGTTTTGCTGCTGCACCAAAGAGAAAGAATGAAGGTTAACAGATGTCGCCATGATTTGCAAGTACCTTCTTTAGGGCAAGGTGATTTTAGCTTTACTCATCTCAGCATATTTTCAGGGAAACCTAAACTTTTGATGATGTCGAGGATTATGAATCATGACACCCATAATTGAAGTTTCAGAGAGATTTAATTATATTGTTACTTTGAAGAAAACCACACAGAACCATATTTAGGTACAATTTCAAAATCATTTTATTCCATTTTCACATCTCTGTTTTTCTTTTAAACTATCTGGTAAACATCCAGGGTTTCTGAATGCTTCTCTCTGATAGATGCAAAGAGCATTTAAGCTAACACTCAGCTGTTTGTTTGTTATGTTTTCAAACTTTTTCCAGTTTCTGTTTAGTATTCAGTGAAATGGTGTAAAGAAAACCATCTGCACTGCAGCTGCAAAGGGATTACCTTCGGTTTTACTTTTCAAAAAGAAGCCAAATGCCCCCTGTGCGTAGCCCTGGACAGTTGCTTGGATCTTACACCATATGTTTTATACAGTCGTCCTGGAGCTAAGTCAATTAATAGCTCAGAAGATACAGTTAGCCTTTTAGTGACTGCACTCTTTCATAAAGTGCTGCCTAAAATAAAGAAACCTTTGATTCCCTGCCCCTGTTATAATTTCAGGCTAAAGATTTGAAGTATTGGATGACAGCAAGTGTACTGAGATCATCAGCTGCGGGTGGATGCTCTGGCTTATACAGCCTTCTGCCACCATGTCAAATTCCTAGGTGTGTGTAGGATATTGGCACAAAATACAAATGAAATTATTCTCAACAGAACACATTTAAATGAAATTTTATAGTCTTTACTGTATCTTGATCGCTTTTGTCTCTCTCCAAATATATATTTTAAGCAGACTTGAGTGAGGAATATATAGTGAAATGTCAGTATTATAGTGAAAATTCATTATTTTACAATTTGCCGTCTTTACCTTGGCAATCTTCTTTTTTTTTTTTTTAAGGTAAAATTAAAACCCTTTGAAAATATTACACCCAACTCGCTTGTAACTTTTTCTTAAGCAAAAGCCTCTAGGCATTGTGCAGCTTTAGAAACCATTGTAGTCATAACACACGGATATTAAGCTAATGCATACCATCAACCGGAGCAGAAGTTACACTGATTTCTTGTGACTTATATCTGGTTTGAAGGAAGGCCCAGAATGAGTCAGTGGTGTAGCTGGGGGTCAGTTCTGTGAGGATGACAGGACTTGGATATGAAATTAAAAATTTACTTTGTCCTAGGTAGGATGACACCTTTAATAACTATAAGATTAATAAGGTAGTATTCAAAGGATAAATTTAGATTTCTGTACATAGAGTTTTAATCATTTCTAAAACATAAGTATACATGTATTTAAATGATTTTCCTGAATAACTGTTTAGGGAATACCAGTAGTTTTCATGTGAGTCCTAAGTAATTTATTTCAAATTTTCTTATACTTACTTGGCAGAAATTAGACTTTGTGTCTGGTTGACTACAAGAAGGAAGGCGCCACTAACAAGGAAAGTCATTAGGAAGAGATGGGGATGTTTTTTCTTTTTTGTTTTGTTCAAGATGGAGATGGGTAAAACAAACACAGGACATGGGACTGAGGGAACTGATGAGGATGATTATAATCTTTGTGACTTTCTGTTTGAATAAAAAACAAACAAAAACAAACAAACAAAACCCACAGGATTTTCTAATACACAGACAATTCAGATACACCCTTCAAATTGTTTTTTCCATGGCCAAACAGAGAAATGTCCTCCTAGGTTGAGAGTAAGGAAAAGGATACTGCATTAGACAGAATGCAGCTAACTGTATCAGCATTACAATGGGGCAGAACTCCATGATGACTAGAAGAATCAGCCCCAAGAATAAAGGTGCTGAGAAGAGGGAAACCAAAGTAAGTATCTACAAGGAATGTATGAAATTAGAGCCTTCCTGGCTTTCATGTACACACAAGCAAAATTTTAACACTAAGACCCAGAACAAACCTTATCAACAGTGACCAAAAAGTGATGTGGAGAATGGAGACTACTTGATTATCAGAGCAATTCATCCTAAGAGGATATTTAACATTTTTTTCTGAATGCTTCTTATTGGGTTGGCCAAAAAGTTTGTTTGGGTTTTTCCATAATATCTTATGAAAAAGATTAATATTTTCTGAATATGCCAGGATATTTGAAGGGGGCGTTAAAAAAAAAAGGTGTTTGAATTGGAGCATATTTCTGTATTGGGAAGTTAACCAGACATTGGCAGTCATAGATCTGAGCACAGAAATATTTTATTATTGTAATCCATTGCTATTTTAGTGTGTAGTATCCCTTGAATTGGATACATATTTTTTGAGACCATTTTTCTTTTTCTTTCTTCTTCTTTTTTTTTTTTTGGAAAATTTGTTAAAAATTCTTCATGCTTAACCTAGAATGAAGAGCGTTATCTTCTAAAGCACAGAAGTAATGACTGAGACGTGGAATACTTTTGAAACTGGATAAATCTTCTCAGTAATAAAATAGGTTTAATGCTATCTTGGATCCATACCATCTCTTTCTTCCATAGTCCCTATTCTATTTTAATGCATTTTGTCCTGTTATTCTGTTAATGTTTCTATGAGTTAAGGGATGGGAAATAATGTCTGCAGTAAACATATTGAAAACTTATGGCATAGTGAAGTCTAAAGCGAGTCACCCTGAATGATGAACCTCAGAGCCAGAACATGAGCCAACTCTTTTTTTTTTTTTTAACATCTTTATTGGAGTATACTTTCTTTACAAAGGTGTGTTAGTTTCTGTTTTTTTAACATCTTTATTGAAGTACAGTTTCTTTACAATGGTGTGTTAGTTTCTGCTTTATAACAAAGTGAATCAGCAAAACATCTTTATCGGAGTATACTTTCTTTACAATGGTGTGTTAGTTTCTGTTTTTTAACATCTTTATTGAAGTACAGTTTCTTTACAATGGTGTGTTAGTTTCTGCTTTATAACAAAGTGAATCAGCTATACATATACATATATCCCCTCCCTCTTGCGTCTCCCTCCCACGCTCCATATCCCACCCCTCTAAGCGGTCACAAAGCACCGAGCTCATCTCCCTGTGCTATGTGAGCTAACTCTTTTAAACTTACACTGACGCTTGAGCTCATCACCTTAAACAGTGCAATGGGGTTGAGCTTTTCCTAATAATTTTATAGATTTACCTATCCATCTTATTACTCACTAGGATCCCTCTGTGATCAATAGCAACCATTCCTAGTTGAGTGTATTCTTTGGGCTTAAAATGGAACAAAGGTAACTGGTTCACTAATTGACTTATTGAATTAATGGTTTTGCCCACTTTAGCAAGGGTTGATCCTACTAGAGTAGTTCACTGAATCCCTGAAAATAGACTAGATAATGACGAACCTAAAGTCTTTTTGATCTTTTTTACCTGGTGTAAAGTATGTGCTCTGGGTTTAGCATTATACCACTTCATTCATTTGTAGATTTAAGAAGTTTCCAAATATTCTCTCTAAAACATAGCTATAGGGCTTCCCTGGTGGCGCAGTGGTTGAGAGTCCGCCTGCCGATGCAGGGGACACGGGTTCGTGCCCCGGTCCGGGAGGAGCGGCTGGGCCCGTGAGCCATGGCCGCTGAGACTGCGTGTCCGGAGCCTGTGCTCCGCAATGGGAGAGGCCACAGCAGTGAACAGTAAAAGCCATGTTTAAAACAAGCCAGGATTGTAAGGCCTGTATTAGTCCATTATTATAAGGGAATTCACTGTTTATTTGATAGAATACAATTTAATATTCTACATTTTTCTTAAGTTCTAGGAGTTCATTTTTCCCATGACACAACTGCTCATAAATCTTTAATTTAATCAGGAAGTCCAATAGCAAAAGTTTTGTTAATTATAGAATCATGGGATTTTTTTTCTTTATGTAATTTAAACAAATAGACTGTGATTGATTTTGAGAAGGTTTAATGTATTTCAGGATAGATGAAAATCTTTCAATACTCTCTCTGTAGGTATTCTGGTTTTTTACAAATGTTAGACCATGAAAGAAATCACATTCATTCATTTGGCAATCTTATACACTGCCCATTATGTACCAGGAATATTTTCTAGGTTCTGTGTATTTGGCAAACAAACCATTCACTACTCTCATGGAGCTTACCTTGTGGTAGTGATTTATACTATTAACCAAAAGTTATCAGATACCATGCCGGTAAGGCTTGGTCTTAGAAATGTTCTACTTACAGAAAATTTCTATTAAGTTTTCTGTTAAACTTTAAGTAATTTACATTATGGCAGTAATAGATAAAGCACTTCCTGCATACTTTTGTTACTTATTCATCTGAATTACCTATCTTAAAACTGGTTTGACTTAATTTGCACTCTCTTCACGAACAGGAAATACTTCCCTATGGCATCGATGATGATACTTGAAATTAAGTTGAACTTCTTTCCAAGCGGTTAAGGAACATGAAGGACATCAATGACCTTATTTCCTTATTTAATTCTAAGTACTTTTTTCTGACACAGCCATAAATGTACAATTTAGAATAAAGGTTAGGCAGTCAAACAAAAAAAAGATGTCTGTTTCTCTCTCATGTAACAGTTCTGTCCTAGAGTGACAGTTTTGTTCTGCACATTTAGGTCATTTGGAGGCCCAGTTCATTACATGCTGTACTTCCATCTTCTAAATTGTCCTCATCTGCCTAGTTGAAACTAGACTGCTACCTCATCTGCATTCTAGCCCCTGATGGGAGTGAGCTGGGGAGGAGTTTCGGGGAACGCTGATTGTCTTTAAGTTGAAGATAAGCAGAAGTTTCATGCTTCACTTTTCTTATATCCTGTTGACCCACACTTACATGGCTACTCCACAACACAAGAAAGGTTGGGACATGTAGTCTCCAGATGAGCCACCATGTGCCCAGGAAGAATAATAGCAGAATGCGTTTGGAGGACAGCTAGTGTGCCACAGGAGGATCCAGTGTACGTTAGAAATGAGAGTTCCAAAGTACTGGGGCTTTTGACCGGGTTTTGTCAATCCTACGGGGGATGCGTGAATTATTACTCTTCTAGACACGAGGCTCCGTGAAGTTAGGTGTTGCTCCAGTAGCCTAGGACCAGAGTTCCTTGTGATATGAACATTTGCTATGCAAATAGTCAGTGTCGAGAAGGTTCTTTTAGGAATGCTGCACGGAATGTTTTTTTCATCTGAAAATAGTAATTGGGGTAGAAGAAGGATCTAGCATTTAAATGAATATTAAATCTCCAACAACATGATCATAAAGTGAGCATTTACCACCCAAATCCTGGATATTTAAGCCTATTAGCATGTGGATAATAAAAAAAGGGGGGGTATCTCCTATTTCATTAATTTTAAGAGCGTTTACATGTAGATTCACAGCAGTACAACTAAGAAGTTAATTGTAGAACTCTGGGAAATGAGACACTCTTCTTTAGTTTACTCAGTGACTCACTCGTCTTTCAAACACCCATTTTACCAGTTTCAGCTCCAGAGCTTCTTATGGAGTCAGCTGACTTCTCCCTGGGCTTCATAATGCTTTCTGCTCCTTCCTGTCTAAGTGTTAACCCCAAGGGCACTCTCTAATAAACACCCTGAACACCAGACTGTTCAGAGTCTTTCTTTCTAGAGACCTCAGTCTGTAACAGGAATGATTCAGCCCACAGTGTTTCTCTGTGGCCCATCAAATTGAGTCCACTCTCTGAGTTGATAACTCAAGGTTGACCTTCAACTAACCATCCCTAAGCTCTGCAGCTCATGGCTCACAGCCACTTTATAACCCCCATCTCCTGTCTGTCTTATCCGCACCATCCCCTGCACAGCTCCTACTATGGATTCTTGCCTTAGGGTTTTGTTTCTGTTTTTTGTTTTTTTTTTTGCGGTACGCGGGCCTCTCACTGTTGTGGCCTCTCCTGTGTGGAGCACAGGCTCCGGACGCACAGGCTCAGTGGCCATGGCTCACAGGCCCAGCCGCTCTGCGGCATGTGGGATCTTCCCGGACTGGGGCACGAACCTGCGTCCCCTGCATCAGCAGGTGGACTCTCAACCACTGCGCCACCAGGGAAGCCCCTGCCTTAGGGTTTTTATCTATTTTGTTTGTTCTTAACACCCAAAATGCCTCTGCAGAGCTGTCCCTTTACCTGTCCGAATCCTGTGTCCTTCCAGGCTCAGATCCAAACTTGCCTATTTCAAGAAGCCTTCCCTATTAAAGCACTGTAGAGCTGATCTTGAGAATCTCCTAGTAATTATGTTTATAATCTGTACTTGTGCATCTTTCTATAACATTATGTGGTATTGAAAAATGAACATTTTTAATATTCATTTGTCTATCCTTCTAGACAGTGAACTCCCTGAGGGCAAGGATCATACCTTTAGTTATCCATGAACAGATAACTGGCCCGCAAGTATGTCCTATTGCATGGGGCCACTCAGTGTGCTCACGCTACCTTGTAATTTCTCTACTACTACTCCTTACGTATCTTTGCACTTTATTCTCTTTACATGCTCCTCAGGGACAAGCTTTTGTTTTTTAGCTTTATGTTCTCATGGTTCTTAGTGCTGCACTTTGAAGAAAGCAGATGTTCCATTAATACTTACTGAATAAAGGAACCTTGTATATAGTTGGTGGTCTTTATGGCCCATACAAAGAACATGCTAATACATGTGTGCTCTCTGTGTCAGATGTGCATGGTTTTGATTTTCTAGCCAGATCTAGAAAGCTGGTAGAAACCTAGGACTGGCATCATTTTCAACTATGTACAGTAAAGTCAATGAGTTAAAGGAATCACAGATAATAGCCTGCTGCCATCCATACATAAAAAACGAATCTATCAAATCATGGACTGTAAGCCATGTGCTTTGATTTTATTTGATTAGGATTTTAAAAAATACTTGATCCATATTCCCTATTAAGGTACCCCCCCTATGCCCGGTGGCCCCCATTTATGAAATAGTGGTCTAAGGCTGTGGAACAGACCAGGTTCATCTTGGGAGCCACTCCTTCACCCTACATCATTGGCATTCTACCCTTACCAACTGCACCACGTAAAGAAGTTACAATTGGTTAATATCCAGTTACACGAGTCTTGCAATGGTTGGGGCCAGATGGTGCTAACCTGTCATCGTTTTCAAGAAAATGTACAGATGCCCCTTGTGACAGTGAGTAAAAATACCAAGATAATCTTAAAAGTATTATCTTAGGGAAAGTTTCTTATGAGAAAAATGGTTTATATAAATATATTTTCATTCAAACAAGAATATGAACTTTGTGGGGTGAGACCATAGTTCATTATAATTTATCAAGGAGTTGGTAGGTATGCACACACAGGAGACACTTTATAAATTTTGTAAATTTAAAATTTTGTATTGCTTAAATTGTGTCTGCATGTTTTCTGGTTTTGTTCTCATTCCTACTTGGTTATTCAAAAATTCTCTACAGATCCATGGGAAAATCTAAAAATTAGCTTACACAGGAAAGAGACATCATTAGATCAGATGCACAGGCCATTCAGCTGTGGGTGGGAGGGAGCTTGATTATTTGCTCTCTGTAATGTCATATTCATTCTCAAACTGCTTCCAATACTCCAGTTGTATCTGTTTCCTCAGATTTCTCACTTAATACTTCCTCACATTTCCTGATGATCTCTATTAGATAAATGCTTCGTTTGTGGAATATACAGCCACAACAAACTAGAAACTTGGAAGTTATAAGAAAACAGGGATCAGAGAAGAAACCATCAGATTCCTCTTTCAAGTGTGTGAATTCTATCTGAACAGATACGACTTTGCAATAAAGAATAAATGATTAATATTTTAAACATTATGCATTTAATATTTTAGCAAACCTTTAAGGTCAGTTTCGTGTTAAGATATCTTAGAGCACAATTTCAGGGAACTTTTATGGAAATGAATTTCAGAATCCACCCTCATTGTCATTGGATG
The DNA here is from genome assembly GCF_003031525.2 of Neophocaena asiaeorientalis asiaeorientalis. Taxonomy (NCBI): domain Eukaryota; kingdom Metazoa; phylum Chordata; class Mammalia; order Artiodactyla; family Phocoenidae; genus Neophocaena; species Neophocaena asiaeorientalis. The sequence continues at coordinate 13,838,826 of NW_020174561.1, forward strand.
ATGTACAATGGAGTTGGACTGGCGTATATTGCTGCTAAGTTGGTTATTTTAGAGACTCTTGGGTGAACTGCAGCAAAGCTTCAGCCAGTAGAATTGGTAATTCAGACAAAGTCGTCAATACTGCCAATCTCCTTGGCCTGTGGTACCTTGACTTTGCCTGTACATGCTACTACTGAACATTTTCTATCTTTAGTTGGCGTAATAAAAGTATAGTAAAGAAAAACAGTAAATTGTCATCTTCAATATTTTCTTCTAGAAATTATATATTCTAGTTCCTTGAGTAAATGTGACTCTACTATGTTCCTCCTTACTAAAGTATTCGGGAAATTATGTAGATAATTAAACATGGATGATAATTCATACTTTACATGAAGTGCTTCCAAAAATAAGTTCAAAGATATAAAAATAGAAAAATGTTAATATCTTTTAAAAAACCTTAAGGTAAATTGGTTTTATGATATCCTCAATAAATTAGTCTCAAAGATATGTTCTGACCTGAATTTCAGAAATAAAAACAAGTTGTTCACTTAAAAGGTACTGAATCGTCTTTAAAGTTCCTTTTCACCTGGTTTTAGTGAAAGAGTTCCCCTTTAAAAAAAACTGGTTTTAACACCCTCAAATTCAGGCCTTTATTTCCCAACTCTGCTTACCACATGTATGTTTAAAGCTTATTCAGTGAACAAGCCTAGGAGCCTATTCTCTGAGCATTCTTCACCAAGACCTCAACCTTGGAGTGACTACTGTCTAGCTCCTGCCAATAGAATAACAGGGAAACTACTGGCGTTTGAGACGGGTCACAGTCACTACTTATTCCTCTACATTTTCTCCAACTTTATGTTAAAACCACCACCAGAAAGCAAAAAGCTTAGCTACCAATAAAAATGCTTTATTTGGGTTACAGTTTATTACCATTCTTTTAGTTTTTATCAAAAGACACTTAAAACAATTGACCACAGGAAGAGCATTTCTCCATCTTCTGCAAGAAGGTATTGCCATCATTGCCCATTAAGTTACCCAGAGTTCCTTTTCCACAAGAAAAAATTTTCTTTTAGTTCCAAGAAAATGTCTTTCTCTGCAGACTGGTGTTCTCCTTTAGTCAGACAATAAGAACTGCAAAATTTTTTTTCCTTGACTGCTAGGTATCTCAAAAAGAGAGATGATATTCAGTTTATGTAACCATCTTTCCTCTGAGTGTTTTTTCTTTTTCCTTTCTCTTTGGGTTCTAATCTTTTTTAGCATTGATCTTATTGTACCAACTTGCAATTGGAAAGCTATTTTTCTAGGGATAGGTTGAAAATAACATAAATGCCAGAAGTTAGGGATTCAGTCATTCATTCCTCTGAGTTTATTTCCTAAAAGTACTAACTGATTATCTCCTTTGGGCCAGTGCTAAGCACTATGGATAGACTTGTGAATGAGGTATATTCCCTACCTCCAGGAGCTTCCCCTCTGATTCTTCTCTGTACCTTCCATAATGGCAGGCACAGGGTGAATGTTCAACAGATCTGTGTTATGTGCTTACCCCTTCTCTTAATTATTTTTCAGGCTTGCTTTCTTTGAGTGTTTCAAAATAAGATGATTTTTCACCGGTCTGTATAGTTAATTATAGCACCTAAACTTTAAAATGTATGTGCATCTTTTTCTGTATTGTGTCATGGTATGGTTAGAATCAAACACAATATTTTATATTTTCTTAATAAAAATTAGGCATAAACTCCATGACGTCCAAGAATTCTTAAGACTTTGTGATTAATTGCAAAGCATACCTTGTGCTTTGATATTTCTTTTGCTTAAATAACCATTGTTTGCCCTTCTGTTACTTCAGGGATCGTAGTTATTCTTTAAATCTGTCTTCCTGATCATTTAATTTTTCATAGGCAAATGCAGGAATTCATTTCAAAACATAACCTATGTTAGGTGATTTGGCATTTCTTGAGGCAGACATGACACTTACAGTCACGCAGTGTAGGCATTCACACATGTATTTTACTTCTGTTAGTAGATCTCAGCTTCTAAGAGGTCAAGGATTATCTTATACCTTGACTCTCCCATAGGGCCTTGCAGAGTGTCTTCCAAATGGTGAGTAACGAATAAATATCAGATGAATAAATTAGTTCCTAATGTATAATATAGGTGTGTAAAACGTTAGGCATTCTTACACTAGTACCTAGTGTGCTCACACTTACAGGCATGCGCTTTCTCTAGCACAACAGAAATGTGTTGTCTGACTGATTGCTTCTTCTCTTAACTAATTTTCAGGCTTGATTTACTTGAATGTTTCAAAATAAGATGAATTTTATCTTTCTGAATTAGTTAAAGCAAGGACAAGAAAGATATAAAAAGTATATTTTAATTCACACTAAAAATTTGAACTTTTTTTCTCGTAGCTTTTTATCCTTATACAATGGCAGCTTCTTAAAACTAACATTATTTCCCCCCTCAAGCTGCTTCTGGTATTTTGCGTATGGCATATCATATGATTTTGCTGAGGATTCAAATTAGGTGAGATGGTCCATTTAGAGGTGTTTTTTTTCATTTAGATGTTTCAGTGTGTTGCAAAAAGATAATGGTAATTTAAGTTTCATAGCAATTTTTTTTTTTTGCATGAGCTGAGACAGAAGCAAAGACAGAACTTATTCCCTGAGCAAAAGGATCATGAAAGATAACCTTGCTCTTACCTTTTAAATTGAGAAGCCAAGCTCTCTAGATCCCTGCATTTTAATACTTGCCTAGGAGTTCTTTACTAATAGGGGGTGAGGAAAATGAGATACTGAAGGGGACCTTTCTGGGAGAGGGACTTGTAGTAAAGTAACTCATTACTTGCTGAGCTTCCAATTCTCATTAAGAGAGCAGCTAATGTGGGTTAAGGCATTTAGCTCTGCTATGTATATTTTGCAAATGCAATATTTTCTGGAGGTCTTGGGTAGCACCCTATAAATAATTTTAATCAAATATTCAAAGAAGAAACCCTGTCCTTTCACCTGTGGTCTTGCTTATGAGGTAACAAGAGCTGTGGGTTGTGACATCAGATTCCTGTTGGTATGCAGAATCTGTTCAAGTCCTTTCATATCTAGCTTCAATGGTTTCCTCTTCCTTTTAAATATATTCTGTGATATAGCATAGGGTATATTTTTAATATTGGGGGGAATCTCTCAAATTGAAATTGTTTTAAGCTATCATAGGATGAGGACATGGTTCAGTGAAAACGTTTTGGCTAGCAAACCTCCTTCTAAAAGTCAGAAACAAAGATTTTGAACCCTGAAGAAAAGAAAAGATGGTCAAATAAAGTGTATTTTCATTTTGAGCTCGTGCATTAAAAACAGCGCTCAGGGGCTTCCCTGGTGGCACAGTGGTTGAGGGTCCGCCTGCCGATACAGGGGACGCGGGTTCGTGCCCCGGTCCGGGAAGATCCCACGTGCCGCGGAGCGGCTGGGCTCGTGAGCCATGGCCGCTGAGCCTGTGCGTCAGGAGTCTGTGCTCCGCAACGGGAGAGGCCCCGGCGGTGAGAGGCCCGTGTACCGGAAAACAAAAACAAAAACAAAAAACAGCGCTCAGCCAGGAGTCAGGAGACTGGAGTTCTGTTTCTCCTACTGCCTTGAACTCATTACCTTTCTGTGTTTTGGCTTCTAGGGGGAGCATTGGATGAGTTCTAAGTCCATCTATCTCTGCCTCACTGCAAGACTAAGCATTGCTTTGTAGTGCTGTTCTTGAGGGTAAGAAAGGTGCCTTATCCTCTGTATCCCAGAGCCTGGAACTTAGTAGCTGCTTCCTGAATATTAGTTAATTCCTACTGAATTCCCAGATGCATAACCGGTCTTAGACTGATCGCCTGATTCAATGCACAGAGCATCAGCTCTGGGGCTAAAAAGCAGGATATAGGCTTGAATCCCAGAGTGCCTGTATTTCCAGAGCTGTCTTCTCTTTTGGTCATAGATTTAATGTGTCTTCATATTTCTGGCTCAGCAGATGTTCCTCTATGGCTGCTATGCCTATGCTTGAATTGGTTATCAGGGCTGTTAGGAAAAAGCACTGTCAGCACACTACCTTGCCCTCAGGAGACAATTGTATGACAGTGTTCATCATTACTCATACAGGAAAGGAAGTCCCATGCCTATTTCTAGCCCACTTGCTCAATATCTCTTATTTAACCCTTGCTAGGATACTGATTTTTACAAATGGTGTGCTTGCTTTAGGTTTTTAGTCACAAAGTAGAAGAATATGGAATCCTGTGACAAATGTTGAGTCAACAGCCAAGGCAACCGTACTAGCTTGCTTCTGTGATCAGGATAAGAAGCAGGGCCAGGTACAAATAGCAAACTCAGGAGCACAACGTCATCACAAAGCATATTTTGCTTGGGACCCCATCACAAAGTTAGGCAGGTTTGTTTTCAGAATGTTCTGGCCACTTTTTGCAGTCATCTCTTTTCTCGTTCTCTCTGTTCTCAAAGCACTTGTCTCTAGTCACCCCTGAGTCCCAAGTGCATCCCCTCCTCCATGTTTTGCTCCCTGTGTCTGAACCAGAGGTAAGAGCACTGATCTGAGAGTCAGAAGACCAAGCCCTGTTGTTAACTGCTAATTGTGTAACATCAAGTCATTTAAACTTTATATGTATGTAATTTTTTAAATTACAGGGTTGGAATTATAAAGTTCTTTCTAATTCAATATGTATGATTCTGTAGGATCTTCATCTTATGATCAAAACATTCTTCTCCTTTCCACATGCCCAGTATAAGTAAACCTGGAAAGTACTGTGTCCCACGATGGAAATGGCAATGGTCATCTACTGTGGTAGAGTCATCAGGATGCTGAGGATGTGTGTTTTGTGGTAGTGGTTCGTTTTGTTGTTGTTGCATTTTCTTTAAAGACACGTCTTAAATGTCTTAACTAAAAACAAACAAACAGAAGAAAGAAATAGCTGAAAGAATTTAAGCACTAGGTGAGAAAAAAGGAAGATGTATTCTTTTTTAAAGTAATCTTTCATCAGCACTGAAAACAAGACTACATAAGCCTAAGGTTTAGTCCCCATGACTATGGAGGTCAACCAAGTGACACAGTCTAGAATAAAGTTGTGGAATTTGGTTCAGTACAAATTTTAATCCCTGTCCTAGTACTGAATCAGTCAGGGAAAGGAAGAAAGTGGCATTAATTCAGCACTCATATGCCAAGCCTTTCAAATTTATTTCCATTTAATTCTAACAAAACCCTAGGAGATAGTATGGCCACTTTTCAGGTTAAAAAAAAAAAAAAAGGTACTGGGAAGACAGTTTATTTGCTGAACTTCATAAAGTGATAGATGGAGGGAGTAGGTTTCAAACCACTCCGTGTCTCTGCCCAGCCAGCTGCCTCGTTCATGTATGTGAAGAAAAATGAAAGGGGGAAGCTTTATGTAGATGTTGGTAAAAATCCAGCTCTACAGTTGAAGATAAAATTTAGTTCCCTCCTCCAACTTTGGAGGGTGAGGTGGAACATTTATTCCTAACTCCTCGTGTTTTCATGGAGGAAGGTAATTTCCACTCCACTCTCCAGGAGAGGGCCTGTGCCTGTGAGGAAGGTGTGTTCTTCTCTCCACCTCATTATTTGCTCCTTCCAGAACAGGAGGAATGGCTTCTTTTTAAAGTGGAGTTTGGCAGAAGGAAATGATTGTGTCCAAATCACTCTTTTCAGCAATACAGACATTCTCTGCTTCTCGGGGAGCTTTCAGTCCAGGGTCTCCCCTGAGAGACTGGTTGGCAATTGTCCAACATTGCTGGAAACTGCAATTCAGGGGGATTAGAAGGTATTAGAGGGATCACTAGGGTGGCATCTTTAAGCCACATTCTTTGATCAGCTTTGTCAGTAAGAAAGCTGGCATTTTGATCTTCTTCGTCTATCTCTCAGCTGGTTTCAAACTGGGAAAAGAAAATTATTTTATTTTTTGGCTACTGGAAACCTCAAAACTAGGCAGGACAAAGTCCAGAGGATCAATGTTTTTTAAAAAAAATTCATATATAGATGTATACATATAGTTATGAATTTTATATATAAAATTATCACTAAAGATAATGTAGTAATAATTTTCATTTCTACTTCTGAAGGAGAAAGAAAAATCACTGCCAAAATATTTCGGGGAAATTGAATGACTAATATGTTAAAGGAAGAGCAGAGAAAGGATGTTGAGGTCAGCTTGCTTTTTCTGCTGGGATAACACCAAGTCAGCAGAGCCCATTTTAATGGCTGCTCCCTACAGAGCTGTACTTCTTATGATGTTTCAATATTTTACATTCCTTTTTAACCCTGGTCAGCAGCTGCCCTACAAATTTGTTTTCTTTTATGTGCATGTTGGGAGAAAGACATGTGAGTACTTCTTTGTATGAGTGGTTTCATATTAGGGTTTTAGTGTGATTTTTTTTTTCCCCCAGAGTGTCTGTAAATGTTCTGAAGAGGTGTGTCTCTGTGGACAGAAGACTGCCTATGAAATTTTCTTGATGGCTCGCCTGCCAGATATAAATCCTGTCAGTCTTCAGGGTGTCCAGTTAGGCCATCTGTGCATGCAGGTGTCAGGGGTGCTTCTTCAAGACAGTGGCACACACAGGTCTCTGTTATGTGTGGGTGTCACTATTAATCTCTTGGCATATTTTTATTCCAGGTAGGTATTGCGTCCAGGGGTCTCTGAGAATCAAAGAATTTACCCATCAGTTCTTAGAACTTCTGTTCATCTAAACTATCATATGTTTGAACATTGCTTTGGAACTTGCTTGCCAACTCTGAATCCATCCTATGAAAATAGGACCCTTGTTTAAAGTAAAACTACTCCTAAAACAGTACCACTGTTTAACCACTTGCTAAGGCCAAAACTCTAGGCGTAATCTTTGATTGTTCTTATTATCTTGTATCTAAACTATCAAGTCTGTTCAAGTCTACTTTCAAAATATATCTTGTATCGGACCACCTTGGAGTCCTCTGTCATTATTATCACAGTTCAAGGTACTATCATCTCTTGCTTGTCTGAATTACTGCAAAAGCCTCTGGACTAGTCTCCCTAGCAGTACTTCCCCTCTGTTCTTCATACAGGCTATTTTCTACAGACATTCAGAATTATATTTTTAAAAGGCCAATTAATCGCATCACTGTCCTTCAGTTTCTTCCCATTAGTCTTTATCGTAGCCCATAAGGACCTGCCTGATCTGGCCTTTGATTTCTTCTGTTACCTCATCTGATTGACTCTCCCCCATACACATTCTGTCATGGTCACACTGTTTCTCACACAAGTTAGTTCCTATTTCAGGGTCTTTGCACTTCATCGTCCCTCTGCTTGGAACGGTCTTTAACAACAAGCAATGCTTACCGAGTTCCTGCTGTACTAGGGACTACCCCAGTCCTGGGAACTAGAGCTTTCAACAAGACAAAATTTTTGTTCTCAGAAAGCCTTCATCAAATAGGAGAAAAACAGGCAATAAGCAAAAAACCAAATGTATAATAATTTAGGAGATCGGAAATCAGGATAAGAAGAATAGAAAATGATAGGTATAAGACACACTATTTTATGTAAACTACTTGGCGAAGACCTCTCTGATGAGATGACTCATGAGCAAGACCTGGAGTGGCCACATGGCTATTTGGGGGGAGCGTATTCCAGGCAGAACAGCAAGTACAAAGGCCCTGAGGCATGAGAGTGCTAGGTGCTTTTAAGGAAGAGCAGGGAGACCGGTGTACCTAGAATGCAACAAGCAAGGCAGGGAGAGTGGTAGGAGAATAAGAATTAGCAAGGTGGTGGAGGGTCCAGATCATGAAGAGTTCTGTAGGCCATTAAGGACTTTAGCTTTTAAGCTGTATCACGAAGAAAGCCATGGGAAGGTTTTGAGCATTGAAGTGACATGATCTTAAACTTTTAGAAGAGTAATCTTCCTACTCTGTTGAGAGTAGACAGTGTAAGAGGGAAGATAAAAGCAACAAATGACTAGTTAGGAGGTGTCTGTAATAGTCAAGACAAGAGGGATAGTGGTGAGAAGTCATAGATCCTGGATGTATTTCAAAGGAAGACCTAGATTTCACAGGGTCTGCTGATAGATTGAGCCTGGGTATGAGAGAAAGGAAAAATGGAAGGCAACTCTAAGGATTTTGGCCTCAGCATTTGGTAAATCCATCCTAGTTACTATTGTTGTAATAAACTTAGTGACCTAAAATATCCATATTATTTTGCTTTCAGGTTCAATGGGTTAGGAATTCAAACAAGGCCCAGGAGGGAACCCTCGTCTCTGTTCCACAGTATCTGGAGCCTCAGTTGGGATAACTCACTGATAGGGGACTAGAGTTATCTGGAAGTGTCTTCATTCACATGTGTAACAGCTGATGCTAGATTTTGGTTAGGGCCTTGGCTTTGTTGTTAGCTGGAACACCTACCCATGGCCTCTCTGGGTAGTCTCCAGTTTGGGCTTCCACACAGCAAAGCAGCTAGGTTCTAAGAGCGAGTGACCCAAGAAAACCAAATGAAGGTGCATGGAATTTTCATAATCTAGTCTTAGAAATCACATAAGGCTACTTTCCCAATATTCTATTGGACAAAGCAGTCACAAAGTTCCACCCAGATTAAAGGAAGGGGGGACAGACACATTACCACTCAATGGAAGGTGTGTGAAGGCAAGAAGAGCACATCCAGTGGATGTTATTGTGGCAGCCATCTTTGCAATACACAGTCTGCAATGGGGAAGACTGTGAGAGTAGCAAGTATATGTGGGATCTCAAAATTAAGAATTAGATTAGAAGCATTTTATTTGTGATACATATTAGACAACTAAGTGGAAACGTCGAGTAAGCAGTTGGATACCTGAATCTGGAGACGGTCTGTGGGCTGCAGATACATTTGGAAGTCTTTAATCTACTTAAAAACATGGCCTGGAGGATGCAGAGTGAGTGTAAATAGGGAAGAGAAGTCCCCAGGACTGAGGCCTGAACCACTTCAATGTTCCAAGTCAGGAAGATGAGAAGGAACCAGCCAGGAAGACTGAGATGGGTGGTCAGTCCTGCTAAGAGGGTGGTGTGCTCAAAACCAAAAGAGGAAAAAATTTCAAGAGAATGCACTGTGTCAAGTGCTATTGGAAGATGGAGACTGTGGATTGACTTTAGCAATAAGACAGTTATTGATGACTCTGAAGAGCTATCTCCTTGAGTGGTGGAGCTCAAAACCAGCTTGGGGTGGGTTCAGGAACAAATTGGAGGAAAAGAAGGCTTTGGGTAGAAAGAACTATTTTGAAGATTTCAGCTGCAAAGGGAAATAGATGAATGGTGTGGAATGGTTTTTAGAGGGAGCTATTAGGTCAAAAATAAATATGATTTATCTTTTTATTCTCAGGATGGGAGATATTAGTGCATATTTGTATGCTAGTGGGGAAGAAAGTGGAATAAATAATGGAGAGGGCACATCTGCAAGAGTGAAGTCCTTGAGCAGGCAAGAGGGTATGGCATGCAGTATAATCAATATTTGCTTGTTTCTCTTCCTCAGCTCATCCGGATAGCTGCTCAAATGTCCCTCCTCAGAAAAATCTGCTCTGACTAGTATGTAGAAGCTCATACCCTTCTCTCTTAACCTGCTCTATTGTTCATGGCATTCTGCCATTAGACATTTGTTTCCTATCACCCATCAGAATGTAAGCTCTATGAGAGCAAGGATTTTGCCTGTCTTGTTCATTGACCTATTCCTAGCACCTAGAACCTGGTGTGTAGAGGGTATTTAGAAAAATGTTTTGAGTGAATGACTGCTTAATGAATGGAAGAGTGTGTATTTCTATGTGAATCTTTTTGTTTGGCTTAGTACTTTTTAAAAATTATTTTATAAACATTAGCAGTTCAAATGTGATTTCGACATCACTTTTTAATTAGGACATCATTTTGAGACTTCTAGGAATGAAAGCATGACTTAATGGGAAAATAATTTGGCAGATTTTATACAGCATAATACTCATCCTTAGCAACTTGATGACTTTGGAAAATGGATCCTCATTTGACAGACTCCCTAGATAAGAAATTGTCATATACACTTGTTTAATACCTTCCTACACCCTCCAGTGTTCACGTTAAATAGCAGTTCAATTGCTCAGGAGAGGGGACTGAATATCAAGAGGAAAGATATAAGGAAGGTCCTGCAAGGTTCTTAGAAAAGTACCTGTCCATCCTCTAACTCATCTTACCTGCTAGGAAAATGTGCACGGTAACGTGTTGGTAGTTCACTGGGTGAAGAGAGTATTGAGACATTTCCAATTAATGTTAGGGAAACATTTTCCTCAGACAATCGTAAGTTCACAGTATCGTTATCTTGGTAACTATGACAAATGAAAACATTCACTCCACTTTCCTCTCTTATAAGTCACTTCTTCTTGATTTGTCATGTCAGGCAGTACTGGATTTTCATACACATCTTTTCTTTTTTTCTTTAGAGTAAGAACGTAATTTCACAGCAAGAAAAGAATAGTATTGTTGTAGAATATCATCCTGTATATCCTAAGTTTCTTTTATTTGGCGAGTACTCCAAATTCAACTATCGACTTACAAAGCTGTGTTATTTTTCATCATGTTTTTGGCTTTCAGTATAATGGAGAAATGCCTGATTAAAAGGAAGTCTGCAAGTAAATTCCCAACATGCCCTTTGGCGGCTTTTTCATTTCACTTAGAGGTGGGAGCAGGTGGTGTCATTTAAATTAAATACATCATGTCTCAGTTGGCAGGAGAACAGCGTTCAGTGATGAAATATCCCTGCAATGAATCTCATTAATTGTTCACCAATTTGTGGTAACTTTATTTATATTTGCATATGGTAATACAAGTACAATGAGGTGTTGTATATTTGGATTACGCGTAGTGTTAAGTTTAACTATAAGCTGTAAAACAGCTTTGGTATAACAGCACTGAAGTGGTGATGTATGAGTGCCAATCCATCATCTACACAGGCCCTCCCCGCCCACCCAACAGACTTGTTTCATTTCCTCCATTTTCCAGTGAAGTGATAGCAATTTCACAAAACTGTGGCCCAGCTTAAGCCCACACTACTTTTAGCATCTTCACTCTGGAAGAAGATAGAGCAGGTCCTATTTGAACTTTCATGTGTTTCCAAAGGCATAATACTCCTGCAAATTATAATGTTTAGCTAGCATGTAAATGTTTTTAAATGTCCAATTGCAACTAAAAATCCATCTGACCTTTTTACTGAAAGATATACTTTTAGATTCAAGTAACCATGTATTCAATACAATTTATTAGAAAAATAACTCTAGGAACACTAGGCTAAAATAATTACTTTCTTTTTATGTGGCTGTTTCCATCATGGAATATTTGAGCAAATATAAAAACTTACAGTAGTTAAGAAATATATATTGGTAGGTAATGTGCAAAAAAATACAGCATTATTTCTTTTTGTTGTTTTGTTTTTATTTAATACTATTTTTTATTGAAGTATAGTTGATTTACAGTATAGTGCCAATCTCGGCTGTACAGCAAAGTGACTCAGTTATACAGATATATACATTCTTTTTTAATATTCTTTTCCCATATGGTTTATCACAGGATATTAAATATAGTTCCCTGTGCTATACATTCGGACTTTGTTGTTTATCCATTCCAAAGGTAATAGTTTGCATCTACTAACCCCAAACTCCCCTCCCCCTTGGCAACCACAACTCTGTTCTCTGTGTCAATGAGTCTGTTTCTATTTTGTATATAGGTTCATTTGTGCCATATTTTAGATTCCACATGAAAGTGATATTATGTGGTATTTGTCTTTCTGACTTCACTTAGTGTGATAATCTCTAGTTGCATCCATGTTGCCGCAAATGGCATTGTTTTGTTCTTTTTTATGGCCGAGTAGTATTCCATTGTATATATGTACCACATCTTCTTTATCTATTCATCTGTCAATGGACATTGAGATTGTTTTCATGTTTTGGCTATTGTGAACAGTGCTGCTGTGAACATAGGGGTGCATGTATCTTTTTGAATTACAGTTTTGTCCAGGTATATGCCCAGGAGTGGGATTACTGGATCATATGGTAATTCTATTTTTAGTTTTCTGAGGAACCTCCATACTGTTTTGCATCCATGCAGACAGTGGCTGTACCAGCTTAGATTCCCACCAAAAGCATAGGAGGGTTCCCTTTTCTCCACACCCTCTCCAGCATTTGTCGTTTGTAGATTTTCTGGTGATGCCTATTCTGACTGGTGTGAGGTGATACCTCACTGTAGCTTTCATTTGCATTTCTCTAATGATTAGTGATGTTGAGCAGCTTTTCATGTGTTTGTTGGAAATCTGTATGTCTTCTTTGGAGAAATGTCTATTTAGGTCTTCTGCCCATTTTTGATTGGGTTTTTTTGTTGATATTTTGGAGATTAAGCTCTTGTCTGTCCCATCATTTGCAAATATTTTCTCGTTGGCTGTCTTTTTTTTTTTTTAATGGTTTCCTTTGCTGTGCAAAAGCTTGTAAGTTTGATTAGGTCCCATTTGTTTATTTTTGTTTTTATTTCTATTGCCTTGGGAGACTGACCTAAGGAAACATTAGTATGTTTTATGTCAGAGAATGTTTTGCCTATCGTCTCTTCTAGGAGTTTGATGGTGTCATGTCTTATGTTTAAGTCTTTAAGCCATTTTGAGTTTTTTGTGCATGATGGCAATATTTGTAATAAGTATCCTTTTTCTGAATTCATCATTTTCATTTCTAAAAGGACTTACGTGCCAAGGTCTGAGCTGCCTTGTGGAAAATGTAAAAAAACACTTAAGATAGCCTCTCTCTTTCAAGGAATATAAAGTATCTTTGAAAAACTAGGTACAAACATATGAAAAAGAGAAATATCAATGTACAATTGACAAATTATGTGGAACCAAACAGGTGTTATTACAGATCAGAGTAAAGACATTTTGTTGCAGTACTTTCCATCATTAAAGGTTTTTACTTATGATAGGTACCTAGTGATAACAGCCAATTGGACAATAAGACATTGCCCCAATAAAATAAAGCCTATATGGTTTATAGTTACTTTATATTGATAAATATGCATTTCTGTCATTGGTGATCCAAGGTATCATCTTGAAAAGACTAATAGGGGATGGAAGACATTGATTCTATCTTTGCTTCACCACTTGTGCTGTGTGGCCTTGAAGAAGTCACTTCTTTTCTTTTTTAAAAAAAAATTTTATTGGAGTATAGTTGATTTACAATGTTTTGTTAGCTTCTGCTGTACAGCAAAGTGAATCATTTATACATATACATACATCCACTCTTTTTTAGGTTCTATTGTTTTGTTCTTTTTTATGGCCGAGTAGTATTCCATTGTATATATGTACCACATCTTCTTTATCTATTCATCTGTCAATGGACATTGAGATTGTTTTCATGTTTTGGCTATTGTGAACAGTGCTGCTGTGAACATAGGGGTGCATGTATCTTTTTGAATTACAGTTTTGTCCAGGTATATGCCCAGGAGTGGGATTACTGGATCATATGGTAATTCTATTTTTAGTTTTCTGAGGAACCTCCATACTGTTTTGCATCCATGCAGACAGTGGCTGTACCAGCTTAGATTCCCACCAAAAGCATAGGAGGGTTCCCTTTTCTCCACACCCTCTCCAGCATTTGTCGTTTGTAGATTTTCTGGTGATGCCTATTCTGACTGGTGTGAGGTGATACCTCACTGTAGCTTTCATTTGCATTTCTCTAATGATTAGTGATGTTGAGCAGCTTTTCATGTGTTTGTTGGAAATCTGTATGTCTTCTTTGGAGAAATGTCTATTTAGGTCTTCTGCCCATTTTTGATTGGGTTTTTTTGTTGATATTTTGGAGATTAAGCTCTTGTCTGTCCCATCATTTGCAAATATTTTCTCGTTGGCTGTCTTTTTTTTTTTTTAATGGTTTCCTTTGCTGTGCAAAAGCTTGTAAGTTTGATTAGGTCCCATTTGTTTATTTTTGTTTTTATTTCTATTGCCTTGGGAGACTGACCTAAGGAAACATTAGTATGTTTTATGTCAGAGAATGTTTTGCCTATCGTCTCTTCTAGGAGTTTGATGGTGTCATGTCTTATGTTTAAGTCTTTAAGCCATTTTGAGTTTTTTGTGCATGATGGCAATATTTGTAATAAGTATCCTTTTTCTGAATTCATCATTTTCATTTCTAAAAGGACTTACGTGCCAAGGTCTGAGCTGCCTTGTGGAAAATGTAAAAAAACACTTAAGATAGCCTCTCTCTTTCAAGGAATATAAAGTATCTTTGAAAAACTAGGTACAAACATATGAAAAAGAGAAATATCAATGTACAATTGACAAATTATGTGGAACCAAACAGGTGTTATTACAGATCAGAGTAAAGACATTTTGTTGCAGTACTTTCCATCATTAAAGGTTTTTACTTATGATAGGTACCTAGTGATAACAGCCAATTGGACAATAAGACATTGCCCCAATAAAATAAAGCCTATATGGTTTATAGTTACTTTATATTGATAAATATGCATTTCTGTCATTGGTGATCCAAGGTATTATCTTGAAAAGACTAATAGGGGATGGAAGACATTGATTCTATCTTTGCTTCACCACTTGTGCTGTGTGGCCTTGAAGAAGTCACTTCTTTTCTTTTTTAAAAAAAAATTTTATTGGAGTATAGTTGATTTACAATGTTTTGTTAGCTTCTGCTGTACAGCAAAGTGAATCATTTATACATATACATACAACCACTCTTTTTTAGGTTCTTTTCCCATATAGGTCATTACAGAGTATTGAGTAGAGTTCCCTGTGCTATACAGTAGGTTCTTATTAGTCATCTATTTTATATATAGTAGAAGCCAGTTATTTTCTGATTATTTAGTAATAAAATGGGAAGTTGTGTGGAAAATCTAATGTGTTAGAGCTCATATTTGCTCTCCCAACTGATTGTATAGTTCTAATACTGGAAAAGGTCCATGGGATTCTTTACCACTGCAGAGAGTGAGAACATCTGATTTTCAAGTTTATAGGAACCATTTCTAAGCCCAGCCATGTTAATGCTAAATCACCACCAACAGAACTAGAAATATATAATAAGAAGATATACTATAGAAAAATAACAAATTGATAAGTGGGAGATTACATTGATGCAGATTTTTAAAAGATGGTAAGTTTTGTTTCAAGGATATTTGTCTGGTTAAAACACACGCTTTCACTTTTAATCTCTTTTTACCAATAGCTTTTGGGTCAAAAGGACCTCAGACATAATTGAACATTCTAAATTCTTCTGCTACCTGTTGTAATTTTAATACCAAAATTTATGTATTATATCTGAATCTAATCCTCTAAAAAGAACATATCATGGAATTAATGACAAATGACAATTGACTTTATTTCTGACAAAATATAACTTCTAATTTCATGTATTAGAAAATATATTACAAATATGGTTAAGTGTCTGATTTAAGAAGTATTAAGACTTTATTTAACAGGAGAATATAATTAAAATTTTAAGATTTCCAGTGGAGAAGTACACATGCATGCACACACACACTAAACTTCAAGTTAGAACTGTGTCTGGCTTCCAGCTCTACTTTCTATGCCTGTATGATATTAAGAGAATCATTTCATATAGCTGACCTCAATTTCCTCAATTACTGAACGGGAAGCAGTAAGAGCTACCTTACAGAGTTCTTGTTAGAAGTCATCAGGTAACATATATGCAAGCATATGTAAAGCAAGATGCAGTTATAAGAAAAAAACATTGACCTCTAAGAATTAAATATTGTAATGAAATTTCAGCTGGGAAGTTGTCTGCATAGTTTCCTTTTGATGAGTCCATGGTTACTTTTCTAGAGCCATTTACTTTTCTTCTAAATCTGGAATTAGCCAACAATAGCTCACAGGCCAAACCCAGCCCACCACCTATATTGCAGTAAAGTTATATTGGAACACAGCCGTGCTCATTCGTTCACCTGATGTCTGTGGCTGCTTTCATGCCATGACAACAGAGATGAATATGTGCAACAGAGACCATTGGGCCCCCAAAGCCTAAAATATTTACCATCTGGCTCTTTATGAAAAAGGTTCACTGACTTCTGACCTAAATCATCATATTTAGCTGAATCTCATTTAATGAAGAATGAGGAGAAGGTTAATTTTTCTGCTGTTTCAAAAGAGAATTTGAATTCAGTTATTGGAGATTATGTAGGACAAAGTATTTCTCCAACTAGGTCAGTGACCATATAGTTTGATACTTTTGCCTTGATCACCCTCTTGGGAGTTATATCACACACTCTTAAAATAGGAAAAATTGGATCTTGGTAATGGGCAAATCAGGAAGAAAATGAAGAAGGCTTACACCTCATTGACCTCCCTCAGGGAGACCCAGTTTAGCAGAGCAAGGAGCTGACAGAGACTCCTCAGCTTGGTTTGTAGAGTAAGACTGGGGACGAGGATCACGTTAGCTCTTTTTCAAGTCTCTTCTTCTGTTGAGTATCATCATTGCCTCTTCAAACTATAATAAAATAGAACTCATATATTTATTCGGCAGTAAACTCCAAATCTAAACAATGATTCACATTAAAAAAGAACATAGAGGGAGGTTACTCTTGAGCAAATTTTACTCAGGCAAAGAGGATTACTTGTTAAAATGTTGGAGAATTATATGCTTTCCACTCTGAAATGTTGACAGACTTTCTGAAGAATCAAGCAGCATTCTTTGAGATATTTCCTTCTGTTCATATAGAAAGTAGTATTTTTCTTTAGTATCTTTATAAAAAATAAAGTTTCTATTGCCATGATAAAGCAGATTTTTATCCCTGTGAATAGATTTTAGCAATAAAATATTAAAATATGAAAAATAACCTTAAGAACACAAGTATACATGTAAATATATATGTACAGAAATGTGTGTATGTATATATGAATATATGTGTATATAATTAGCTTACACTCCCAGGGTATCACTGTGGGAGGTGAAGAGTATACGTGTTCTAATCCACAAAGTTATCTAAAGTTTATTTTACATATTAGCAACGGACTCTCTGGCACATGGACAAATGTTTTGTAGATTCAGTATTTCTAATATGATAGTTTCTATACTTTTGCTTCTGGTATTATATCATTTATTCAGCAGATATTTAAATCTGAGTCATGCAAAAGCAGATATTAACCTGTGTTTACAGAGCTTACTAATTGGAGAAATGGACATTATAGTCTCTGAAATATGTGTGTGGGAGAGAGAGATGCCCATATTAAGGGTGTGTGGTGTATTATCCCTTCAGATGAAATCTGGAGGATAACTTGGAGTTAACTAGAAAAAAAAAAGAAGGAAAAGAATAAAGCTCAGGCAGAGAGCATACAAAGACCTTGTGGTGAGAAGAAGGAAAATACCGGAAACTAAGAGAAGACGAGGGGCAAAGCAGGAGAGGGGGAGTGTAGTGCTCGATGAGGCTCTTCAGTGGTGATGTCTGCTAGAAATAGAATACAAGCCACATAGGTAATCTTTAAATTTCTGTTAGCCATGTTAAAAAGTGGAAGAACATGGAATTACTTTTCATAATGTTTTACTTAACTCAGTATTTCCAAAATATTATCTCAACATGTAATCGATATTAAAAATTACTGAGATATTTTACTGTTTTTCACACTGTCTTTAAAATCTAGTTTATGTTTTATAGTCACAGCATGTCAATATTCAGACCAGCCACACTTCAAGTACATAATGGCCACATATGGCAAGTGGCTACCACATCGGATGATTGAACTCTAGAGCACTGGTTCTCAGCCCTGGTGGAACAGGAGAGCTCTCGGTGGAACTTGTAAAAATCTGGCTGCCTAGGCCCATCCCGGACTAATTACACCAGAATCTTTGAGGGTGCGACCTAAGCATCAGAGTTTTTATTAAAGTTTTCTGAGCGATTCCAGTGTGCAGTCAAGTATGAGGACCACTGTGTGGACTGGGGACCTTGTTGAGGGGTTTTGCATTTATCCAAGAACAATGATAAACCTTTAAAGAGTTTTAAACAGGGATACAGCATGATTGGATTTACATTTTTATAAGAGCACTCTGGTGAAATCACAGAGAACAGATGAGAGGGAAAAAAGTAGATAAAAATGCTGGCTGATCCTTTAGGTGGCTTTGGCAGTAGCCCAGTTCAGAGATAATGACTTCATGGTAGATAGAGATGGAATCAAGAGTTTTTTAGAAGATAAAGAGTCTTGATTACAGATTGAATGTGGAGTGGGAGGGGAGAGATGCTGTTCAGTGTGATGGAGGAAGCTGCAAAAAAAGATGCAAAAGTTACATGACTTTTACATGGCTTTTTTTGCATTGTTAGTTTTAACTGGAAACTTTAATAGCTTGGCTACTGATAATAAATTATAAAACTTTGATAGTTAAATTGTGCTATCCTTTATGATTTGTTTATTCATTTTGTAGACCTGAAAGAAACTGCACACTTGTATTTTCTGTTCACCATTTCAGAGGAAGATTATGAAGAGAGCATCTTAAAAGGCAAATATAAATGTTTTTGCATATCATGAGCTTTGAGTCCGTGTATCCAGATACTTAAAAATGTACAATAAGACCTTTCCATTGCTGAAGGAGCTTATACGTTTTGCTATTAAGTATTTATTCATTAACTAACACTGTAGGAGTTTAAGAATTTTATCATTGAAGAGGAATATTACCTGTTTAATTTTTGTCACCTAAGTCATCCAGGGGAAAGGCAAATGGGAGGGTTAATTCTTCGATTGTCAGCCTCATTATTCATTTAGGTCCTTGTGAAGAAAAGATTTATTTGTTCCAGAGTTAGAGCCTGTTACGGTCTTCCCTGTTCTGTATATCCTCTGATAGCTGAGTTTAAGCTAGTTAGACCCAAGATAGGGAACAAGAAAACATGTTAGCATATATACTCCTCTGAAATTCACCGTTCCTATGCCAACCCCAATGTACTCCAGTACTCCCATCCCTAGCTCATATCCTCCCAGGAAAAATCACGATTCTTCCTTATTTATTCCTCTTCTATTACTTGAACCTATGCACTGAAATTTATTTATCTTCACTAAGGCTTCTGGGTTGTTATCCTTTCTGAAGTTTTATTTTCAGGGTCTCTTCTGTTCTTTCTATACCTCTGTTCTGCAAACCTCTTTATTCTCTTAGTCCCAGGAGGCAACAAATCTCCACACTCCTGAAAATACCACCTGGCCATATTATCTATCCAAGGCAAGTGAGAGTTTTGTACATCACTCAAGATTTAATGCAAGTCTAAACCAAGAATTTCTGGAGGATCTGGTGCTCTTAAACAAATTAGATATCTGGCTGAGTACCTATTGTTAGCTTAAGTGTTGAGTCTATATGAATATAAACAGAACTTTCTCATATATTTTTTTTAATTGAAGAGACATTGTATTAAAATAAACATGGCTTAAAGGGACTACTTGGTCAAATTGCCTTAAAGACCATCAAAACACTGTTTTAAAAAAAGTTTGGAAATAACCTATGTGGTTTTGGTGCTCATCTGTTCCCCTTTCCCAACGGAGTTGCATTAACACACTTAAGCAAATAACACATCGTCAGGAAATGAAGCTGTCAATTGGAAATGCTAAGGTAAAGCCTCCTAAAGCTGTTAGAATCATACGGCCAGGTAGACTCTTACATGCTGTTGTTGATTTCCCCTGTATTGTTAATTCTAATCGAAAGTAGTCATGTTTATTGTCTGTTTTTGAATATATAATCTTCCTGAGGATTGGAGTTTGTACCCTGTCCACCTGAGGCTTAAAATATGTTTGCAGTCATAAATTATAAGTCCAGTGAGTGTCTCAGAATCTTTTTTTTTTTTTTTTTTTGGTATATGTCTGGATTTAAAGGCCAGAGATGGCCAAGGAGTCATACTGAAACAAGGCTGAATGGAGTGGAGATTTTTCTGCCTTGGACTCAACCATAGCCCATTTAGGTCCTTATTGGGTGGACTCGACCCTATAAATTAATCTTCAGGTCTCATCTCTTCTACCCACAACCAGGTTAGAAAGAAACTTGGATAACAAGCTAATCTTTTCCCATTTCATATTCAAAGAAGGTACCTTTAAATTAATTGAATAAAGTGATTATTCTCCTTTATTGGAAGAAAGAATTTGATTTATATTGCCTATTAATTTTTAAAAGAAGTTTAAGGGCTATATAGCAGATCACCTCAGGTATATAATTATAATGAAACTTTATATGTACTTTTTGTTATTAAAATAAGTATAATTAGGCTGACTTCCCTTACAATTAAGGACTCAACCATAGCCCATTTAGGTCTTTATTGGGTGGACTCGACCCTATAAATTAATCTTCAGGTCTCATCTCTTCTACCCACAACCAGGTTAGAAAGAAACTTGGATAACAAGCTAATCTTTTCCCATTTCATATTCAAAGAAGGTACCTTTAAATTAATTGAATAAAGTGATTATTCTCCTTTATTGGAAGAAAGAATTTGATTTATATTGCCTATTAATTTTTAAAAGAAGTTTAAGGGCTATATAGCAGATCACCTCAGGTATATAATTATAATGAAACTTTATATGTACTTTTTGTTATTAAAATAAGTATAATTAGGCTGACTTCCCTTACAATTATCTCTTTAAAGTTTTATTTCAGGCAAAGGCTATTGTTAATATTTTATATGGTTCTGTTTTATTTTGGATCAAGATTTTTGACAATTCATAACGTGTTGTCAGATAAGTTCCATTTATATCTTGCCTAAATTTTATTTGAATGTAGAAAAGGAGTATTTCAGTTCATTTTGGGAACATATCCTGTGGATGGTTTTCTTGAAATAAATTATAAAATATCTTTATTTTAGAAATAAAAATAATATATTGAACTAATATTTGATGTTATTGATAACTAATAATACCATAATGGCAAATTAAAATTTGGTAATTTATTTTTTACCATTCTGAAGCTGGAGATTAAGGGAAAAGCAATGCATTCAAATCATTTAAAATTATTTGAAAAATGTAGCTTATATTTGCAATATGTGGAACAAAACATAGGCTGCACTAGGCTGAGAATTTTTACTTAGTGCAGTGAATATAGATGTTCGACATTATTGGAAAAAAGAAAGGAGCACATTTCTTCAACTGCTAATTTAATAAATGGATGATTTTTGTAGCACAGGATCATATACATTACTGAGGAAAGCGTACAACTTTTTGGTTTGCCCTGTATTAATGTCAAACCTGGTATATATAACTAAAAGCCTCTTCAGCGATCCGTGAGTTCCTATAAAATCATGATCAAAATTATCCTTACATTCTGCAAGGTTAACAAATGGTGTGTACGTATAAATACTAACTTCAAACATTTTAGTCTCCTACCGAAAATCCTGCATTAACACGTAATAAGCCCACACTAGTGGAGCTACTGTCTTATGCAGCTTGTAAACTCAGGAGACAGAGAAGCCAAATCATAAGAGGTAGGGACTCATGCAGAAGCCTGGCACCTGCCCCTTTGCTGTGAGGAACTAGAAGGGTGTGGTGAAGGCAGCCTCCTTCTCTAAATAAGATAGGTACACTTGAGTTTAGGAAAATAAAAGTCACATTTAAATGCAGATAGGTTTAAGGTAAGGCTTCCAGACTGTTTTTTTAATCAACTTACACTTTACCAGGAATCAATTGACTGACTCCTAATTAAGAACAAACCACAGTGAGAATGGAGAAGGGGCACTGACCATAGGGAGAGGTATTGTGAGGGGTTAGGCAGGTTGTGGGCTTGAAGAATTGTGACATGAGAGGGTGAAGGTGCCCAAAATAATAGGATCGATCGATGTCTGAAAGTTTACCTCTGAATATACTCTTGATGTCTACATGGGAGTTAGTTCTACATCTGCAGAGAAAGACATTGGGAAGATGGTTTTTTTAAGTAGTACTTTTCTTTTTTTCCAGTGGTGAATTGTCACATCTCTTTATAGCACCAGTGTAAACCATAACAGTTGGTGTTTTTAAACACAGTATCATTTTTCCATCTACTGTATAGAGAAATAATCCAGAGAGTCAGCTTCTAATTCAATTACAGGAATTAAACAGTACACTTAATTTTCTGAATACTAATTTATATCAACCTTGTTTCTGAAGCTTTGGTGCAAGGCACTCAAAATACAATGAAGTAGAAAAGGGAACAAGGAGATCTCAGAGATTCCTAAAGAGATTCATATCTAGGCCAGCCAGATAAATAAATCGTGTGTCAAAGATGACTTTAAAGACAGTACAAAAAGTAGAAAAATATGACCTACCGGTTTTATTTAATTAGCATTAGAGGATATACTCTTAGTAGTACTCATACTAAAAAGCTTGTAGGAAATACTCATTCCATGTACTTCCTTTACAGCCAACCTGTGGTTTAAAAAACCATTGACCTCAAAGTTCCGATCTGCTACTAACTTCTTGGGTAGAAAATTCCCTAGGAAATTTATTCCTCTGTTTCCTTTACTGTGGAAAGAACAATAGTAATTATTGCTGTTACCATGGCCCATGGAAAACTGTTTAGAGTTTCAGAGCTAGCTACATAGAGTAGCACATGACCAAAAATGCCCATGAGTTAGAAGTACAGTATTTCCTGTGCCATGCTTCATTCCAAGTCATGCCCTGCTCAGTGTCTGAACCTCCAACATGTTGGAAAAGAATAGACGCTGTTACAGTTCTTAGGGCAGTGATGGTATCTCAAGTGGTGGTTCTTATAGCACCTATGTTACAGCCCTCTCCTGGGCTTGTTTAAAACTGTAGTTTCTTTGGTCCCACCCCTGACTCTCTCAATAGGGTTCTTTTGTCCAAGTAAGTTATTTTCTACACTAAAATTTGAGAACCATTGTCTTAGAAGTTTCTAAATTATGGAAGAAATAAAAATAATTTTGCTTTGCTCTGTTTTAGTTTATTTTTACATTGAAAAAGGATAACTGATAAGAGTAATATCAGAGCAATGAGGATAAAAACATTGACTAACTTACAACAGAAGTAAATGATGATGCATGTATATCCTAAGAGATTGTCTTCATCTTTATATCTCCAATGCTGCTTTCATTATATGGCATAGGTGCTAAGTAGGTGTTTCTTGAATGGAAGACAACATTCTGAATTGTTCAGTGTCTTCTATTTGCTAATTTTGTTTTAAAAAAAACTAGTTTCTTTAAGATCTATATTTACTCACATGTAAAAACACCAAATTTTAACTCTGTTTTTTTTTTTAATCCACAAAAGCTTTTGGATTCTCTGTCCATTAGGTTTCTCCACCAAAAAACTTCTACATGACAAAATATTTTTTACATCCTACATTTTTGCCTTCATTTGGTGCCTCTAGAAGCCAGATGTTCATCTTAGTTAAGTTGACATACTCTCATCATCTTCTTTCTAACCCAGCCTTGCCTTAAAAACTGCCAAGAAGTTTTAAGTGTGGGTGTTCTCAGTAAAAGAATTCACTGCTGTCCATCAGTTAGAAAATGTTAGGTTTCCTTTTTTAGACTAGCAGAACAATAAATGAA
The DNA here is from genome assembly GCF_003031525.2 of Neophocaena asiaeorientalis asiaeorientalis. Classification (NCBI taxonomy): domain Eukaryota; kingdom Metazoa; phylum Chordata; class Mammalia; order Artiodactyla; family Phocoenidae; genus Neophocaena; species Neophocaena asiaeorientalis. The sequence goes on from NW_020174561.1 coordinate 13,862,283, forward strand.
AAACAAGTCAAACTCTTAGAACAGGAAAGACTTATTTTCTGCCTCTTAAAATTAAAATAATCTATTCATTTTAAAATAAGAGACTGTACCCACAACCACCAAACCATATCTTTTTTGGCAGTTTATTTGGTATTAAGATTATTTTCTCTCTTGTAACTGTCAATATGGAAATTTTAGTGTAGTGGATCTGCAAGCCACCACTATAACAGATCCTCAGAATAACACATATTGTAGCAAAAATAATGCAGAATGACACTTCTGCCAAACATATTTATGGAATGAAGCTTATATAATATAAGACATCCTATTCTAGAAGCAATGTTCATTCTCTAGCTCTGCAGCTTTCTCAGCAGCATTCCTCAATATTATTTTTGGTATAGAATGTTCTCACTAAATTAACGGGCTAAAGGAACTATTCGATTTATGGGGTCTTACTGGAGCAGCAAGATTTACACTATTTTTTCTAGGGAAAAAATATAGTGTAGGAAATGTGTATGAGTGGGAGGTTTGCTTGCTCCCAAAGTCTCCAAAATAATTGTGTCTTGCTTATTAGTATTGCTACAAACTCATTTTTTCCCCTCATGGGAAACAATAGCCTGTGGGGTGGCAATAGCCTAGAGGGGTTGCATTCATGTATTTGTTGTCTGTATCTTTCAAATATGGCCTGACCAGGTGATTGTCAGGCACATGAGGTGGGCTCCTATGATATTTGCACAGGGATACAGAGTTTTTATCCAAGAAGCCCACAGCTCAGAATGGTGTGCTGGTGAAAAGAAGGCACGTGGAAAAGGATTTGAGACATTCCCAGGAATTTTCAGCGATGCTAAGCCCTCACTTTCTTTTTTTTTTTTTTTTAACATCTTTATTGGGGTATAATTGCTTTTCAATGGTGTGTTAGTTTCTGCTTTATAACAAAGTGAATCAGTTGTACATATACATATGTTCCCATATCTCTTCCCTCTTGCGTCTCCCTCCCTCCCACCCTCCCTATCCCACCCCTCCAGGCGGTCACAAAGCACCGAGCTGATATCCCTGTGCTATGTGGCTGCTTAAGAGGCTGTCCTTTCTCCACTGTACATTCCTGCCTCCTTTATCAAAGATAAGATGACCATATGTGCGCCCTCACTATTTTTTTTTAACTAAAGTTTCACATAGAGCCACTGTCAAATTTATAACTACAAATATTGAAGTGCACCATTCTGGGATGAAGTTAAAATGGTCCCTACTCTAAACTTTTAAGTGTAAAGAAACACACAATCAGTAAAGACATACATGCCAAAAAAAAAAAAAGTCAATGCTCTGCAGTATGATATAATAAATACAGTACCCTGTACCGTGGGAAGCATAAAGGAGAAAAGGGAAATGTTGGCCGAGAAGGTGACCCTTGAGGTGAGTTATGTAGTTGTCAGGCTTTTGTGTTAAATACCAGTAACTTCCAGAAATTGAAGGTAAATGGGACATACAGGTTTTTCCCCCTATATTAAAATGAAAGCAAATCTTAGTCTGAATCCTGCCATACTTTTATTAGCATGCAGGCATAAAAACAGTCTATTCCTTGCCCACTTAGGAACTCCTGACAATTAGCTTTAATGCAAGCTTCCCTCGGAAGAAGATGCAAGGTAATAAAGGTGGCAAGATCACAGGCCCTCTGTTTTCTCAGATAGATGATGGGGTCCTCCATTAAAGGGGCACACAGCTACAAGAGATGTTACACCTTGAGCGCTACTTGTCCCGCTGAGTTCTTCAATTTCGTACATGGAAGGGCAGAGATATCTGTATAGTTTTTCTAGGAACCCACCTCTCAAATACCACTCATTTTATTAGAATAGTTCCTTTTCACATTACTCTGACCCTGTGGTACAGATATACTGGTGATATTTGAAGTGTATGACACAGCCATCCCTAGACTGTGAACTCTTGATAATGATATTCAGATGCTAACTACGGAGTGTGAATTCTGATTAGAGTACTTAGGTGTTCATTAAACTTACACATGGTATAGGTTAAAGATAATTTACACGTGCACAGTCACTGTTTATTATTGATTTTATTATTTTTTTTGTAAATTGCAGACAATTTATTATTGGCCAGAGTTTGACTTTTAACTCTGTTTTGAGGTTTATAAGTTCTTTCCTCAAGAAGTTATTTTTTCGTGGGTGTTTTGTTGTTGTTGTTTGTGTGTGTGTACTTTGTTTTTCAACAGCAAGTTGACTTCGTTGCTCTGGGCTTGTGCAAAACCAGGTTGATGTGTGGGCATGGTATTCTAAAGGAGAGATAGCTTTCCTTCTCAAGGGCAGCTTCCATTTTTTTTTTTTTTTTTTCCTGTAGGAGAAAACTGAGTTCTTTTCATCTCTGATAGCTGCTTTACTTTAACTGTACATTTACTTTACACTTAATGTTTTGTTTTCAAGTAAAGAAGAATAACATTAGGTACAGCAAAAACAGAATACCTTTTTCTTCAGCACTTTCACTTATGAAAGAATAGCACTTGAACAAGATGGAAAGTATTTGAGGGTTCCTCTAGGAGTGGCTTTGAACTAAAGACAAATGTGTTTGAGAGTTTAAATTCAACATACATTTTTATATGGTGGAATGACAGAATGAAACCCGCATGGCCTTTTCTCTAGTAATGGTTTCTCTATCCAGTTTAGGTCTAGAAAACATTTCATACAATTGCCTCCTTCTTTAGGTTTCCAATTCTCTCAGGTATTTACTTGGAATTTAAATAGAATATTTCTATTTCAGGTGACATTAACCTTAACAATGAACTTGACCCTCCGTCATTACTGTATTTGAAACTGTTCACACTTAAGCAACGAATACAAGCTAATGTTAGATCAGAACCACACATACACATGATTGACTTAAGCTTTACACGCTCACAGTAAAAAATTTGGAAAATTCAGAAAAGTGTAAGAAAACATGCATAATCTCACTATCAAGAAATGGTTAACACTAATGTCCTAGTATTTTTTATATGCATGCATTATTATTTTAAAATTGCAATACAACATACAAAGTTTTATGTCTTCCATTTGACCCGCTATGGGCATCTTCCTATATCATGAAATAATCAATGAAGGAGGTATGATTTTTATTGGCTGCATAATATTCTATCCTATGGATTTTCCATGATTTATTTAGCTCTTTTGCTATTTTTCTTGACACTTAGAATTTTTGTTTACAATTTAAAATTTAGTCTCTAAAGACATGGGCATACATATACATATGTGTTTAAATGTAAAAAAAAAAGGTTTTAAAACAGACTTAGATTATTTTATCATGCAATGATGGTTAATTTGTTTACATCTAAGTAAAAGTAATAAAAATTATCTTTAGAGATAAAATAATATTTTTATAGGTGATCATTTGCTTTGGGATGTGGAAAGGCAGCTGGGAGTATTCACTTAGTGCCATATTTACATAGGAATTTTGCCCTTTCCATCCTTGCTTGGTGAGATTTGCCGTGCTGAAAAGCAGTTTTGAAACCACAGAAATGTGTCTCGGGGGGCTCTGAGGAGCTCCAGTTCTTTATGTCTCAGTGCAGTAAGAATTAGAGAGGCAAAGTGATAGACAGGAAGTGATTTATTAGAATAGGATGCTCGTGAGGCTTACAAGTGGGTGGGCAAGAGGATGCTGCCCTGAGAACTTAGTGGGCTACAGTTTCATAATCAAAGGAAGAATGGGGAGGGGGAGAAGACCACCTTCTTCCTTCCTCAATTTTGAGTAGACAGCAGGCTTCCACCATCAGCTCCTCCTCCACAGCAGATGGGGGAGTTTTCTTGTCCCTACATGGTCAATCCGGGACTGTCGTAGCACAATGGAAATGAGCAAAAAGGCGGTAACATATGCTAAAAATGGTAAATCGTCTCAGGTGTTAGTCTAATGCCATCTTTTCCTTATATTTTTGTTTTTAGTGTGGGCAGAGGAGTATGTCCTGGGAATCATTAACTTACTGACCTCGCTGACAGGATGTGGGTCTCCTTTTACAATTATTTTATTGTTTGGGGGCATGTCTCATGCTTCTGTTCCATGGTTTTGTTGTTAGGCAAGCCTGCTTTCTTAAGTGATCATTAACTTACAGGGGTCTTGCATATTTTTTTCTTTACTTATGATCCCTTAGTGGGATTAACTATTTAGCCATCTACTTTGTCCCTTTACTCTGTCCCTATCAGTTTCGACTTCTAGCTAACCAAAGAGCATGATCGAATTTTGGGTAACCGAGGGTTTACCAATCCCTGATTCCACTTTCTTTTCCTTTGCAAAGCGCTTTCCACCATTCTGTAGACTAGCTGTCTTTAAACTTGGTGAAACTACAAATTGCTAGACAATATTTTTACGGGGCTCACGTGTCATTTAAATACAAACCATCTCAAACAGCAACAAAGGAAGTAATTATCAAAGACAAAAAGGAAGTAATTTCATTTCAAAAGATACAGAAAATAAATGTTTCCAATACTACCCTTTTTTAAATGACTACTCATAGAAATTTTAAAATTATTTTCCCCAATGTTATGATTTGGAACTCTAGTGAAAAATAGTTTTAAAATTACGAGTGCAGAATCTTTAGAAAATTTAAAAATTGAAAAAAATAGCAGGCTGGTCAGTTGCCATTGAGGTTGCCTGATTGGCCTCCAGGAAGATCTAACTCCCAGGTGAAATGGATGATTGAATATGCTGGCCCTTCTCACGTACAACTCTTAGTTTGGATGGCTGGGTTGCTAGATACATTTCTGGACAACCAGGTTAGATTGTGTAATAATATTAGCATAGCTTTTTTGTTGTGGTTGTTGTTTTTATGTTTATAGCTCTTTGAAAATAGAGTCGAAGGAAAATTGTTTGTACAGCAATATATTAGAAGACAGCCTTTGGCCAGATTTCCAAATTTAATCTATTTCTGCACCTGACACTTAATGACTGATTTTTTTAACCTTATAGACAAGACCCCCGATGTAAAGTATTCCATAATATTCGATTGATATGCTGGTTCAGGCTACCTTCAGAAAAAAGTGATCTAATGAATCATTTTAACTGTTTTCTGAAATAACCGGAATTTTCTGTGTGTCTCAGCCAATTAAGAGATAGATTTAGAGCTGTTTGCTTGAAGCAGTTGCAAGGTTATAGTCTCAGGCAGCTTGTGAACATTTTGTCAGTATAGAGACCTTGAAATATTGAAAGGTTCAAACTTTCAGTTGTTTATACAGTTGAAAATCCTTGGTTTTCTAGCATACACCTACTAAACTAATAATGCCACTTTTTCTGCTTGGCAGTCTCATATGAAACCTTGCTCCAAGATGACCAGAAACCTTTTTAGGTCTTGTTATTTGAAAAATATATATTGCCTTAGGACTATCTATGTACATATATATAATATATATATATATATATACACACACACATATATATGTGTACATATGTGTATGTGTTCACATTTATGTGTGTATGTGTATATATGTATATTCACACATGTTAGTAGAATTGCTTCCTAAGATTCTATGTTTGTAATTATTTCAGGAGTAACACACATTTGAAAGGACAAAGGAAGAAAGAAATGAGAACGGCAGATAGTTCTAGTTCTAGGGTTTCCCTCGACACAATTCAATGCAAGTAATGTACTGCAGTTAGTCCCTAGAATGCTGTGCTTGAGACCTCCTACCAGTAAGAGTGTGAAGACTGGAAGTCTGAGTTTTCCCCTCCCACCGATCTACACCCTAGAGGTTGTGTGGTGCTTCAAATGACAGGAACAAGGGAGTCAAGACAGACTGGGTCCTATCTCACAGTAGTCAAGAGGCCCTGGCTATGGAATAGAACCTTGGTGAGCTTTGTCCAAAGCCAAGAATCCTGAACAGAAGGCCCCCTCCAGCAGAAACCACAAATGTTGAAGCAGCATCTTTCCTTTTGAGAGACAATTTGCTAACTCCTCAGCATCACATTCATTGATGGACACCCAGCCAAGCTGGCCATGTGAGGGGTGAGATGGTAGAAATGTGAGCTGTGGAACAGCTGTGGGTTAGGGAAGCAGGTGGCTGACAGTGTTAGTCCTTGTTTCAGATGAGGAAACTGGGGTCCGGGTAAGTTCAGTAAGTCGCCCGAGGGCACACAGCTAAGTGGCAGAGCTGGGTGTCAGGCAGTCTGGTGGCCCCTGTTCCTCACCATTCTGCCATTCTAAATCTCCACTTCCAAGGTCTTTTCTATTTATTTAGCAGCCCCATATTCCCCTATTAGGATCAGCCTTGCTTTTTTCTCATTATTTCTCAAAGGTATAGATAGCCTAATTGGTTGGAGGTATTGCTCCCTAGCAAGGAGGTCCGGGGCAACTCCCTCATCCTACTTAATAACAGCATCAATTATTATGCTCCACTGGATCCTGCTCATGAGATTCTCTTCCAGTATCTCAATCCCACAGTGGCTCTCTTGACCTAATCTCACCTCCCAACTTGAAGTAATTCTGCCATAAAATCACACAAACAGCAATCCCTTCTTTAGGGAAATTCAAGTTATTTACCATTGGAATCCTCCAGAGATGAAGTTTCCCTGGCCCTTGTCATGTTTTCTTCCCGTTCTTACTATCAGCATTTCAGTCTCCTGCCCAGGTCTCAATGGTTAAGCCAACTTTAGGTGTCCCTGATGGACCCTAGGAATATAGCACGGGCCCACGGAACAAGTGTGTAAACATTACCAAGGACATATCGGCTCTGTGGGAGTCATATTAATTACATGGTGATTTTGCCAGAGGGATATTCTTTTCACCATAAAGTGATGTGTGCTGCACAGGAGCCCCAAATCTTCCTGGAATATCTTCTATAGGGTCAGATATTCCAGGAATGCTATATCTACCTGATAACACAATGCCTTCAGGTAAACCTCCTTCACCCAAAAATGGCCGTTTTCTATATATCCCTAAGGTAGTAATTACCCAAATAAGCACAGCTTTCAATACCTTCCTTTGAAGATTCAGAGTTCAAAAGGAACATTTGCCATATTGTACATATAAAAATAACTCAGGAAACATCTACTACCACCAAACACATCAAAAGGATTTTGACAGGAACAAGACAATGCTTGACAGTGTAAGGACTTGAACTTCTATGAGGTTTGACGGGGAGGTGGGAGAGGGCATACTTCACTGTTAATCAACGTATTCATAAAAGTCCATGAAATGAAATACATTTTCACTGATGTTTTCTACTTATAAACAAAGGCTAATTTTTTTAAACCTTTTAATATATTCACAGAAGTGTACATTTGCTAATGAGTACCGTTATACTAAGGGGCACATTGCACACAGAGGATTGCATTAATGCAGGAATGACCCTGCATAAATACAGATGGCTTCATATTAGCTATAAGGGAATTAAGGATGAGACCCTCCATCCTCTGAGTTCACAGAAAATAGTTAGCTATTGCTTTACTTAAAAGTGCCTAAGACTTCATAGCACTATTAGATTTTTCTTGTAGATTTTCTTAAGAAAAAAATTCAAGTCTCTAGGTCCCTTTGGGATTAGGAAAACACTACGTATATGCCATATAGTTGTGTGTGTATGTGTGTGCGTCTGTTTGTGTGAGCATTTGGGGACTGGGGACTCTTCAGTGGCTCATATCTACTTGAACAAGTAAGACCTTTATAGAGCAGAATGGTTCAGACAGTCAACCTGTTGACTCTTTAGTCTGTAGTACACTAGATAATCAGTACAGCAGATAAATATAACATCAGATGGATGTTTATCCACAGATTTGCACCGTTTCCCCATCCAGAAACACAGTGGAAACTGCTTCAAATCCAGGGCAGTCTCCACCCAATCTTTGGTTGAGCTGTATTGTACTATAACTTCTCTCTCACTTCTTGCTCTCTCTTTTCATTTATCTCTGAATTTTTCCCCCTTCTGTCCATTTTCTTTCCAATTATCCATGTTAAATGATGGCCAGAAATAACATGGATAGATGACATCCACTGACAGTTTATAATTATCCATTAAACCAATTACTTCATCCTTGTTTTCCATCAAATCCTTTTATGAGGGCTGCTCAAAATGGATTCACTTGCATTTCACTGCCTCTCTTCACCTCATATTAGCTAGTGAAAATACAAACATGCTGTGGCCAGAAGATGGAGAATGAAGTGGGAAAATGAAGGAGGAGACCTTACGTAGGAATTAGCTGACTACTGAATTACAAGCCTGTATGCAAACAAAGGGTGATAGGGAGCAAGCGAGGGTTCCCTGTGCTGGAGGTCATTCCTGCCACACCGGATGATACGGAATGGCTCAGGAGTGTGGCAGTTCATGAGCTTAAGAGGCTGGGCGTAAAATGAGAGGTGCAACTAGGAAAGAGTGAGTACTAGTCTAGGAAGGTAAAGGAAATAACAAGGAGAGAGCACTGGCAATCAAGGAAATAATTTAGAAAAATAGTAAAGAAGAGTTGGAGAATACAGTTGTACTTTAGAAATGTGTGCTGAGAAAATGAAAATGCATTCAAAAGGTTGGACCAAAGATACTGACGTACTTAAGAAACTGTGCTATGAGACAAAGAGGAACCAGGACATTTACAAGGAGTTTTGGAGCATACTCTTTTTATTTTCTTTGAAACATTTTAAGCATACCTACTTCTATGCTTGTTTCCATAAAGCCATCTTTACCTGTAAGCACTCAATAGCCACTATTACTTTAAAAAGTCACTATATTCATTCAGAAAATGTTTCGAATGCCTGCTCTACATCAGGGCTCTGTGCTGGTGCAGAATAAACAGGAATTGCCTAGGCAATGTGTGTTTTCAAGAAGCTGATGAGCTAGTGAGGGAGATAGACAGCTAAGGAATCTCAACGTGTTGGAATAACTGCTATGAAACTGAAGCTTGAAAGCGTAGAGGAGGGATACGTGTCTCATTCTGGGAGGGAGCAGAGACTTCCTCCAGGCAATAATGTCTGCACTGAGAGGTCCAAAGGATAAATGGAAGCCAGCAGGAAGAGACAGAGGAAGGCAGGTGTGGATGAAGATATTCTAGGCAGAGGGAGCAGCATGCACACAAGCCTGGAGAGAGAGCATTGGAGCTTTGTGGGACCAAAAGTAGTTCAGCATGGCTACAGCATCATATGAGGAGAGAGGAGGAAGTGAAAAAGGCTGAAGGGATATTTAAAAAAATTTTTCCCCCAGCTTTATAGAGACATAATTGACATAGAACGTTGTGTAAGTTTAAGGTACACAATGTGATTATTGGATACACATATATATTGTGAAATGTTTACCACCTAATGTTAGCACATTCTTCACCTCACACAATTATCATTTTGTCATCGTTAAGGTGAGAACATTAAAGCTCTAATCTCAGAGCAACTTTCGAGTGTACAATTCACTATTGTTAACTACCATGGTCACCGTGCTGTATATTAGATCCCCAGGATTTATTCATCTTATTATTGAAAGTTTGTACCCTTTGACCAACGTCTCCCCATTTCCCTCACCCTTTAGCCCCTGAAAGCCACCATTCTGTTTCGTTTCTATGAGTTCGATGTTTTAGATTTCACATATGAGATCATACAGTATTTGATGTATTTCACTTAGCATAATGCTCTCAAGTTCCATCCATGTTATCATAAGTGGGGGATTTTCTTTTCTGTGAATGAATAATATTCTTTTATATTTATTCCATTTTTAAATATATATGTATATATATCACTATATTTCACATAGGTATCATTATATATCATATTTATATTTAACATATAAAGATCACATATCACATTTTCTTTATCCATTCATCTGACAATGGATACTTAGGTTGTGTCCACATCCTGGGTATTGTTAATAATGCTGCAAAGAACATGGGCGTGCAGATATCTCCTCAAAATAGTGATTTCACCTCCTTCAGAACAATCCCAGAAGTGGGATTGTTGAATCAAATGTTAATTCTATTTCTAGTTTTTTAGGAACCTCTAGGAACCTCCATACTTTTCCCATAGTGGCTGTACCAATTTATATTCCCACCAACAGTGCAAAAAAAATTTTTTTTTCTTTCACATCCTCACCAGCACTTCTTATCTCTCGTCTTTTTGATAATAGCTATTTTAACAGGTGTGAGGTGATCTCATTGTGGTTTTGACTTTCTTTATATGCATTTCTCTGATGATTAGTGATGTTGAGAATCTTTTCATGTACCCATTGGCAATCTGTGTATCTTCTCTGGAAAAACTATTAGAGATATATTTAATTCCTCTGTCCATTTCTTAATCAGATTTGGTTTTGTTTGTTTGTTTTTTTGCTATTGTGCTATGTGAGTCCCTCATATATTTGGGATTTTAACCTCTTGTCAGATATATGGTTTGTAAATACTTTCTCATATTCTATAGATTGTCTTTTCATTTTGTTGATGGTGTCTTTTGCTGTTCAGAAGGTTTTTAGTTTGATGTAGTCCCGCTTGTTGATTTTGTTACTTATGCTTTGGGTGTCATATCCAAAACATCATTACCAAGATTGATGTCTAGGAGCTTTTCTCTATGTTTTCTTCTAGGAGTTTTATGGTTTGGGGTCTTACGTTTACGTTCTTAATCCATTTTGGGTTAATGAAGGCTCCACTCACATACCACCCCTTCTTTGATGCCTTCCCCAAGCAGTCTATAATAAACCAGCATTCTAACCCACTCTCTGTAATGTCTTATTTTTTCATAGCACCTATCAACCCTAAAATTGGAAAATACATGTTCATATATTTGTTTTCTACCTTCCTTCACTAACAGTGAGACTTTATACCAATTTACTGCTTTATTCTCAGTATCTGGAACAGTGTTTGGCACATAATATGTATTCAATAAAATTCTCCTCAAGCACTGATAGGAGAGTAAGCATAGATCAACTCCATAAAGTGCCTTATACATCATGCTTAGGGCTTTACACCGAAAATGCTAGGTTTTTAAGCAGAGTAGGGGCGTTATCACAAGTGTGTGCCTTAGAAAAATCATCCTGGCAGTATCATAAAGCATGAATGTGGGGCTGCATGAAAGTAGAAAGACTGGTTAGGAGAGTGCTGAGATTGTTCCAGTCCTCTCCCCACTCTAACTGCTGACTTGAACCAAGGGAATGGCATTGGAAATAGAGTGGGGTAGAAACAAAATACAGTGACCCTTGAACAACATGAATTTGAACTGCATGAGTCCACTTATATGTGGATTTTTTTTTACCAAATATGTACCATAGTACTACACCATCTGTGGTTGATTGAATCTGTGGATGCAGAACAATGGATATGGAGGGCCAACTGTAAACTCCTCTTTAGATTTTCCACTGTATGGAGGGTTAGCAGTCCTACCTCTCCGTTGTTCAAAGGTCAGCTTTACATTGTACTTGATTAGTTGGATAAGCATAGGAGGGAAGAGGAGTCGAGATGATATTTAGGGATATTTAGGTGTTTTTCTTGTATAACTGAGTAGAGGGAGAGAGAGAGAGAGATGTAACAAGAGATCTGGATTTGAGAGTCATCATCAAAGAGATGAAAATGGATGAGATCATTCTGAGGGAGAGGGTGGCATGAATGAGACTGAGAGGGTTAAGGCTGAAATCCTCAGGTACACATGTAAGTTCAAAATCAAATTGAAAAAACAATTTAAGCCCATATCAAAAGCATTTTTTAAATTTACGTTTGAGAAATTTCTCCTTTGTGTGAAGTCTCTTTCTAGTTCCACCTGCTTGTGTCTCTGGTCAATTGTCAACTTCGCTAAAATAGGTAACCTGTTCTCTAGTAGGTAAGGTTATATTGAGGTAAGTCTCCCTGACTCATAAGCAACAACAGTATGGCTTAATAGGATAAATAAATTATGTGACAGACTGAAACACCAGTTTTGCATCTTGCAAAATAAATATTAGCACAAGAAAAACAGGAAATACTGATGGCATCATAATACTCTAATGCTTCCAGGTAATCATTAATCAAATCATTTTAAATGCCAAACAAGCAAGACCTTGTTTCCTCCCCTCATACAGACAGGATCCAGTGGCCCAATTAAGCATGAAAACTGACAGAAGTTTCATCATGGGCACCGGGAACTCAAACACCAGGTCCTACCCTCTGAATACTTACTGCCTGAAGTTTCTGATTACAGCTCGCCAAGTTCATCAGAATTTCTAATTAGTTATGATTGTGTTTTCTTTATAGGAGACTAGAAATCAAGATATTAAGCATGTTCTCTTGAAGAACTAAACAACCACACGTAAATTCTCAATTTTCATAAGGGAAACATAGTTTAACAGGATTTAAAAATGAGTGTGATTTTTATTCCCTATCTCCATCCCCACCAAAAAATCTCCTATTCCCAAATAAGAAATGAAAAACTACTTTTCTAGGTCACATACATTTATATTGTTTCACTAATACTTCGCAAATAAAGCCCTTCAGGATTGGAGTCAAATATGTTTATTAAGAGCCATAAAATAGTTGGAAATAGCCTATCTTTAGCTTGTGTTTCACCAATTAATTCATTTAAATAATCTCTATGTTATTTGGAAATGTTTAATTTATTCTATTTGTAGATAACTCAATAGCCAATACAGTCACAACAAATTCTATCATTTAATAAAATTATCAGAACCAATAATTATATATCAAATAAATTATAACCAAGCAATACAGAATTTCTGACGTAGCATGATATATGTAGGCTTGAAAATACCCACAATCTGTAAGACCACACACCAAAAATAGCCAAGTTTATAGGGAAAAATAGACTTAAGTTAGACCACTGAAAACTTTGCAACCAGAACACTACCAAAAACAGTTTTTAAAAAATCTAGTAAAAATACCAGCCCAGTTGAAAAGGCATGTTCAGTTCTAGTTTCATAAATAGATGAGTATTATAGTTTATCCAGGACTTGGTGTTGAAGAAATATGGAAGGTAGCTTGATGAAAGAGGCAGAAGGAAGGATCGAGGCTGTTCATCTATGAAAAGAGACAAAATGAAGCAGTGTGTGGGAGAAGTAAACAGTGAGCCCTTCCCATAGGTAGTGTAGCCAACCTGAGTTAGGGAGGATTGAATGAGATGATTCGGTGTCATGCACAGTATTGTATTCAGATGTGTTTAGCTGCTGATTCTTGCTGGGGAAAATGTTAGAAAATTGCGTATGAAAGAATGTTACATCCATGTTTTCCTGACTTCATTCCATAGCAGAAGAAACTATACCTGCATTTGAGTAACTGGTATAACATAGACCATATGTATATAGCATATAATGGAGGCTCGAATTGATACGTAAAATAGAGCTAAAGCTGTAAAGTTCTTACCCTAATGATCTCTGGGTAAGATCATTTATAATTCATAATAAATTATAAATAGTAAGTTTATAATTTCCGATATCTGAGAGAGGAACAGCATCACCTTTGGAGACAAATTACCTGATTTCAAGTCCAGGGTTGTTCTCCTCCAGTTTGGGTTGTTTGGGGCAAGTTGCACAACTTCTGTAACCCACTGTCTGTTGCTTATCCTTAAAACAGAGCAAGTAGCATCAGTTGTCTCCTATGTTGTTGTGAAGGTTAGAAAAGATAATGTGGAGAAGACACTGCCACAGTAGCCAACCCACAGAAAGTGCTCCATAAATTATGTTGTTATGATTAAATGAAACTCCTTTTGACAGTCAGCCCTCCAAACTGGCTACATTCACTCCTCACCAAGAAGGCCTTTCCTTAGAGAATATCCCCATTTTCAGCCAGAGGATGTCATCCTGGTCAACCTTGCGCCAAAGGCTTTTTTCAAAGGAGCAGGTTAGGTCTCCAAAAGCATCCAGATGGGTCCTAGTTCTATCCCCAAATGATGGATCCCCTTGGGGCATTTCCTCACAGTGAATCAGAGCAATTAGGGGAAAAAAAAGTCTAGATTTAATTGATAAACTTTTCTTTTTGTAGTAAATTTAGATTTGTTTTGAGATATTTATAATATAGACTTTTCCCCAGCCCCCAGAAAAGTATCTTAGGAAATGATCTTAGGGATTCTTTTGGTCTCTACTTCTGAAAGGATAGTATACCGAATGGAATATTTCTTTTTTACCAAGTAATAAGGATGGAGTTTTACTGTACAGTCTTATGACATTAATTGCTCTGCCATGAACTTTGTAGGAAGAGCAGAAAAGCCAGAAATTAAAAAACAAAAACCTCCCTGATGAGTTTTGCTTCTGGAAGTGTAGGAAACTGTAAGTTCTGAAGCACGTTTATAGCACTACAACTAGATGTGGAAAAAGTGCGCCAAAAATTATTTTTTAATGCCTTCTAGACTTAGAAGAAAGTAAGAAATTTCCACAGATTAAAACAAATCTCATTCATAAACATATTTAAGATTGCTTAATTATTAAAGAATTTTAAAATTCTTTAAATATTGTAGACCAAGTCCAACGCTAAATAAAAAGTAATCTCTCATGACCACGTGGGTTTATTACATAAACAAAGGATTTAACATTAGAAAATATAAAATGTAGTTCACCTTTATTAGCAGATTAATGGAGAAAAGGATGTGATCTTCTCATTAGATGAAGAAAATGTTTGCTAATATTTTACCTTGATTCATTATTGTAAAAATTCTCCAAGCAATCTAAGAATAGAAGGGGGCCCTGTTGTCCTGATAAAATGTATCTACCAAAAGCCAACAACAAATACTACTCTGAGGTAAAAGTTGAGAAACATTCCCTTTAAAATCAGGAAGAAAACGATATCCATTGCCATCACTTCTGTTCACCTAGTAGCAGAGGTCTTAGGCAAGAAAAAGGAATGAAATAAAAGAATTGGAAAGGAAGAAATCAATAAAATATGCATAGTTACATTTCTATGCAAATCACTAAAGCAGTACATGTAGATGTGAACTGCCAAGCCAATAAAAGAAAAAAGTGAAATTGTACAACATAATCAGTGCAAAGGAACCAAGAGGGAGAAACGTAGAAAACTGGGAAAGGTGGAATGGATTTAAAGTGTGTGCACGCACATATACACACACATGCACACGAAGATGCTGGAAAAAAAATCTGCATGTATCAGCAATGGAAGTAAATGAAATTGAGCTAAAATCAGTTAAAAACCAACATTTAAAAAAATAAATCAAAAAATGATAAACACAAAAGGCTGGATAGGGATTGCCTCTTGGTGGGGCAGCAAAGAATGGAGTCGGGATGAAGCATAGATAGCCTAAACAATATTTGTCATTATCTAATGCTGATATATATTGATGAGGCCTTGGGTATTCTTTTTATTGGTGTGCTCTATACCAAATATTATAAAAATAAGTGAAAAACTATATATCAAGTATTACAAAATTAAAGTATATATATTTAAACTTCCTAAGAAGACTTAAAATATAAACTAACCCCTTCCTTTCAAATTAATATAACAATTTTAGCAGTATAAGAAACCTTTAGGTAAAATGGAAGAATACTTCAAAGAAATAGAATATTATTGATAGAAACTGCTTATGACACCAAAACACACTGTCTCAGGACTGTTCCCAGATTTGAGAATCAACCATAGGAAGGGCCAAAATCCAAAAAAGATTTCAAAATAGTTATTAAGGATATTCTGATTAATATATAAGAATGATTAGGGATTAAATCAGAAATAAGGTAAATCTCATTATTCAGATTTTAAAAAAAATGTGTTCTCCACGACTATGGAATTTGTTGTCTTAATGCAGCTTAGTTGTCATGTAAAGATTTATATAAAAGTAAGCTTTATATAATATAAACAGAATTTTTAGTAGGTACTTTAGAGATTTCTTGAATGAATGAATTTTATTCCCAGTAGTAATGACCTAACCATTACTGCCATCTAGTGACAGCATACCCTAATTATAGGCAAGGCACTGAATACTGAATTTATACTCTTAAATAATCATGGTAATGTCAGGTTGGGGAAAGTCACTTGAAAAATATTTGGCATTCTCTTCTGTCCATACTGCCTCCCTCCAACATCATTTTTAATGGGCATATATTGAGAGTCATGATAACTGTTTCAGCCTACCCAACAATTTTTGCAAACTTGGGATCTCATTGGAAATCTTGCCTTCTCTTCTGGGGTATAAACAGGTCTGTCACTTTCCTCTATAAGTATTTAATTTCCTATGATAATGTTTATGGTCAGAAACTTCTGTTCATCATTAACCTTAGTGATTTGACTTATTGTAGGCATATAATATTTTATAAAGGGAAGAGGAAACTGTTCCTCTTCTTCTACCCAGTTTTGCATAGCAATTATGCACCCTTCAAATCTACAGAATATCTGGCACCTTGATCTTGCACTATAGTACAGACATTAAGTCTTTTGCCTTCAGATCGCTGACTAAGATTATACCAGTAGAATGTCTAGGTCAGCAGTATTTCTTCATTTTACAGGTGAAGACATTGAGGTTTGGGATTCGGATTTGAGCCTTTACTGAAATGGTGTAGTTTTCAGTCTCTTCATGTTGTCACCTTGGATCCTTACAAGAAATCACAAAGATATTATGTCGTTTTTTTAATGTTTTTATTCACATCTTGTTTGGCTAGAAGATTAGAAGTAAAATAATAGTAGCATTTGTTTTGAGTTTGATGGATTTATGAGTATCACATTCGGGGGTAGTGGTGCTACGTTTAAATACTAACATTTTCTCCCCAAGTGATTTAGTAACACAGAAAAGAAGCTGGATATCTGTTTTCCCTCTTTGGAGTCATAACTCTCTTTCACTGACATACTCACTTCTCCTACATTTGAATTTTTTATTATTGTAATTAAGTGCTACTTTATGAGCAATCATTTCAAAATAGATGTTTGTTGATTTGGTAAGTTCACATTTTTTTACACAAGTTTTATTGAAATGAAATTAACTGTGCCTTGTAATGAGGATTCCCAGTACCAATGCATTATTGAAAAGTTTAAACATGTTATGCTGATGCGGTAGAAAATATTTTGTGTAACTGTATTATCTCATCTACTCATTTTCTTTTTGGTGAAATCATATAAATAGGAATTTTTGGCATTTTAGAGGAGGAGAGGTTCTTATGCTGTTTTATGACTGAACGAATTAAAGCCCTGACAATCAGAAACTGTCTTTAGTTAATATGCAGTAAGGTTATAAGTACTTATGTAATAGTGTGAGCCTGACTGCACATGAGAAAGGAGAATATGTCACTTTCTGTTCCTCTTCAAACGGTTGTGTAGTTGCACTGTCAGTGGATGGTCAGAGCCCTCTCATTTTGCCAGGGGTTAGACTTTGAAGGTGATCTCAATGTTGGCACGTAGTTATGCAGCTCTGTTACCCTGCAATCAAGTCAGATTTACATTTCCTGATTGTTATTTTCATTAAATGGAAACGAGGATGTGTCGTTTCATTTAAGCCTCCTGTGAATTCAAAGCTTTGAGGAAAACGTCATTAATCTGTACCCCATTTGTTCAGAGGATGTAATAATTTAGAAAAGTGCTGGGCTGCAAGTTTACTTTCCTGGTATCTATAAAGAAAGGATTACTAACCCATTAACCAAATTAATAGTGCAAACAAGATTGGAAGAACAAATGGTATTAAACACCCTAAAGCACTTTAGAAGCATCCATATACTTAAGGCCTATCTCAACTCAAAATATAAAATATTCCCAGAGTTTCTTAAAGCAGGATCACTGTCCAGCAACAATGGTGAGGATTTTAAATGTCCCTTATTTGGAACAGTCCCCTAATTCACTATTCCCCTGCTTTAAACCCGGTTATTCCAAATCCCTGAGGCTAGGTTGAACTTGACAAATAAGTTATTAAGTTTGTGTAAAGACTAGATTGCTTGTCAGTGTTACAAAGTGATCCCAAAGTGGAGACCATCCTTCCCAATGAGCAATGTTCAGGTGGACTTCTGGTGTCCAGCTTCTAGAACAGTCAGTTAGAGATGAGAACATTCAAATCATTCTGCATATAATACTTTTTAAAGGTTTTAAACAAATTTTAAAGACTTCAGTTTTTTAGAGGAGTTTTAAGTTTACAACAAAATTAAGGAGGTACAGAACTCTCCCGTATGCTCCCTGTCTCCACACGTGCAAAGCCTCCCCCGTTATCAATATCACTCACCAGAATGCTACATTTTTTTACCAAGAGTGAACCTACATTACTACATTATAATCAGCCAGAGTCTCTAGTTTAACTCAGGGTTCACTGTTGATGCAGTACATTCTATGGGTTTGGACAAATGTTATAAGAACATGTATCCATCATTATAATATCATGCAAAGTATTTTTACTGCCCTAAAAATCTTTTGTGCTCTACCTATTCATTGCTCTCCACTGCCCCAGCAACCACTGATCTTTTTTATAGTCTCCATAGTTTTGCCTTTTCCAGAATGTCAAAGAGTTGTAATCGGGGCTTCCCTGGTGGTGCGGTGGTTGAGAGTCCGCCTGCCGATGCAGGGGACATGGGTTCGTGCCCCGATCCGGAAGGATCCCACACGCCGCGGAGCGGCTAGGCCCGTGAGCCATGGCCGCTGAGCCTGCGCGTCCGGAGCCTGTGCTCCGCGGCGGGAGAGGCCACAGCAGTGAGAGGCCCGCATACCGCGAAAACAAAAACAAAAACAAAAAAACCCATAGGCTTGGACCCTAACACACTACCTACCACGGGGCTTTGCTTGCAAATACTAGGCATGTGAATTTTGAGCGAGTGAATGAATTAGTCTATTTCTGTATGCGCTGGAAAGTGTGGCATCATGGTAGAGAGTTCTTTTCTGCTCTCTTGAGTAGGAAATGCTTTTTTCATCTCTCTAGGGAACTAAAATAAAGGATTTATTTCAAACCTTGAAATTCCATAACTAGTTTAATAACATTTTAAGCGTGATCTGTCACTTGACCATATTTTCCTGCCCCGCCTCCCAGTTACCTCCTGAGACTGCAGATTTCTTTCTCAGGATATTATCCCAAGGAAGGAAAGAAACTCATCATTTCCTTATCCTCCTCTGCTGAACTGTGATCACACACTGAAAGCTCCATCCTGAGCTGGTGTTTGAGAATCTGTTACCATGGAGCTATTCCCCAGCTCAGAGGATGGTTTTATTGCATACAATGTTATAGGAAAAGAGAATGATAAAAATTAAACTTAAAAAAAATCCTTGTTAATAATGGAAATGGGGAAAATGTTTCTAAAATCAAATACATGGTGAAGTACAAAGCATTTTTATGGTCTCCCTTTCTCTCCTAAGGGCAAAACATTGGGCAAAAAATAAGGGCAAAACATTGCCCTTATTTTTTGCTTTGTGTTTGTGGTAATTGTGTTGTGTTGTTTTTAAAAGACCCTGCTGTCTACTAGCTTCTGGGCATATGTCCAAAATACACTTGGACATTAACTTAATTCAGCAGTTCAGATTTCCGTAGAGACCTCCAGAAGACTCCACTAGTCCATTCCTACCAACCTGCCTCTGACCTGTGCCCTCCCAGACAAAGCTACTTAAAGAAAAAATAATAAGATTCAGTGCTTGTGTGGAGGTCAAGAAGGATACAAAAGAGTGAAAGATAAATACAAGATTTTGAAGCAGAGGTGACTTTGAGAATGAGGGTAACCCTGACACTGAGGCAAGTCTGAAGGGGACTTGATGTTGAGGCAATGTGATAAGCTATTCAAGTGAAGTATGCATCAGCCCCAGACCCTGTCACTTTGCAGCCAGTAATGATCCTACTGTGATGGTTGTGATCTTTTTTCTTACATGGATTGAGTGATCAGGATTTATTGTTTTTGTAAACCCACAAGTTTAACAGTTCAGAGTGTTTCAGCTGTACTCTATTTCAAGTATTTTGTCCATTTTGTAGCACTTGGAAGCACATTAATGATGGAAGAAAAAATGGTACGTTTACCAAAAGTCTCTTTTCCTGGTAAAACCTCTGAAAAGTTATTATTATTTTTTTTTACAACTTTTAGGAGAAATGAAATTTAGAAATGCATTAGGAGCAAACAAAATGAGTTGCAATTAAATCTTTCAGAATGTCCTAAAATAGCTGTTAAGATAGTTGTCAAGTTTCCTGATTCTTTGGAAAGTAAAGGACAATAGCTTTGTTGGAGACAGAATTCAAAACATTCTCTGCTTCTAGGACCTTGGTCTAGATAGAAATTCAGGAGTGTGTCAGGTGCTAGGAGATGGGGTGTGGACCCATTGTTGGCCAGGAGCAGTATTTCGCTTTGGCACAAACAACATGAGGTATGCTAGACAGACCTGACAATTGTCCTTGTGACACCAGGGATCAGAAGTTAGAGAAATGAACAGGTTGTGCCTGATAGCATGGAATAGAGGTTCAGAGCTCAGCCTTCCAATTAATGGTTAAGTGTTTGTTTAAACTCTTTAAGCCTCAGGCTTCTCATCTGTGAAACTGGATTCATAATTGTATTTACCTCATAAGGTAGCGGTAATGATGGAATTAGACAATATGTGTAAGTTAGGTTAGCCATTTACACATAGTATGTTCCAGCATAGAGTAAACATCTGCTAAATATGAAAGTTACTTTTGTAAAAATCCAAAATCTCTTGAGAGGTACTTAGTGGATGCATGTCTACTTCAGCTTTACGGTGATATGGATCTCCCAGTAGAATATGTTGAATTTTGGAGATCATTTTGAAGGATTCTATTATATTCTTGATTTCTTATAACTAGTGTAGATGGGTCTAATTCTATATCTCAATCTAGGTGGAGAGTTCAAAATTTTTCTGTCATGGAAATGGCATCACTGGTCAATGGAAAGCTTCATGCTGTACTTATTCAGCAGGGCTTGATGTGAGGTAGATAAAGAGGAAAGTCTATCCTTTCCTTTTTTTCTTTTTCCTTTCTTTCTATTTTTTTTTTTTAACCATCTCCATCCTCCAGATATCATGCTTTCTATTAAGCAGTCTCTTGTTTCTCTGGTGGAGTGCTAGTATTCCACAGATGGAGAAACCACTTAATCTGGAGTCTCACATTCTTAGAGATATTTGCAGAGACCAACAATTTAAAATCTGATTGGCTGAACAGTGGACTACCTTAGAGTCTCAGCTGTCCAGAGAGAGCTATTCTGATGCAACCAACAGCTCCCCTTCTCAGTGATCCACCAGCAAATGCTCTTAATTCGCTAATTTCCTTGCTATTACTGCATTGCAATATTTGCTCTCTCTTTTTCCTTCACCCCAGTAGGCCTATTTATGTAACACAGAAATCTGGTTTGACTTATGGTCTGGCTGCTATGGTTTGTTGGGCCCAGAATTCCTCTGGGGTCTGCATGACGCTTGTGAGGCACTGATTGCGATTACCATATGCAGTGTTCTACACTTGTCCTAAGAAATGGGTGTTTAGTCAGAGCCGTTACAGTAGTCAACAGACCTTTGCAGATTTCCAAGGTACGGAGTGCTGTGAGAGATTTTCAAATAATCACGTCACAGAACAAAAATAAAACGCACACAGAAAACCAATTCTGCGGTGTGTTCAGAGGAAAAGAAAACCAGAGCTTTCTTTTCTCCCTTTCATCGTGGTCTGGTATCTTCTAGACACTTATTTCCATCCCAGGAGTTGCCCTCCTGGGAGATGGGGACAACAAAAGCTCTTTTTTTTTTTTTTTTTAATAAGTTGAAAGCAGTAAGTAGTAGATAAGAGCCTCCGACTTCATAGTGATCAGTGTGGGCATTTCATTTCTGACCTTCAGTGTATTTACCTCCACAAGCCTCTGTAAATGGAAGACATTGGCTTCAAAGCCCTTGATGGCTCCGAAACATTTTCATCTATTGCTGAATGATTATATTTCCTGGAGACTAGTGGGATATAGATTATCTTCACTGGGAAAAAAAAATGTTTCCAATTTAAACTTAATGTGGAGGGTGGTTCAATACTGGATATAAACAGCATGTGTCTGAGGTAGATGCAGATAGACACTAACAGAAAGGTGATGAATCTGTCTTAGGCCTGGACGTGGGGGAATTAGACCGAATTCTCAAGGTGGCACAAAGGCAAGTGAATTCTTACCCCAAGGCTGATAAATAGATAATAATGAGAAAAATAAAACTGTTTGCTTATTTGTTGACAAAGCACAGATGTCTCCACTTGATTTCATATTAAATGGAAGGTTTAACTGCCATTCTGGGGGGAAAATGAAGCTTTTTTTTTTCCCCCTCAGAAAATGCTGAGGCAGATTGTCTATTAAAAAGCCTAATGGAGAATTTGAAGACAGAAACCTCACAGCAAGGCAAAGAGAGTAACTAGGCTGGGAAAGAGTGAATCTAATAGTGATAAGTCAACTTTCCTTCTGCCAGGAAGTTCAATGCTGAAAATTCACATTATATAAACTCGATTTATTTATCTCTTTTCTTATCTGAGACTATTAGAGCTATGGCTTCAATAGTTGATTGCTGTCAATATTCTCCTAAAATAAAAGGTGGTCAAAGGCATTTGTGTATTTTCTTAAGGAAATAAACCCCTAAGTCTGTTTAACATAGTTACCAAGAGAGGAAGTAGAACAGGTCAGAAATCTGTTTTTAATATTGAGTTAAGAAAATGTCTCCTGACTCTTTACCAAAGCAGTCCTTGAAAACTAGAGTCTTTTCATAACACACTCTGAGCTGGTAAGTAATATGTACCACGAGTCTCCCTTTCTTGTGAACATTTACACAAGCCTCCTATCTTAGGACCCATTTACTCCATTTCCTTCCTTGTGTATCATGCCATGTTATTTGATCAGCCTCCATGCGGAAATGTATACATTGAAATTCATTCATTCAGCAAATATTTATCTCCTATCTACTCTGTGCCAGTCACTGACAACTCAGGGAAGAATAGGATAAGGTGCTTATAAACTGGAAGAGGAGACAGAAATGTCAACAGATTACAGCCGGGTCAGTGACATAGCACAGGTGTAAACAGAGTGCAGTGGGGACAGAGAAGGAGATATTCTCCTCAAGGGGACCCAGGAATGCCTCCCAGTGGTGGTGATACTTAAGCTGTATCTCCAAGGATGAACAGGGTATGTTTAGAATCTGTAGTCAAGCTCAGCATGTGAGAACCTTGTGGAAATAATGGCAACTAGAAGGTTATAAACGTATGTTGTTTATATAAAAGGTAAGTCTTCTCAGAAATTAAACTTAATTGTAGAGGGTGTTAAGACACGGAGAGTAAATATCTTTCATTTGGAGGAAATTTAAGATATACAAGTGGGAATAATACACTATGAAAAGACCTGTACGTGGCTATTGCTAGGTAGACATTGGAGTCTACAAGTACCTTTCTTTTTTTTTTTTTCCCTCTATCTGGAGTTCTACAGGAGCAAGAATCAGAGAGATTTGGTGCCTGGCTAGGCTTACTTAGATAACTTATTAATTTTCCAGGCACTACAATGACCAATAGATACTGTATTTCATAATTAAAAGCAAACTAAGTCAAGGAAAGGTTGGATGTCTTGTTTGAGGGTGGGGGGTGTCTCCGAGCTCATCAGTGACAAAACCGTGAATTGAACTTGAAGCTCTTGGTTATATACTAATGCCCTAACTGTTCACAAAGTATTAGAAGGTTTCATTGTAGGAAGACTGAAAGTCAATATTGATTGACTGAGTATTTACTAAATAGCACAGTGTCACATGCCCTGAGATGTCTCCCTGCAGGTCGCTAAGGCTGGTGCTTACTTACTAGATCTCATCCCCTTTCACCTACAAGGACATAGCTTGAGCAATTCTTTCCACCTCTTCCTGCATCACCAATATTTTCCTGTCTATAAGATCTTTCCTAACAGCATACCAACATGCTGGTTTTTATTCCATCGTTAAAAAAAAAAAAAAAAGAGGCTGAGTACAGAGATTAACTCTAGCAATTTTTCTCATTTTCGTCACTGCCAAACTCAGAGTGGTCTGTACTCTGGCCTGTGTTTCCTCTCCTCCTATTCTCTTAAGCCCACTCCCATCAGGCTTTTCACCCACAGCACTCCACAGAAACTGCTCCTGTGAAGCTCATCGGTGACCTCCAAGTTGTTGACTTCAGTGGTCCCTTCTTCAACCTCATCGTCATGGACCTGCAGCTGCACTGAGGAGTAAAAGGCCAATGCAGTAGAGCCTTCTCCTGCTCTAGTAGAGCCACCTTCCTTCCTTCTTGAAACATTTTCTTCCTTACCTCTCCTATGAGATAGGAGGACAACACATTTTCCTCCTATCTCATAGCTACTTGGATGTTTAATCAAACTTGAAAGCTCATAATGTCTGACCTCATGAGCTAAGCCACTCTGACTCCCACCCCTAACCCTATATCCCTCTCCCCTTCCACCAACTTCCCCACCTCAGTTCACGACAGCTCCACACTTGCAGTTCCTCATGAAAGAAAATTGTGGCCCAGCTCCTTTTTCTCACACTCTACATTCAATCCATCAGCAAATTAATTTGGCTCTGTCATGACTGTGGTGGACTCTGACCACTTCTCAGCAGCTCTGCTGCTACTAAGCTATCATCACTTGATTCCTGGCTTATTGCAGTGGTGTCCCCTCCCCCTGCCCCATCTCTCAGCTTTTATCCTTGCTTAAGGCAATAACCATAGTTATCTTGGTAAAACTTAAGTTCTTGCCTCAAAACAGGGCTTCCCTGGTGGCGCAGTGGTTGAGAGTCCGCCTGCCGATGCAGGGGACACGGGTTCGTGCCCCGGTCCAGGAAGATCCCACATGCCGCGGATCAGCTGGGCCCGTGAGCCATGGCCGCTGAGCCTGCGCGTCCAGAGCCTGTGCTCCGCAACGGGAGAGGCCACAACAGTGAGAGGCCCGTGTACCGCAAAAAAAAAAAAAAAAAAAAAATCATTCCGTAAGACTCATAAGGCCCCAAATCATCTGTCCTCCTATTTCCTCTGTGGCATTGTCTTCTATAATTCTCCCCCTCACCCACTAAACTCCAAAGTCTCCGGCCTCCTTCCTGTTCCCCTGATTTAGGGATTAGCAAACTATCTGTAACGGAAAATATAGTACATAATTCAGGCTTTGTTCACAACTACTGAACTCTGACTTTGTAACATGAAAATAGCCATAAACAATGCACACATGAATGGATGTGGCTTTGTTCCAATTACACTTTGTTTACGATAACAGGCAGCAGCTGGATTTGTCTACAGGCTGTGGTTTGCAGATGACCCTTTCTGATTCACCAGGTAACCCCTCCCTTAGCATCCTGGCTGTTTCCAATGCTTAGAATTGTCTTCTCCGGATAGCCACATTGCTTCCCCCTCACCTCTCACCAGAATCTACTCAAGTGTCACCTTCTTAACGAGGTGTTTTTCAACCTGAGTACTGGCAGGACACACATGGCATACTCAAATGAGAAAAGTTTAAGAAAGGTCTAATGAAGGTATGGGCAGGGAGTAGGTAGAACAGGAGGCATATGTATATGCCAGGCCTGGTAAGCAGATGGGCCTTAGATGGATAAGGAGTAGAAGCAGTTGTAGCACCTATAGGACAAGAGAAGTGGGTAGCCAGGATATCTTGAGAGAAGCAGTGACCTCTTGAACTCCTGCTTGGGCGCCCTATTATTGGGACCAAATCTTCAGCCAGAGGGCAAAGGAGGTCCCTGATACAGTCCATGTGGTCAGCCTCCTGGGACAGAAGAGTTCAGAGAAAGGTGGAGAATATATCTGATGAGCCAGAGGAAAGATAACACTCACAAGGGGCTTCCTCATCCACCATGTTGAAAATTACAACCAGGACCAACTGTATCATTTAAGGGGCCACTTGTTTAAAAATTAAGAAGTTCGAGACAGGGCTTCCCTGGTGGTGCAGTGGTTGAGAGTCCACCTGCTGATGCAGGGGACGTGGGTTCGTGCCCCAGTCCGGGAAGATCCCACATGCCGCGGAGCGGCTAGGCCTGTGAGCCATGGCTGCTAGGCCTGCGCGCACCCGGAGCTCCCAACAGTGAGAGGCCCACGTAACGCAAAAAAAAAAAAAAAGAACAAGACAGTGGGAGTGAAGAATTGCACCCAACGTGGAGCCCTTCTGATCTTGGGGCCCTGTGTGACTGCATAGGCTGCGCACCCATGAAGCCAGCCTTGATTTCAACCCTTTCCCCAGCACTGAATTCTCTATTCCTCTTCTCTACTTTGTTTTCTCCACTACATCTGTCTCAGTTTCACATGCTATATAATTTAACTGATTTGTTTAGTTTATTATCCCTCTGCCGCACTTGAATTTGAGCCCCCCCAGGCAGAGATTTTAATGTCTTTTGTTACATGCTGCATATAATGTCTTAAACACTCCCTGGTACACAGTAAATGCAATAAATATGTGTAAATATATGCAATTCTCCTGGAAAAGGGAAGAAGAAAGGCCACAGAAAGGGATCATCACACTTACTGATTTAGCTTGGTTCCCTTTCCATAGCCCTTCTCTTCAAAAGCCGAAACCCAAAGCTGAGTGCAGGCCAGTATCTCTCATTGGAAAGGATAATTTTTAAAATTCTCAGTATTTAAGATCACCTGCCTTAATAATTTCTTATATAGAGGAAGTAATCAAAACAAGACCTCTAATTTAAATTAACAGTTGGCATTTAGAATGGAGATGTGCATGAGTATAATTTTTAAGTTTTCTAAGGATTATTTCCATGTTATGAGCTTAGCTAATA
Organism: Neophocaena asiaeorientalis asiaeorientalis; assembly: GCF_003031525.2. Lineage (NCBI taxonomy): Eukaryota > Metazoa > Chordata > Mammalia > Artiodactyla > Phocoenidae > Neophocaena > Neophocaena asiaeorientalis. The sequence goes on from NW_020174561.1 coordinate 13,888,824, forward strand.
TTTATTCTTTGTGGTCTGCCTATCCTAGAATGATTGTTTCTCAGATTTCCGTGCTCGGCCTACGTCTTCTCTCATTATACACACTTCACAGCAAACTCATCTGCAGCCAGTGAATCAAAATAGCACTTAAAGCAGATGAGGCACAAACACGACCTCCAGCCTGTATCTTCCACCTGGGCTTCAAAATGTCTACGCTACAGTCCAACTGCCTACTACATATCCTGACTTGTAAGTCTCATAGGGATAGCAAACCCACTCAGAACGGATGATGTCGCTGTATCCCCCTTCTTCCACTCCAGCCACCAGCCTGCTCTTCCTGCTTTGCCTCTGAGAACAGCATCTTCATCCCTCATGATCCCTGCCAGAAACCTAGGAGTCTCTGGTGACTTCTCCCTCTTCCTCATTTACCATCTAATTAGCCCAACAGCCTATTGTTTTGCACCTCCTAAATACCTCTCATATCTGAGTCTCCTTCTCATCTTCACATCTGTTACCCTAATTCATTTTGACAGTGGTCCCCTAAGTAGCCTTCTTGCCTTTAACCATGCTGTTAAATCTGTCATTCACCATGCTGGTAATGCAGGCTTCTTACATGTAGATCTTACCATGTCTCTTCTGTTATTTTTTCAGTAGCTTCTCTTCACCTATAACGTAAAACCTGAGCTTCTTTAGATGGCGAGTAGAATCCTCCAATGTATTATCTCCCTCAATGTCTTGCCAATGTATGATACTTTAATGAGTGACTTGTACTTATCCAGCCAAATCTTTTCCATGGTCTCTAATGCCTCTCCCTGCCTTAGCACCCAGTGTTGTTCCTCCTACAGAGAATGCTTGCCCTAGTATATCCAACCCAGCAAATTTCTGCTTCTCCTTTAAACCCACCTCTTTCCCTCTGTGCCCCCTGCACATTGTAATGAGCCCATTACAGCTTTGCATCTCACATTGTGACAGTTGGTTTAGATATCTGACTCTCCACTAGATTCTAGGTTCCTTTGGAGAAGAGACATCTTTTTATATTTGTAGCCCCACGTCTAGCACAGTGACCAGCACACAGTAGGTGCTAAATAAATGAGACGAACAGATGCTACATTTCCATTTTGGCTATTACACAATGTTCATATGTGTGCATGTGTGCATACATTTAAACCACAGGTCTAGAACTACACAATCATAATTTGAAATACTTAAGTCTTAAAGTCTTTTAAACAATATTCTAAGTAACTATTAACTACTCTAATGATTTTTGCCTAGAAAGTACTAAAGGAAGCTAATTTTATTTTTTTCTTAATGACTGTGAAAAAGTTACCTTTTAAACAAAAAATTAGTACTTTATAACTGTCAAATTTATTTATAAGCTTCAAAAAGAAAATACAGTATCTCTTCAAATGTATATACACAAGTACACAACACTTAATCACACTTAGTACACTTAGGAACAAAATATTTCAAGAGTTTAAAAAACTATAATTGTATAGACTAAACTATCAGTCATATTTAATTAAAAGTTAATATTTTAGACACATAGTTTATGTTGCAATTATTATTTATGTCTTAACCCCATAGCTATGTCATTCTGCTTCAAATAATAACTCATTTTAGTTCAGATATATACTAATTTTAGAATATATTGTCAGAGCCTAAGGTCAGAGTAAAATTTGGCTCTAATATTTGAAAAGAGTAGCATGTGCTATAACCATGCCATGTTCCCTGGTTTTCTGAGGGGCACATTAAAAGGATTATATTCTTGTTGGAGGAATATATAGGGCAATAAACAGTTTTGTGGGTAATTAAACAGTGAAATGAAGCCGAATCTTCCAATTACCAGCAAAAGGCTCTTATTGCAAATATGTTATGGTACCGTGGAAATTTCCTTTTGTATATTAGTGTTTTTAGAGATATATTAGTTTTTATAACGTATTATTTTAAGAGCTTGATTATTATTAGCTTTATACTGAGGAGTAGCAGATGTGTACACTGAAAAGAATCTTAAACTGAATTTCCAAAATTCAAAATCCAAGTTAATATCACTAGATCCAAAAATAACTTTTCACTTTCTATAAACTATTTCTGTACCCATAGAAAAGCAGGGAGAAGAGAAGGGAGGACTGACATTTAATCCAGAATAGATATGCCTTTGGGTAGAGATAGCTGCTGAGTAAAGCTGACAGATTTCTACAGAAAGTGCAGTTCGTAGATGGAAAAACTGTATCTACAGGCTATTAAATCTGAACTTTCTGAACAAACACAGTGAGGCTAACCCTAGTCATCTCTGAAATAAGATATTATTCATCTTAGAGTAGCAGTGATATTCACTGATCATATTAAGTGAATAATGATTATTTAAAACATAGTAAAATATACAAAAAGAACTGGAAAATCATTATTTTTCTTCTCTGGCACTGTGAATTGAATGTTGATATCTTTTACCCTTTGACTCCATTTTTAAAGACCGGCTTCAAAAAGAGACATTACTTGACAGGGATGTGTAAGCTTGGAGAAAGTTTGGAAAAATGGTAGCTGGAAAAATTTCCCTGATACTGTAATACATGTGATGGTGGTTTTATTCTGTGCACCAAATTTTATAGAAAGAAACTCAATACCAGTCTACTGGGAAGCTTGGCTGGCACTCCAGAGCCTTTATGACAGGAAGTAGGGATGGCTGGGCCTCCATCTGTCCATCCACATTCGTTGTAAAGTGACTCAACTCTCCTGAATAAGGACTATTCATTATAGTGATGTTCAGACACGATTTTCTTCTATTGCTCACATTCTCTTCTATTTCATCTCTCTTCTTGTTTCCCTAACTACACACACACACACACACACACACACACACACACACACACACACATAAATAAACTTCCAAACAAAAGGTACTCACCTCCACGGCCATTTCCCTTTGGCTGTTCTTTGAAAAATCAGACATGATGTGCTATCACATGTCCTTGTTATGTCCCAGTATGCCTGTCCATTTAAGGGCCATCAGTCATGAATAAGTTATGATTCCTGTGTATGGTTGTTAGAAAATTAAGATATCTTGACGTTGCTCTGATAGTTTAGGATTCCACATTTCACTGAAGCATGGGCTTCTTCATATATAGTTCCATTATAACATTGTGTGGGATCTTGTCATAAGAGTTAAATGTCAGATGGCAAGTGCCCATTTGCAGGGCTCAGTAATGAAAATAAACTGAATCTCAGCTTTTTGGTTATGAATTAGAAAATGAAAAAAAGTATTCTGATTGAGGGAAGCCACCATGGATCACTTATAATTCCTCCTATTCCTTTTCTAACATCTAGATCTTTTTTTTTTTTTTTTTTTCCGGTACGCGGGCCTCTCACTGTTGTGGCCTCTCCCGTTGTGGAGCACAGGCTCCGGACGCACAGGCTCAGCGGCCATGGCTCACGGGCCCAGCCGCTCCGCGGCATGTGGGATCTTCCCAGACCGGGGCACGAACCCATGTCCACTGCATCGGCAGGCGAACTCTCAACCACTGCACCACCAGGGAAGCCCTAACATCTACATCTTTTTGAGTAGTCTTTTATTTGAGTAGGTAGTTTGAAAGCTAATTTGACTCCTTAAGTAGACTATTTGAGGTAGAAATATTCATGGAGATTTAAAACGTAACTTGATTTACAAAAAAAGTGATCCGTTTAGGGAACATTTGCAGTATTTTCTTTCATCCCTTTACCTTCAACTTTCCCAAGATTGATCAACCATTGCCCATAGAGTATAATTACTATGGAGGGAAAGCTTACATATTCCATTATGGGTTAAAGAGACTTCATGGAGACCATAATAAACAGTGTTACTGTGGTGAGCCATAAGATCTTCTCTTTTAAAGGATCTAACAATTTACTTAACTGCTCCCTGCTTTTACTTTCTCATTGGTAAAATGAAGGGCCTTATTTATATATTCCCTTAAATCTGTTCTAGCATTAGTAGTCTATAATCTATGATGCTTGATTTGCTTCAGATTCGGTTCTCCTTCTGTTTCCCACTGATGGATGGGGATGTATTCTCAGCCCAACCTCTTCTTTTTTTTTTTACATTGTTTATTCAGGATATCTTGTTAATTCTTTTTTTTTTTCACATATAGAATCTAAAAAAATGTTTCTGAAAAACCTAGGCGCAGGACAGGAATAAAGACGCAGACATAGAGAATGGACTTGAGGACATGGGGAGGGGGAAGGGTCAGCTGGGACGAAGTGAGAGAGTGGCATGGACATATATGCACCACCAGCCTCTTTAGACAAGCTGTCCCTTCGCTCCTACACATCTCTTCGCAGTGGGGCTTTCCTCCTTGACTGCCTAAAGGTGGGCCCGCCTGCCTCCACCACTGCCTCCCTCAAGTGCTGGCAAAGTGTGTATCAGAGGATCTTCATGCTGCTAAAACAACCATGCTGCCATGTCAATGGAGGACTGAGGGTCCAAAGATCTTGAAATATTAGATTTGAAAACAATAGCAACATTAACAGTGAGTGTCTCAGTCATTTTCTGTTTTTTAACAGAATTGAAACCAAGATTTAAAAATATAAATAAAATTATTTTATATATAAATAGTGAATAAGTTAGTAATCATAAGCTTTCATAATGTATGACACTGACACATTCAAAAAAAAAAAACCCACCAAAACACTGTAATCTTTACTTAGACATTCCAAGACTGAGACAGTGAAGCATTGGAACACACTTTTTAAGGTTGTTTTTTTTCCCTGCGATAATGGCCAATTATGCTATTGTAATTACCTAAGCAAGCTATTGTAATTACCATCAGTCAACCTCAGTTCGACTGAATCAGAGGAAGAGATCTTAAATCCTATAAAACGCTTTATAGCTGACCATTTCTATAGTACTAAACCTCACAATTTGTCCCATGAACTATTTCCATCATGCCTATTTTTAAAAATCCAAATTAAAACTCTACCCTCAGCAATGGTTCTCAAACTTGGATTTATAAGCATTGCCAGGGGTGCTGTTTAAAAGTGTAGTTTCTCGTGTCCTAACCCTAGAGATACTGATTGAGAAAATTTGATGTGGGAATTAGGAATTAGCAATTTCAATAATCTTACCTCATCAAGGAGATGAGAATTTATCAGATGAGAATCTAGAGTGGAATAGAGCAACTCAGAGTTTAATCAATTTTTTGGATATGTATAATCTTAAGTCATATTCATATATTCATTTATTTTAAAATAGTATTAATTTACTTTAAAAAATCTTCCAACATTTAATATAAATGAAGTATTTAAATGTTACATGTAATCACTGAATTCTTTGGAAGTGACCATTTTCATTCAAAGAATATAGTACAGGTTTAAACCAACTAGTCTTTAGTTCACTAAATATCAGAGTTTCCTAGTTTTTAATTTGATATGTCACAACTCTGCAGTTACGTTCTTTACCTTATTATAACATATTATGTTACATCTACATCTTGTTTCAGTGTTCCAGAGAAAATTTCCTGGAGCACTGGCTGGTTATCAGGGCTATTCTTTTTTCTAGTCAGTGTTCTTACTTTTGTTTCTTGTGTATATTTCATCTTATTTCCTCAAGGCCTCTCAGAATGGCTTGAATGTTGGCTTTCAAAAAGATTGTTTGTGAAAAGCGTGGGGAAATAAGTTGAAATGTCTAGACAATGAAAAAAAAAGGAGGTTAGCCAAATATTAAATGCATGTTTCTAAAGGAGTATCATAATGATTTCTAAAAAAATTTTCTCTTTCTGTAACCATCCATCATAAAGAATGAGATTTGCTTTGTAAATACCAATGTGTTATTTTTCCATAATGGCTTTCTTCTGAAGACCCGCCTTATCTTACACATGGTTTCCTTTCTGTCTCTTAATGAGGGACAAAGCTGAAATATTCTGGATGGTGTTTTATCTTGATGTTCTCAAGAGAGAATTATATGAAGATCCTAAAGTCTTAAAGACATTGTATGAAAAAGGTTTATCTTCTCTTCATTTTAAGAACGTTTTTCCTATAATTTTAAATTCTTTTTTCATTGCAATATAGTTGACATATAGTATTATATTACATATATTAGTTTCAAGTGTACAACATACTGACTTGATGTTTACATCGTGTATACTATTGTGTATACACAACAGTATACACAGTGTTTACATTTGTGTATATTGTAAAATGATCACCACAGTAAGTCTAGCTAACATTTGTCACCATACATAGGTGCAACGTTTTTCTTGTGATGAGAACTTTTAAGGTCTACTCTCTTATCAACTTTCAAATATGAATTACACTATTATTAACGTTAGTCACCTTGCTATATATTATGTCCCCATGACATTTATTTTATAACTGGAAGTTAGTACCTAAAAGCATTTTTTTTTTTTTTTTTTTTTTGCGGTACCCGGGCCTCCCACTGCTGTGGCCT
>NW_020174561.1:13895308-13916838 GCF_003031525.2 Neophocaena asiaeorientalis asiaeorientalis
CACGAACCCGTGTCCCCTGCATCGGCAGGCGAACTCTCAACCACTGCGCCACCAGGGAAGCCCCCATAAGCATTTTTTGACATGCAATTTTTTTTTATCATTTCCATTTGAAATAAGTAGTGTTTGGTACATGCTCTCTGACAGGTCTTATCTATATTAAAATTTGGATATTTTTATCATGCATTTCTTGCATTAGTTTTATTTTTTAATATTTCATTAAAGTATCGTGTATCTTGATTAATAAGGGTTTTTTTTATGACCCTTAAATTTAATTGACGTTTTGGTCAGCATTTGGTCAGCATTTAGTTGCAAGTTTTCCTTATTTTGTGTTATCTTAAATTTTCCAGAATGAATCACTCTAATTGCCACTGATTTATTATTTTCTTTATGGTATTTATATTTCTTTCTATTGTGAAATAAGGACTTTTAGTTACGTGAAGATATATGCAAAAAATATATATTTTAAAATACACTCTTTGCTTTTATTTGTAACATAATCCAAAAATATCCCAATAGATATTCTGAGTTTTCTCCAAAGTTGTCTGTTCTTCCAGGGGTTTCAGTGTTCTTCAGAATCATTCTTTTAGAATCTGCCCTTGAACAATCCCTTTTGGAAGTGAAATAAACAGTGCTGAGTCTTCCTATAATGCAGTGACCTTGCTTTGTATTGACAAAAATATCTCTTACAGCTGCTTCTTATGTACTGCATGTATTGATGTGTTTCTGAAGGCCCAGATCAGTGAGTAGAAGCTATAACTGTACACTCTCTTTGTAGATGTTAGAAAAAAAAAATCCTTTAGACCACAGAGATTTTTGACGATATCATTTCAGATTGAATTTGCACTTGGAAACTTAAACCAGGTAATCCTTGTAGTGTTTAGCTATTGAAAAGTTTTTATATTAATGATATATTTATGCCGTCATAGTTTGGTCCTAGCAGATTTTCTAAGTAGAACCATTACTTTCTTGGAGCTGAATCTTAGCTGCAAAAGGTTTGCCCTGATCTGAAGTTTAGCATAATGGCTGTTGTTTAATATAACAGTTTAAATAAATAGCATACCTTATTTTGATGAACGTTTACTTAATGCTCCAAAAGTTACCTTGAAATAATATACGTATGGCTTCTGCATATTCAGATTCAAATGCATTATTTGATAATACACTGTTACTACAATATGAATAATTACTATCTAAATTATAATTTAGACATTTCCTGCCACGTGAAGTAAAATTGACTCTCTAAATGTCCTTTAAACTACCCTTTCTCCAACCCAGAAGCCATGTGTCTCTCCATTGCCTAGCACTATAAACCTATAGGTTGCTTTCTAACATTTATTAACTATGAGAATCTACATGCTTACATTTTCTTTCAAGATAACTTTCTTTCCCCAGTTAATGTTATATCGTGTATTTTTTATGTTATAAAGTCTTTGAAAGTACAATTTTTAGTACTTGCAGAATGTTTGATTGTATGGCTAGATCATAATTCACTTAACTATTTTTGCCTATTTTGGGGTTTATAAGCTGTTTCTAATTATTATATTGTATTATACATTGGTTTTCAATGCACATCTTTATTTATAAATGCATTATAAATATATCACCACATCTCAGATTCTTTCCCTAGGATTAATTTTTAGAATTTTATTCATGAAATAAAAACATTTGTAAGGCTTTTGGATACATACTGCCATTGTACTTTCCAAAAGCATTGGTATAATTTCATTTTTAGAAACAAGTCCCCATTTAGAGAAATATACAAAGATAACCTGAAAGTCTTCATATACTAACACCTAGTAATTTATATTGTTTCTGCTTTCCACATTGTTCTATAGGACTGGCGTTTTTGCATGCTAACGTTCTGATTCTTGCAGTGATGCTGAGGCTTTTTTCTAGTCTTGCCAATGCTCAGAATTAGCCCAGCTGTCTGAGTGGTCACTTTTCTCAGTGGAGATAGGCTTTTCCTCAATAAACTGGAGAATAGCTCATATCCATATAGACTTTCTAGATTCCGTGACTATTTCCTTGACAATCTGAAGAAGTAGAATCTAAGTGTTTTTACTGATTACTTTGTAGAGCAGTAGTCTTTAAAGTGATGTATACATTACAATCCCCTGAGGTTTAAAAAGACAGTATAGGAAATTTTATTTATATTTTTAATTTTAGTTTTTAACAAAATTCTTTGTCCAGATTTTATAAATTCTATAAACTAATAGTATAATAGAGTGTGTATATAATTTATAAATAAACATATATTGGGGTTAAATGCTCACATTTTTAAACTCATGAGTGTGTACTTATGGCAGAGATTGAAAATTGCCTTCCAAAATCCATCTATCCTTCCTTCCTTCCTCCTTACTTAGAAAAACACACTTTTTCGGTTTGGCACTTTGCCACATGTCTAAAAAATTGCACTCCTTGGACTCTCTTTGTAGTTAGCTGGAGCCTCATGACTAAATTTTGGCAAATAAAATTTCAGCAGAACTGTGTACAACTTCCCAGAGGGTGCCTTGAAAGGGAAAAGACATGCCATTCCTCACCTTCTTCCTCCCTCTTACATCTTAAACTCCAGATGTGATGCCTGGCATCTCAGCAGCTAGTTTGGACTATGAGGTGACTATGAGGGGAATAACACCTACCGTAGTAGAAAATAAGATGGAAGGAGATTAAACCCTGATAACCCTGTAGAGCTGTCACACTAGCACCCACCAGCATAATTACAACTTGTATCTTGTTTAAACCACTGTCTTGGGGGCTGGGGGCTCTGTTTCTTGCATGCAAATCCAATCTTAATTGATAATGTATCAAAGATTTGGAGTCCATTGTACTTGAGTGTTTCTCCTTTCCATTTAGCAACTCTTATACCAGATGCCTGAGCCATTTATTAGGCAGGGAGAATGTAGGTGCTTGTTCTGCACTTAGGAAATCATTGTCTATCAATAAATTGAAACTGTTGAGATGTTTCTAAAAGTCCATGATTTGGCTTCAGGAACATTAATTTTGCCATGAGTTCCTGGTGTTCATAGACAGAGTATAAAATCTTTATAAAGGCACACTAGTATAAGGCCAAAGGAAAAGGCTCCTTTCTGCTATCTGTCCATTCTTTCTAAGAGAAGTTGAAATCAGTACCATTTTCCAAGCTCGCAAATCATAATGCACATTACCAAAAGTGGAGAGATGCAGTTTTTTGTGGCCTCTCCCGTTGCAGAGCACAGGCTCCGGATGCGCAGGCTCAGCGGCCATGGCTCGCGGGCCCAGCCGCTCCGCGGCATGTGGGATCTTCCCGGACCGGGGCACGAACCCGTGTCCCCTGCATCAGCAGGCGGACTCTCAACCACTGCACCACCAGGGAAGCCCGAGGTGCAGTTTTAAAGATCTCTTCATTGTTGATTAGAAAAGGATTTAGAATGGCTTCTTTTAGGTCGTACACTCTTTCTTTTTGATTAAATTTTGAAGTTTTTAAAAAAGCAACTAGCTATTGTTAATAATAATAGCAGGCAAGAAAGGAATATGTTTGACGAACAGGGAAATACCTGTATTCAGGATTCTTAAAGTGTTTCCTGAGGAGTCATAGCTCCTAAGGCATTTTATAATCTATCCCTGGTTACCTCTTCTGCCTGCCCCTCCCCACTCGCACTCGCCCAGGTCACTGAATTCTTCATGCTGTCCAGCTCCCTGAACATTTGCCATCGTACATGTTCTCCCAGCACAGCGCCCCTCCCCCACCATCCAAGGCTCAGATTTGACATCACTTTGCACAGGGACCTCTTCCAAAAAATCCTTCTCATGGGTTCCTATGGCCTTCAGAACTTACGCATTCCCAGCAGATATCATACTCTTTCCTAAGTGCTGGTTGATCGTGTGTGTTCCTAACTAATTGAGAACTCCTCAGAGGGGCCACTCTTTTATCCAGTACTTAATTTCAGTACCTGGCACATAGTAGATACTTAATAACAATGGAATGATGAATACATTATACATTATTAGTGATGGCACTTTTATCTATCTCATTCTAATGAATAGGTTTCTCCATCTCATACTCAAGACATGAACACCATAATATTTGAGCATGTCAATAATCCTTCACCTAATTATTGCAAGGTATTATTTTTAATGTCACTTTTCATGGCTGTAGTTGTACATTTGCCAATGTGCTCACAGAAGATAAAAGCTACAAAAACAGTAACACGAGTTTGAATTCCAGATTCAGAACCGTTGTATATACTGTGTGTCTTTGTAAGCTTCTCTCTCCTGTGTTTCCTTAGACTACAGAGGCTCTAGGTAGAGTTCATTATCATAATAACAAATGTATGAGGTCACTGTTCACCTCATTTCTGAATGCTAGATGCGTTCCTGCCGTTAGTAAGGAACAAAGAGCATCTGCATCTATTAACATTTTGAAGCACCTTCTGTATCTCAAGCATTGTATACATTTGGGCAGCTAAATATTTATATTTAAATTTTTGATGATATTCTGTATATTAAAATACAGTAGTATCTCATAACAAACAAATGCTAACATTTTGCAGCCTTTTACAGTTAAAAAAGTCGTTCTTATATGTATATACATACTTTAATTCCTCTATATGTACATAATACTTTCCTTTTATATGTATATATATACTTTCATTTAAATAATCCCCATTTTAAATAGCAGGGACCTGAGACTAAGAGAAGTTAAAAGAAGGCATGAAGGAAAAACTGACTCTTTAGAAGGGTTTACCTGATTGGATATTGTGCTTTAACTTCATTTAAATTGCTACCTCTTCTTATTCACACTGATTAAAGGGTGAACCGATCAGTTACAATACGTGTTTAATTACTGTTTGGCTTTGTACGTGCTCTAACATGAAAACCTTTCACTTGAAATGAAAGGGCAGTCTGTTTGATTTTGCTTCATCATGTCCAATATATTCTAAAGATACTTCTTTGATATGACTAAAGAAGGATTGCTTCTTCATCAAAGTTGCATTGCTTTATTTTGAGTTACTAGTAGTCTTTAGTGAAATCCCTATGAACATGTAGCATATTACATATCTGGCCCCCAAAAGAAACTAGTTTTCATTAGCAAAATAATTTTTTGATTACCGTAAATTGACGAAAATGTTGACAAAAACCATTTATCCTGGATCAACCACACACAGTTGTTACTGTGGACAAGGTTCTTAACCTTTCTAAGTCTTCGTTTCTCAAGAAGAAAATGCAATAATAAGAGTAGCCACCTCCAGGGGTGTGGGAAGGAATGAATGAGAGAATGTGTGCAGAGCCCAGAGTACAATGTGTGGTGATAGCAGGCACGCAATAAACATTAGCAGTTAGTATTCTTATGTTTGTTTTTTTTGTGGCTGGATTTACTACCTTGGTCTTGGTTGGGAGGGGCGGCAGTGGCAGTATTTGGGTCTGTTGATTCGCAAGTGGTTAGAAGTTTAGATAAAACATGATACTGGTGAGCTTCCTGCTCTGGCTGTTCTTTGCAGGTAAGGTGGGTCCAAAAGAACCTTTTACTGTCAATAATGATAACGACAACTAGCATGGCAGATATCATTTGTGGAGTGCTTACTAGGCACTACATTAAAGGCTTCCGCTTATTGCTTCATGTAATCCTCCCACCAGCACTAAGAAGTATACACTGTTATTACTTCTGTTGTACAGATAAAGAAACTGAGGCACGCTCAGGCAAATTGGCTCCAGAGCTCAGACCCTGAAGCTGTTTGTGCCACCTTTTACATTGTGAATAGAAGTGAGCAGAATTCCATGTGTACATGTGCTCAGTGCAGAGATTGTCACATATGTAGCTGCCTTGTGGACTAAGCGCAATTTGTTAAATGTAATTATGAAACAAATTTTCTTTAAATCCCCTTACATCCACTCTATGTAGCAAGTTTTTTCCTTGCCCGTTGATACATGTTCAGGCAGGCCTCGTGACTTTCTGGACACTCTTGGATAATAATATGTGCTATAGTACTTTTTAGGCAAAATCACAGATTCAATTTAATAATTTAAATCTCCAAGCCATGTAATATTTAATATTCTAAACTTTATTTAAAGTTTCTCCCCTCGAGCTCCAAGCTCAGGGCTCCCAGAGACAGGAACTATCCCTTTCCCTGCCATGGTCTCCTGTCTGTTTCACCACCTGGCTTTCTGCTTCTCCATCCTGTTTGGTAATATCGGGTTCTGACTCCTCTGGGTTTGGATCACTGGGATGGAGGGAAGGGTAGGAAAGTTCTTCCTTAATAAATACCATAGTGTTAGTCTAGCATTCCTGCTCTCTGAACTTGGGGACGTGGGATTAAAGCGATTTGATTGTGAAAGCCTCCCTTTGTTCTGTGTAGACTCTCCCTGCTGCAGTTGTTTTAATGGGGCAAAACATCTCTCTTCTGGCTAAGAAAGGCAGTGGTCTGTCCAGTTTTTGAGATCTGTTGACCCTATCCAGATGGTCGTCTTGGATATATGACCCATTCTGATTCTCTCTTCCAAAATGCCCACATCTAGTCCAAAGAAATGACTCACACATTAGGAACCCCAGTGTATGCTGGGAATTGGTAATTCTTAACTGAGCAATCTTCCTTTTGCTCTACCATAAATGGAACTAACCAATCACTTGGCATTTAGGTATCTTGTGCATGAGTCAGGCACCAATCCACATGCCCATCAAACTGCAGGGGACAAATATTGAGGTCTCCATGAGGTCCTGTTGAAGTCTCTCCCCAGTCTGAGGTAAGGGGTAGACATCTCCTATCCTCCAGAGTTGAATTCACAGCTTACCAATAACTTTCTCCAAAAAAATTTTCCCACCTAATTTCCAGCTCTAGAAGTTGAATGGGGATGTGGCATTTAAGAATTGAATAATTGGTTCTTAGAATCCTCCTTTGGGAATTCAGCATATGGTCTAACTCCTCCTTTGGAATGTGTTAATTATTGTGTTGGTGCTTCAGCCCAAAACTCCTATTTTAATATTCTACTATGTATATAATAATTACTTTCAGATAAACTGGATTTCCATTGTGTGCTTTCTTTTCTTCAACCATTTTCTTCCCTTTCTCTCTCTCTCTCCTCTCAAGAGAACTGAATTGGAGGTATATGGTGGGAAGAATAAGGGAGTGCTGTATATTTCACATATCCACTCACATGGCGAGGGAGATGTTCAAGCAGCCCAGTGGTTGAAGATAGCACCATCATTTATCTCATAACTCATCCTCTGTTACTATTCCCTGTGTTTAGGTTGGCTTGTTGACTCTCTTCCTTGGTGACTTTTTATAGGAGGGGCAGTTTGCTCTACAAGTTGTGAACTACAGACTCTGGGGTTAGATCATCTGGATCAAATCCCAGCCCCACCACTTACTAGTTGTGTGTCCTTGGGCAAGTCATTTAATCTCTTTGAACCTCAGTTTCCTCATCTGAAGAATAGGGATAATAATACTTGCTTTATAGCATTATTGTGAGAATTAAATGACATAATATACATAGGGCTCGTAGAGCAATGCCTGGCCTATAGCAAGGACTATGTAAGGGGTAGTAGCAGTAGTTGTAATTATTGTTATTACCAGTACTATTACTATTCATCTTTTAAGATTCAGTTTAAATATCTCCTGCTTTCTGAATTCTTGGGGGATCATCCCAATCAGAATAGGCTAGCTTTTAATCTGTGGTGTCACAGCACTGTCTTTGCTTTGCTGCCACCCTTGTCACAAGGTACCCAGGTTAGTGCTAGCATATTGCCTTCTCCACTAGCCAGTGTTCATTTCAAGGTCATTGTATCTCTTTCTGGGCACAGTGCTTAAACATAGCAGACATGGTCAACAAACGATAATTTCTTTCCCCTCTGATTATTGTTGAATAGTTTAATCTAACTCTTAAGATCTAAAAATTAATTTACAATATTTAAAGAATATTATAAAATAGGAATATTCTTTTAAAAATGTGTGTAGAAGGCAAATACCATGTAAGTTAAAAGAAAAGAATTTTCTAATTATTAATAAAGTCTGCCAAATATTTGCAACCGATATTAGACCAAGAAAACATTGTTTTGTACATATAGTAACAAAAGCCAACATTTACCAAAATATTGGCTTCTTAAAGAAAGTAGAAAAGCAAAATATTTAGAACAAGAATGTGTTTAGTAACTGAGCACATGTTAATGAAAAATGTGAGCCTGGACTCAGTTGTTTATACATATTGTCATCTTTGGTCTTCTCTGTATAAAACAGAGATGGGCAAGTCTGATCTTTGTCTGAAATGCTTTTGTGGCAGCAGTGATAAGGTGAACCCTGGCATAATCAGCATAGTTTCCAGAGCAAACACTTTGAAAACACCACAACTAGTTATAACAAATGTGTTGTTTAAATAGGTTCTGCCTCATTTATTTTTCTTTTTTTATTGCAATACGCGGGCCTCTCACTATTGTGGCCTCTCCCACCGCGGAGCACAGGCTCCGGACGCGCAGGTTCAGCGGCCATGGCTCACAGGCCCAGCAGCTCCGCGGCATGTGGGATCTTCCCGGACCGGGGCACGAACCCGTGTCCCCTGCATCGGCAGGCGGACTCTCAACCACTGTGCCACCAGGGAAGCCCCAGGTTCTGCCTCATTTTATCTGTCTACCCCAAGGGGCTTGGAGCTTTACTATTCTCAAACTCCCTCAGTCTCAGCCCTGTCATCCAGTATAATGATCTACTTAAATGCACTGTACTTGGAAATGCTTTCACTTGAGTCAAGGTCATGAAGGTTTTAACATCTCACAGCCAAGTCGTGATAAGCCACTCACAGGTATAGATGCCCTTAATGTTAGTAATTTGGGGGTGAAAAGGGAGGGGTCAGACAATTATTGATTAGGAAGAGGCTTAGTTCTTGTGAATTTGGTAGTCATTACAAAAGAACCTGAGGGGTAAGAACTCTATTTCTGAAAACACATTTATGAAACTATTGAGATTATTGGAATGCCTTTTTTCTTTTCTGAATCTAATTTTTAAAGTACCTCTTTCGACACACACAAAAAACGGATGAGGACATTTTCCCCTCATCCTTAGCAACCTTGAAGAGTCCGCACCACTATTCCTCAGGGAATCTACAATATTACTCTAAAAGAAGTTTTACCAGTGTACTATTATACTATTGTATATCAGTGTCCCTGACGATTGCTTTCCTTCACTGCAACAAACAGACACTTTGTTTCCAGAATATTCCTGAGTGCAACTCAGTAAAATTTTTTGATAGGGACGCTTTGCCAAAGATGTCATTGACAGGAATCAGTTTGGAAGTTACGGGGTTGAGTCTGACAGTAGTTCCTCCCCCAGCCTCCCCATTAAGCTTAGTTTGGGAGAATTGGATATGGGAAGGATCCAGCTAATAGTTCTTCTTAAACTACTGAAGCATAATTCTATTTCACATGGAATAGCGCACCAACAAAAACTTCGAACCAAATAAACAGTGACCATTTGAAATCTGTTTAGTTCTAAATCTCAAAATACTATGCATGCTTAACATATGAAAAGATATTTTGACAACCACAAATCAGTTCAAATATCATGTGTTCTACAGTATTTTGAGGGTTGTTAATAAGAATTGCATAAAGAACAGAAAATAACTAGAAATGATATTAGTCAAAGATATCAAAATTTAGCATAAACACTTCAGTTACTATTATAATTCTATAAATTATTTATAAGTCCTTTCTACTAAGCATTTGCAAGTGTGTGCGCTAAATATTTGCTAAGTAGTGTTTCCCTCCTAAATTCCTTGTTGTTACTAATCCAGAATATCTATTCCTGGATGTGGGAATCATTCAAGATTGAAGCTGAGGGTTCCATGGTTTATCTCTATAATTACCTCTGTTTTCTAATTCATTTGTCTCCATGGCCATAACCAGAGACTATAAAATAAAGGTTCCAGTAAGTATATCTCAATGCTGTGGGTGTTTTTTAATATGTTTTTGACAGAAAGCATTTTTTTAAAACATTGTCAGACGTATGGGCTGTGTCTTTCTCCATCAGTCATTTTTAAGAACTGCTTCGATTGCTAATCAACAGAGATTCATTAAGAGCATAAAAAATAATAATAACCCCAAAGGATGAGTCACTACCTGTTCCTTTTTATTCCCTTTGGTCAGTGAAAATATCAATCTCAAAAAATTAAAAACCGGACACTCATACACATGTGGATTTCAGTTTGCTTGTGAGTAGGACTGTCCTGTGGCAGGTACATACAAACTCTAGGATCAAAGTCTTGGGTCAGGGTTTTGCATCAGACTGGTGGTGGCTTATTCCATTAGCTGGTGTGACAGTGACTTCCAGCCATCCTCCCTGCTTGGAGGGGAATGTTTACACACATGCATAACTTGTGTCCCTATTTGTGAATACCTCAAAATCCTTACCGTAATTCAGTTTGGCATCCCCATTTATGGTCCAATGACTAAAGTTTCAGACTATGTAGTGTATCAGCCATTTTATTATTTATTACTTATAAAAGTGTTTTTTCAGCTTTCAGTTAGCATGTCTATTTTAGAAAAGCACTGCGATATACTACATACCAGGAAATCTTCCTTTTAAGGAGGACTTGGTGAGTAGGACAGAGCTAAAGAGAGCTTTGACAGGTCTGCCAAGGTTGCCAGCACCCCAGCTTGAGTATTTTCTGCTCAGGTTGTACCAAGTTCCAGATTTTAATGGCATGAGAAGCACAATAGTGAAGAATGAAAAGCATTTATTTTCAGAAAATTGTTTTGCCCACACACTTCTGTGCTCCAACGCCCTAACCCAACCTCCTACCATTTATATCCTCAAACCATCCCAGGTGGTAATTTTAGGAAAAACTGGCTGAGTTAGGATCTATTCTCTTCTCATTGTAGCAAGGACCTAGAAGATAGGTCTTTATTTCCTTACCAGAAAGAATGATATATTTTAAGTTTGCCTTTTAAATTTTTAATAACGTTTTTTCATAAAAACAAAAGTTGGAATATATTTTCAGACTGATTACAATGTGTAGCATTGTAACTTGCAAAAAAAAGAGAAAAGAAAAAAAACAGTAGATACAACTATGTGGAGAAGATGGATTATATGATGTCCTAGTTTTCATATCAAAGAGAAAATATTCATGTGAATTAAGTAAATGGGTTTTGGAGTCAGTGAGATCTGTTTGAACCCCAACTTACCATTTATTACCTGTATCACTTCTGGCAAGTTTCTTAACTCCCTTGAACCTGGTTTCTCATTTTAAAAATCAGAGACGGGGGCTTCCCTGGTGGCGCAGAGGTTGAGAGTCCGCCTGCCGATGCAGGGGACACGGGTTATCTTAAAGAGTGGTTTTTAAGCAATAACTGAGATCAGGAACATGAAACTCTTATTAAGTGCCTGGCATGTAGTGAGTACTAAATAAGCATTAGCTACTTAACTAGTCCTACTATTCCTGACAAATTTCTGCTGCTGCTCCTACTGCTGTTTCTATTAATATTTTTTAACATCTTTATTGGAATATAATTGCTTTACAATGCTGTGTTAGTTTCTGCTTTATAACAAAGTGAATCAGCTATATGTATACATATATCCCCATATCCCCTCCCTCTTGCATCTCCCTCCCACCCCTCTAGGTGGTCACAGAGCACCGAGCTGATCTCCCTATGCTATGCGGCTGCTTCCCACTAGCTAGCTATTTCACATTTAGTAGTGTATATAAGTCCATGTCACTCTCTCACTTCGTCCCAGCTTACCTTTCCCCCTCCTTGTGACCTCAGGTCCATTCTCTACATCTGCATCTTTATTCCTGTCCTGCCCCTAGGTTTTATTTTTTTTTTAGACTCCATATATATGTGTTAGCCTATGGTATTTGTTTTTCTCTTTCTGACTTACTTCACTCTGTATGACAGACTCTAGGTCCATCTACCTCACTACAAATAACTCAATTTCATTCCTTTTTATGGCTGAGTAATATTCCATTGTATATATGTGCCACATCTTTATCCATTCATCTGCTGTCGATGGACACTTAATTAATTCATTCATCTTTGCTATTGTTTCCTTCATTTCTTTTTCATTTATTTCTGATCTGATCTTTATGATTTCTTTCCTTCTGCTGACTTTGGGTTTTTTTGCTTCTTCTTTCTCTAATTGCTTTAGATGTAAGGTTAGATTGTTTATTTGAGATTTTTCTTGTTTCTTCTTTTTTTTTTAATTTTAGAATTTTATTTCTTTTTTACAGCAGGTTCTTATTAGTTATCCATTTTATACATATTAGTGTATGTATGTCAGAAGAAAAAAGAGAATTCTGTTGTTTTTGGATGGAATGTCCTATAAATATCAATTAAGTCCATCTTGTTTAATGTGTCATTTAAAGCTTGTGTTTCCTTATTTATTTTCATTTTGGATGATCTGTCCATTTGTGAACGTGAGGTGTTAAAGTTCCCTACTATGATTGTGTTACCATTGATTTCCCCTTTTATGGCTGTTAGTATTTGCCTTATGTATTGAGGTGCTCCTATGTTGGGTGCATAAATATTTACAATTGTTATGTTTTCATCTTGGATTGATCCCTTGATCATTAAGTCGTGTCCTTCTTTGTCTCTTGTAATAGTCTTTATTTTAAAGTCTATTTTGTCTGATATGAGACTTGCTACTCCAGGTTTCTTTTGATTTCCATTTGCATGGAATATCTTTTTCCAGCCCCTCACTTTCAGTCCATATGTGTCCCTAGGTCTGAAGTGGGTCTCTTGTAGATAGCATATATACAGGTCTTGTTTTTGTATCCATTCAGCCAGTCTATGTCTTTAGGTTGCAGCATTTAATCCATTTACATTAAGGCAGTTATCGATATGTATGTTCCTATTCCCATTTTCTAAATTGTTTTGGATTGTTACTGTAGGTCTTTTCCTTCTCTTGTGTTTCCTGCCTAGAGAAGTTCCTTTAGCATTTGTTGTAAAGCTGGTTTGGTGGTGCTGAATTCTCTTAACTGTTGTTTGTCTGTAAAGGTTTTAATTTCTCCATCGAATCTGAATGAGATCCTTGCTGTGTAGAGTAATCTTCGTTGTAGGTTCTTCCCTTTCATCACTTTAAATATGTCCTGCCACTCCCTTCTGGCTTGCAGAGTTTCTGCTGAAACATCAGCTGTTAACCTTATGGGGATTCCCTTGTATGTTATTTGTTACTTTTCCCTTGCTGCTTTTAATATTTGTTCTATGTATTTAATTTTTGATAGTTTGATTAATATGTATCTTGGGGTGTTTCTCCTTGGATTTATCCTGTATGGGGCTCTCTTTGCTTCCTGGACTTGACTATTTCCTTTCCCATGTTAGGGAAGTTTTCGAATATAGTCTCTACAAATTTTTTCTCAGACCCTTTCATTTTCTCTTCTTCTGGGACCCCTGTAATTTGAATGTTGGTGTGTTTAATGTTGTCCCAGAGGTCTCTGAGACTGTCCTCAATTCTTTTCATTCTTTTTTCTTCATTCTGCTCTGCAGTAGTTATTTCCACTATTTTATCTTCCAGGTCACTTCTCCATTCTTCTGCCTCAGTTATTCTGCTATTGATCCCTTCTAGAGAATTTTTAATTTCATTTATTGTGTTGTTCATCATTGTTTGTTTGCTCTTTAGTTCTTCTAGGTCCTTGTTAAACGTTTCTTGTATTTTCTCCATTTTATTTCCAAGATTTTGGATCATCTTTACTATCATTACTCTGAATTATTTTTCAAGTAGACTGCCTATTTCCTCTTCATTTGTTTGGTCTGGTGGTTTTTTACCTTGCTCCTTTATCTGCTGTGTGTTTCCCTGTCTTCTCATTTTGTTTAACTTACTGTGATTTCGGTCTCCTTTTTGCAGCCTGCAGGTTTGTAGTTCCCGTTGTTTTTGGTGTCTTCCTCCAGTGGGTGAGGTTGGTTCTGTGGCTTCCTGGTGGAGTGGACTGGTGCCTGTGTTCTGGTGGGTAGGGCTGGATCTTGTCTTTCTGGTAGGCAGGGCTGCATCTGGTGGTGTTTTTTGGGGTGTCTGTGAACTTAGGATGATTTTAGGCAGCCTCTCTGCTAATGGGTGGAGTTGTGTTCCTGGTGCTAGCTGTTTTGCATGGTCTGTCCAGCACTGGATCTTGCTGGCCATTGGGTGGACCTGGCTCTTAGTGTTGAGATGGAGATCTCTGGGAGAGCTCTTGCCGACTGATATTATGTGGGGCCAGGAGGTCTCTGGTGTTCCAATGTCCTGAACTGAGCTCTCTCACCTCAGAGGCTGAGGCCTGACACAAGGCCAGAGCATCTAGACCCTGTCAGCCACATGGCTCAGAGTAAAAGGGAGAAAGAAAGAAAAAAAATAAATTAAAAAAATATGAAAATAAAAAATAATGATAATAAAGAGAAGAAAGCTATTAATATTTGTTATTAGTCCACCATGCTACTCAAAACCCTTCAGGTTTTCCATTGCTCCATCCTCACCCTATTCTATTTATCTGACCATTGCCCTTACCTATGTTTTCCCAATATCCCAAAATAATTTTATCCTGCTGTTTATCCTTGGAATGCTCTCTTCCTTCTCACCTGTTGAAATCCTATTCATCTTTTAAGTACCAGCTGAAACGTGTCTTCTCAACTAAATCTTGATCAGTGTACCGAGGTAAAAATCAATTCTTCACACAGCTGTTCTTTCAAATCCCTAGGTCTTCACATTTATTATAGCATTTTTATTTGTTCTTATCTTATGGTTGTTTACAACTCTCTCTCTCTCTCTCATCATATTGTAAAGTATTTGAATACTTTCTTACTTATCTTTATTCTCTCCCACTACATACAGTCCTCACCAGTGAGTACAAGGCTTTTCTGTTTGGTTACAACTCAATCAATACTTGTTAAAATAAATTGTTATCCAGAATTCTCTAATAGCAAGGATTTCCATTCTTTGCTGGTAAAATGAAAATTGATGGTCATACAGATAACTCTAAGACAATATAAGAGACTGAAATACTCTCTAAATAATCAAATGATCTTCAACATGTTTTAGAATTGTGGGGGGATTTTTGTCATACTGTTATTTTGCTAGTTGGTTACCCATAGATGGTGTATCAATTTACTAGGGCTGCTCTAACAAAATACCACTGACTGGGTGGCTTAAACAGAAGTTATTTTCTCATCCTTCTGGAGGCTGGAAGTCCAAGATCAAGGTTCTTGCAGGGTTGGTTTCCTCTGAAGCCTCTCTCCTTGACTCAAAGATGACCACCCTCTTGCTGCTTCTTCACGTGGCTGTCCTTCTGGGCTCATGAACCCCTGGTATCTCTCTGTCTCTCCTAATCTCTTCTTAAAATGACATCAGTCAGATTGGATTAGGGCTTATCCTGAGGGCCTCATTTTAAGTAAATCCCTTCTTGAAAGACCCTACATCTAAATATAGTCACATTCTGAGGTACTGGGTGTTAGGACGTCAACATATGCATTTGGGGGGAACACAATTCAGTCCATAACAGATGACAACTCATTTTCTAATCAGAATTTTTTGTTTTCCAGAAAACCTCATTTCCTAATAATTAGTCCCTCTCATCATAATATAACTTATGGTCCTACGATTCCTCACACATGAAATTTTCAAAGTGAGTAATAGAATAAGAGTACCTGTGGGGTACTATGTACTGCTTATTAGTAAGAAAAAACCTTATATCTCCATTTCCTATAAATTTTCATGGTTATTGTCAATTTTTCATTGGATAAACAATTTGCAAGGGAAAATTGCAAGAAACATGAATAATACTGGTAACAGTAATATTAAAAATGACTGGCTTTGATTGAGTACTTCCTACTTGCCCAAGCACTTCACAGAGCATTATTTCATTTAGTCCTTGCAACTACCCTAAACAATCTGAGACTTAAGGAGGTTAAAAGTTTCCCAAGGTCACACACATATAAAAAGAGACGGTGTCAGTCCCTTTTAGCTTGTCTCTGGAATAGGCCAGAGTCTATCTGATGCCCAGGTCCATGTATTTGACCAGTATACTACAACTGCCATTCAGTGATGACACCAGATATAGGAAGGGTCTAGGATAGTGATTCCATTGGACAGGAAGCAAGAGAACTCTTCCTGAAACTGATTTTGCGTAACAGACACTATTTTTATGTATCGTGTATTAATCTTTTTTTTTTTTTTTTGGGGGACGCGGGCCTCTCACTGTTGTGACCTCTCCTGTTGTGGAGCACAGGCTCCGGATGCGCAGGTTCAGCGGCCATGGCTCACGGGCCTAGCCGCTCCGTGGCATGTGGGATCTTCCCAGACCGGGGCATGAACCCATGTCCCCTGCATCGGCAGGCGGACTCTCAACCACTGCACCACCAGGGAAGCCCCCGTGTATTAATCTTGATTAGTATTGGGTGTGGGGGGGCAGTGGGACAGCTGGGAGAAAGAGGGAGGGCTAAGCCCTCCCAAAGCACCAGTTGGTTCTACAGTTGCGGCCAATCCAGAGTCAAAAGTAGAAATCTGGGTTCCTAGGTACTTAACGCAAGTTCACCTTTGGATGCCACCAATTCTGGAAAACCAGAGTGGCATGAATCAAAAAATATTTCTGTGTTGTTTTAAAGTAGTAGTCACAACCACTAAGAGAAATGCACTTAAAAGATTTCAGAAATATTCAGCATAAATTTTGAGTTTCCAAGGGTTATGTTCCCATCAATACAAGACAGCTCACATAAAAACAGAAGGGCCACAGGCCCAGCTCCCCACCTCTGGTTGCTGTCAGTATATTTCTCAGCCATTAGTGGTAGAGCAAAGACTACATTACATCTTATTTTCCAGAATTTAAATTGTTTTAGTGCATGTGTGTAAATCATCCTGTGGCTTCATTAAATTATTTTCAGATAATAATACTGACAGAGTCACTTTTACTTACAAAACCTCGAACAATTATAACAGTATTCCCCTGTGGTGCTGAACTGTTTCATTAGTGTTTATATTCTTGCTTTAGCACATCCCTTTTGTCCTCTTTTATTTCTTTTACTAATCGTTACAACAGGCTTAAATAAGAGTGATTACTTTCTACATAAATGTTTTGTTAGTATAATTGCCAGACTCACCTGGGACTCTGACTCTTTCACCTTAGCTGACTTTATAGAATAAACCAATATATCTGTATTTTATCATCCTGTAATAGCCTTCATTCCAGTTTGGGTATCTCTTAAAATTTTGTTTTTTATAATCTCTTACTTTTGGTTTCTTAGTCAATGGCCCCTTCCTGTGATCCTCCTGTGGGTTTCATCCAGTAACAATGATCTGCTTATGGCCCTCTTAGCTGATTTCCCAGACATCGTGAGGTTTCCAGGATTTCAGTTGGAATGTATCCGGTCATCCAAAATTGTGATTTTTTACACTTCAAACCCTGAAATGTAAAATAACTCTCTGGTTTTACAGCTGTCAGGAGCAAGAACATATTGAATTGGTTTATGCCAAAAATATTTCATCCTCAATTTGATTTACTGGATATTTTGGCCAGAGGTGCTGAAATACCATAAATAGTGGGTAGTGATTTACAGGGTAACTACATAAAAGAGTGCTATAATTCCGAACCGCAGGATAGAGCATGTGATGAGCTCTTGTATTGTAATATGGCCAAACTGACAGCTTTTTCTCATTTAAAGCTGTTTGTTTTCTATGAAGATCACAGACCAAGGTCATTTGACAATACAAATACAATTCTGCTTCTTTGATCATTCCTTCAAAGATGTTCAAGCAGAATAAAGCATCTTATATTCTACCGACACACAAAAAAGGTTATTCTTTTTTTTTTTTTCTTGCGGTACGCGGGCCTCTCACTGTTGTGGCCTCTCCCGTTGCAGAGCACAGGCTCTGGACGCACAGGTTCTGGACGCACAGGCTCAGCGGCCATGGCTCACGGCCCCAGCTGCTCCGTGGCATGTGGGATCTTCCCGGACCGGGGCACGAACCTGCGTCCCCCGCATCTGAAGGCGGACTCCCAACCACTGCGCCACCAGCGAAGCCCCAGAAAAGGGTTATTCTTATAAGCATCCCAGACTTTCTGTTAGTTTGTGCAATTGCCAAAGAGAAAAATGTTAGGATATATTCTGAGAAGTGAACTTTTGTATTTAAACAATGGGTTGGATTTTTTTTCCAGAGCCCTATTATTTCATTTGTAAAAACTCTACAGCTTTTAAATTACTTATCTTGAAAAAAAAATTCCTGATTGCCTGTAATACTTGGTTGTGTATTTTATGAGTAATTAAAATTAGTAGGAGAAAGCCTTACTTCTTACCACCTTGAAATACTCATTCCTGAATTCAGGGACTCTAAATGTCACCTTCATGTTGGGCTCACTTCTGTGCTGACTCATTCCTGCACCACGAGGCCCACGTCAGATGGCACACAAGGCCATCAGTACAACAGTCATAGATTCTTACATTATATCCTATCCTTGCCTTTTTCTCCTAGGTCTACTTCAGTGTTTGCTTGGATTTAGATCCCATTATCTTTGTTTTGAACCTCTCATCATTACCTTTCTGAGCTATGTCAGTAGTAATTTGATTTCCCTGATTTGACCTTCAATGTTTCCTAAGGCAGAGTTTTCCTAAATCAAGTGTGTTCTGTTGCCCAGGCAGTGAATAGATTGGAATGAGTGATAGGTGTCTGGGATGTGTGTCACGGAGTAGGACGCCTTGTCAGCAGTCACTGACAGCTTCAGGCAGCCTCGTTCTTTTATTCAGGGGTGCCAGACAAATATTAGCATTTTTAATGTGTGTCCTGACTGCCCTTAGGTGCTTACACCCATCGTCCTGTTCTTGCAGCTTCTGCCTTTTTCATTTAAGCCCTGAACTGACCTACTGTCTGCACTGAAGAGCCCGTCTCAGTCTGGAACCACATCCAGATAAGTCTGCCTTTTATTCCCGGCCCTTTCTCTCCCTCCCTAAGGGAAGGATTCAGAAACATAATTCTTTCTTATCCTTGAGGCTTCCACACTCCCTTATTCCCTCTAATTCCTCTTGCCCTTCATACTCTTGAAGTCCTTTCATTACTTCCACCCCCTTCTTTTAAACCTAAAATGCTAACACCTTTCTCTCTCACCACACAGCCTAACTTCCAAGTGTGTCGATTTCAGCACTGTCAACTCCCCAATTCCTACCCATCCTATCATACTTCTCTGCCAACGTCCAGCCTTGGATTAAACCTGCCCTTCACCTTTTGGTCCCTATACTAGGACTGCTGAATGGCAGTGGAGAAAACCAAACTGTTGAATCCAATTGGTACTGTCAACCCAAATTTATCGTCTCCTCTTCAGCTGCATAGTGGCAGCCCTTTCCATGTATCCCTGTTAACTTCCCTAATCCGGTGTCAGAGTTTGCCCCAAATATCTTCAAAATCCCTACTTTACCCTTAACCCTTCTAAAAAGATGGCTTCATTGCTGCTTCACTGAGAAATCTGAGGAATAAGTGCCCTCAGACTTCCTATTTTTATACCAATAAACATGCCTGTAGTTGCCCCTATTCTTACCTATTGATGGAGGTTTGAGGTAAGAGGTGTAGACCACCGCCGTATACCAGAAGCCTGGGAGTGATCTTTGACTCTTCTTTCCCCTTACTCTCGACTTTTAATTGCTACATGGATAGAGAGGACGTGCCTCTGGTCTTAGACTGATTCTTCCATCTCTGCTGTAGAATTTATCTCCTCCATGTCCCAGCGACCATACTTTACCAATTATGCCCTTTTTGGCCTTTTCCATTCTTCCTCCTTTTGGCTTATTTCCCAGCACGTACACCTTCTCAGATCTCCCCCAACTTACAAAAAAACAGTTCTCACTAATGTTTCCTCCTCTATTTTTTGTTTGTTTGTTTGTTTGTTTTGCGGTACGCGCGGTACGCGGGCCTCTCACTGTTGTGGCCTCTCCCGCTGTGGAGCACAGGCTCTGGACACGTAGGCTCAGCGGCCATGGCTCACGGGCCCAGCCGCTCCGCGGCAGGTGGGATCCTCCCGGACCGGGGCACGAACCCGTGTCCCCTGCATTGGCAGGCGGACTCTCAACCACTGCACCGCCAGGGAAGCCCAGAATAAGGGCTTTTAAATCTCCTCACCTTTCACTGCCACAGTCGATTCAACACTTTACTGACAGCTGTCAAAGCACTTCACCCTTCATTGCAAGTATGTAAGAACAATTACTATGTCATTCGCATTTACTTAAAAAAATATGAATTCAAGGTATTTCTCGAAGTAGCTTAGATGGACACAAGGCCACAGACTATCCAGGCACGTGCTGGTGTCTTTCCGTACTTGGATATTTGTGAAAACCTTCAAATGAATTGCAAACATAGCTTTGAATTACGCAGCATCTTATGCCTAGAATGGTGGAGTGAAAAGGTGAGGAGGTGAATACTGGATACATAATGTGTGTATTAGTTGTGGTTAAAGTTAACTGTATATAAGAAAAATCCATGTGGCTTTCTCCCACTCTTAAGAAGCCCAGAACTCCATCTGTCTTCCAGCCCTGCCGTCCTTAGAGCACAACTTTTAGTCCTAATGGCAGGTAACTGAAATTTCTATGCCCATTTCTCTGGCTGCTGAGTTTCTGATGCCAGCCATCACTTCTGAATTCTAGGAAGGATGAAAGAGGAAGGCAATAGAGGGTAAGAGAGACGATATCCTCTCAGCCCCCTTTTAAAAAGCCTTTGTGGAAATGTTACCCATTAACTTCCATTTTCATCTCCTTGACCAAACTTGGTAATGAAGGAGGCTGGGAAACGCAGTCTTTACTGGTATATTGCCACAGGAAGAAAATCAGTGTTATTGTAATAAGGAGAGGAAGCGTGTTGATTTTGCAAGTAGCAGTCTCTGTCACATACTGTAAACTCTGATCTTGTAGTGGTGTCTAAACTGGGGAGAAGATTACTTATCTATCCATCCTTTACAATTCTGGATTCTAAAGGTAGAGTTATAATGATATAATATGACTCATATATTTAGGGGTAACTACTTTGTAAGTGCCAATAGTAAGGGATAATGTAACTTACGTTTTATATTGAGACATAACATTAATATCTCAATGACTAAACCTATTTATTCCATCAGGCAGCAGTTAGGGATGATGGATTTCTCTTTGCAGAGAACATGTTGTCTTTGTTAGGCACTTTTCTAATACTTTATTTTCAGTGTATTTTGCAAATTATATATTGGCTCTTTCTGCCAGTACATAGTCAGTGACTTTATGGTGGAGAGTTTGGATAGGAACTCAATCTCTGCATCTTCCCTTGTGCTTAATTCCCAGACCCTGCTGACTCCTCATGGAATTTTACTGATAAATTCTTCAAATGGAAATTGCTGATGGTTCTGAGAGGCAGAATACTGAGAGGCGACATTTTTATAACAAATATTTTGACAAAGATTAACATATAGGGGCTTCCCTGGTAGCGCAGTGGTTGAGTGTCCGCCTGCCGATGCAGGGGACACGGGTTCGTGCCCCGGTCCGGGAGGGTCCCACATGCCGCGGAGCGGCTGGGCCTGTGAGCCATGGCCGCTGAGCCTGCACGTCCGGAGCCTGTGCTCCGCAGCAGGAGAGGCCACAACAGTGAGAGGCCCGCGTACCGCAAAAA
>NW_020174561.1:13917438-14091340 GCF_003031525.2 Neophocaena asiaeorientalis asiaeorientalis
AAAAAAAAAAAAAAAAAAAAAGATAAGATACAGTGACATGTACACTTAGCCATGGAATTTTAGCAAAAAAAAAAATTTAAGCCTTCCAAATTATTAAACAGGAAAGCTTACATGTATACACTGTACAAAGACAACATGCTGTGTTTAGCAGTTTTCTTCCAAATAATATTCACAAGTAACAAGTATCTTATTCGAGATGATTTATTAGAAATCTTTCTGTGTTCAGTTTTAGTTAAAATTCCAGACCATGGAATAGCACTTTAAGCCAACAAAATATTTTGGTAGGGTTCTACTGGAGTTTCCTTTCAACCACTAAATGAGATAAATAAGATATTCCTTTAAGGTAATGAACATTTTAGTGTAAAGTTTATGCGTTTTTAGGTTCTCCTGTGTTTGCGGTCATGTCATAATAGATGTGTTTCAGGCACGATTACTCAGTCCACTCTGAATCCATCTGGATCTGCTCGCCTAGTTAACCTTTGCAGTGTCCAGGGTATAGGTCGCCGTCGGAATACATCATTCATCTTTTGTCTCTATATTTTGCATTCTTAATTAGAAAGCATTGTTCTTAATGGTCTGTCTGGCTGGGTTGTCTGTGTCTTCCTTTGATCATCTGGTGGCTTCTGCGTGTCTCTACGCTGTTAGCCTTGTGAAGTACCCCACGTTATGCTGCTACTCTTCGGTCTGGGCTATTCCTATAAGCATATCCCTTTCTATCATGTACCACCTGCCACTCCCTCTCCTCCCCTCCCCACCCCTCACTGTCTTTTAAAAAATCTATTTAAGAAATAATTTTCACCTTTGAGACTATTTTTTTACTGAGATAAAATTCACATAACTTGAAATTACTTTAAAATGAACAATTTTATGGCATTTAGTACATTTACAATGCTGTGCAATCAGCCCATCTAGCTAATTCCAAAACATTTTCATCACCTTGAAAGGAAACTCACCCATTAAGGAACTAATCCCCATTTTCCCCTCCACCAAGCCCCTGGCAACATGATCTACTTTCTATCTCTATGGATTTACCTATTCTGGATATTTCATATAAATGGAACCATATAATATACGACCTTTTGTGTCCGGCTTCTTGTACTTAGCACAATGCTTTCTAGGTTCATCCATGTTCATGTATCAGTCCTTCATTCTTTTTTATAACGAATAATCCATTGTGTGCATATATCACATTTTGGTTATCCATTCATTCATTAGTGGATTAGTGGTTGTTTCCACTTTGGACTATTGTGAATAGTGCTGATATGAACATGCATGCACAGGCATTTGTTTGAGTACCTGTTTTCAGTTCTTTTGGATATATACCCAGGAGGGGAGCTGCCGGGTTATATGGCAATTCTATGTTTAACTTTTTGAGGAACTACCAAACACACGCACTCTCTCTCTTAATCAGTGGTGTGTTCAGTCCTGTGTACCTTTCTCATAAAGCCTTAATAATATCTAAGAGATCACATTTACTCCTCTGTGTCAGAATTTATTCTCCGATTCACAGACGAATAAGGACCTAAATACTAGTCTTAATTTCCCTTCCCCTTCATATTCCCCTGAGACTTACTAGACTCTCCGCCGTGTGGTTCTTTTTTCTGTATCACATCTATTGTTCTCTTTTGTATCTGATTTTATCTGGGTTTAGAACATCTTTATCCAGTGGGCAAGGCTGCCAAACACTTTCTTCCTTGTCTTCTTGCGATTGTGTTCTGTCCCTGCCAGGAGCCAATCATTCCAAAATTAGAAGTCACCATCCAGAGAAACAAATTCTACTCTATTCCTCTTTTTCAGCCAGCTATTCACTTACATGTGATTTTTCATCAAAGGCCAGAGCTTGAACTGGAACAAGAAAGAAAAAAACTTAATTCTTATGTATCCCAGGGTTTCACAAATCTGTAGGGAAATGGTTTTATATATTTTTTTTCTTCCAGGGTTAGACATCAGAAATGGTGATGCCTGCATTCTTCTGTATTTGGGATACTCATCCCAGGTAGGAAACATAGCACCTGACTGCAATGATGGCCCACCCATGGTCCCTCAAAAGAGAAGCATCCATAATGAGCACATGACCTCCCACTTGCTAGGGTCTCTATAGCTTCCCTTGCATCATTGCTACTGCTGTTATTCCAGAAGGACTGGTTTGACCTAATATTACAAGAAACTGATTTCTGTCAAAGAGTTCCAGGAGCGCAGAAGTTCTTCCTTTCTCTCCCTTTGGTGTGAGATTCCCCTCCACATCAAACTCATGACCCTGGTTGGGTTTGCCCAACATCCACAAGACATCTTCCTTTCTGGTCCTTCTCTGGATTATTTTCCTGTTCTCTCTAGGAATCCCCTATCCTCTCTAATAAGCCAAAAGGAAGAGAGGACTTCCTTAAGCCCATTCATTTATTCAGTATTTCTTGACCCTTGACGTGTGCCAGGCAGTCTTCTAGGCACGAGGGATACAGCAGATAACAAAATTAAGTCCTTGTTCTCATAGTTTTATAGTCTAGTGAGTGGATATATATCAATCTCATGTGATAATTGATAAATGCTCTGAAGAAAAGTAGCACAGGATAAGGAGCACCAGATGATGCTATTTTAAATATGGAAGTCATAGAAAGCTTTTCTGACAAGGTGACCTTTGAAACCAAAGGGGACTAATGAAATAGTCCTAGTAAAAGATGATGGTGTCTCGGACTAGAGTGGTTGGGATAGCTGTAATTTTTCTTCTTTTGTGTTCTCTTCTGCTGGGAGATCACTTTGCATTAGAGCACACTAAACCCCTGCCCTTCCTGAGAAGCAGACCATTTAGTGCATATCCTATAGTTCATAAAATGTACCTTTGCTTTTCATTCTTCTTTGTCTCAAATGGAACTTCAGTTCTTTTTGTCATGCCTTGTATTTTCTCACAAAAATTCTTTTACATACTTAACCAGTTGATCTCAAGCTTGAGCGTGGATAAGCATCACCAGTAAGAATTGTTTAAAATGGACCTTCAAATAGGCACTCTGGGAGAGTTTTATGCAAATGTCTTGGCTGCACTTTGAGAAACACTGCTTTTAGCCTCAGTCTCTCCTAAGGCCCAGACTGCTATCAATAACAAAAGCAATACAATAAGTTATTAAGCAACTTCTGCCTTCTGATCATCACAACTTTAAAAGAATGTATTGTTAATATTAGGTTAAAAGTTTTGTCTGAATTTACATGGCTAGTAACAGGCAGATATAGGATTCAAACCTACTCTGTCCTATTTCTTGAACTCTGCTGGCTCCTCTGTACTATATTGCTAAACTAATAGATTGTCATACTGCTAGCAACTAATAAATCACTAACTGATTACACTGGCACTTACATTATCTAATGGAATCTCCTGCCTTTCATAGGAATAAGCAATATATATATATACTTTTTGTGTGGTATGCGGGCCTCTCACTGTTGTGGCCTCTCCCATTGCGGAGCACAGGCTCCGGACGCACAGGCTCAGTGGCCATGGCTCACGGGCCCAGACGCTCCATGGCACGTGGGATCTTCCCGGACCGGGGTACGAACCCGTGTCCCCTGCATCGGCAGGTGGACTCTCAACCACTGCGCCACCAGGAAAGCCCTTAAGCAATATTTTAATTTCCTGCTTCTATCTGTTTTCACACTGGTTCAAATTCCTCAGAGTTTTCTTCCTAGAAAGAGCTATTTATACCTGCAGTGATAATCTATACCAAGAAAATTAAAATTTTTAAATATTAAATCTTACATAATCAAGTTTTGAGACTTACTTTCTTTAATAAAAGACTACTTTCAGTTCCTAAAATCAACACAATGGTTCCATTTAATAATCTATAGCTTAGAATCAGAGGTACTATATTAAGTGGAGCCCATTTTCAATAACTGAGGTTTTTAAAAATTAATTGCAAGAGCAATATAGTAACAAAATTAAAGAAAATGTGAAGGTTCCATCAATATGGCAGACTGAATGTTAAATTCCCTCCTATAAACACTTAAAAATGCCGAATATAATACAAAGTTGACCTTGAGAAAAAAAATTGTAGAGAAAACAAAGAGAAGTGAACTGAGGATGTGAAGCTGTTGCAGTTTGGGCAGTTACCAAACCAGATACAGATCCTAGCATCCTATGACAGGAGATGTGGCTTTGTGTGAGCCGAGGTGTGCATGAGAGTTGAGACAGAAACCTCTGCAGAAGGCCCGGGCTTTAAAGGCCTGACCCCTTCAGGGAAAGTCTAACAAGCAAACTTTAGTTAGTTGTTTCCTTATACTTTGGGTAGTTTGTTTTGTCTCAGGACTCTGAATGACAATTAAACAAAAAACAACAACCAAAAAAAAAAAAAAAGAAAGAAAAGAAGGCCTAGGCTCTCACTGTGGAGAGTGTATAGTCTAAAGTTACACTGCATGCATGGTGCATGAAATTCTATACTTAGAAATTAGGGAACAGAGTGGTTTAGACTAGAGAAACTCCTCAGGTACCAGGCAAAAATATATGCAAATCCATGTTGAAACACTTGTACAACCTATCTCTTGAGACATGTACAGATGAAACAATTCTCTAAAGATCAAGTCAAAACCAAAAGTTATAGACCACGTGAATGATCTCAAAGAGACTAATAAAAATGTATGCTTATAAGAATTAAAGACATAAAAGAAGGGATACATCCTGAAAGGAATATGAGATCACTATGAGAGAAAGTAGATAGACTTGAGAGAGAACAAAATAGAACCATTAGAAATGAAAAATACAGCAGTTTGAAATTAAAACTTAATGGACAGGTAAAAGAGGCTGATGTGACAAAGCTAAAAAGAAAATCAGGCTTCCCTGGTGGCGCAGTAGTTGAGAGTCCGCCTGCCGATGCAGGGGACACAGGTTCGTGCCCCAGTCTGGGAAGATCCCACATGCTGCAGAGCGGCTAGGCCCGTGAGCCATGGCTGCTGAGCCTGCGCGTCCGGAGCCTGTGCTCCACAACGGGAGAGGCCACAACAGTGAGAGGCCCACGTACCGCAAAAAAAAAAAAAAAAAAAAAAATCAATGAACTGGGAACTAAGTACAGGGAGATGAGTTAAAAATAAATAAGAAAAGCTAAAATTTGTGAAAAGGAGAATAAAAGAAATAAATAGAATATAAAGGAGAGAAAAACTTAATGTACATACCATCTTTAACTTTCTTTTACTAAGTTTTTAAAAATTTTTATTGGAGTATAGTTGCTTTACAATGTTGTTAGTTTCTACTGTATAGCAAAGTGAATCAGCTATACATATACATATATCCCCTCTTTTCTGGATTTTCTTCTCATTCAGGTCACCACAGAGCACTCTGTGCTATACAGTAGGTTCTCATTAGTTATCTATTTTATACAGAGTATCAAGTGTATATGTGTTAACACTAATATGTATAAAATGGATAACTAATAAGAACCTGCTGTATAAAAAAATAAAATTCAAAAGAAAAATAGTGTACATTTGTCAGCCTCCCAATTCATACCACCCCCCTTTTCCCCCTTGGTATCCATACATATGTTCTTTATGTCTTTGTCTCTATTTCTGCTTTGTAAATCATCTATACCAACTTTCAGATTCCACATATATGCGTTAATATACGATATTTATTTTTCTCTGACTTACTTCACTCTGTATGATACTCTCTAGATCCATCCACATCTCTACAAATGACCCAATTTCATTGCTTTTTATGGCTGAGTAATATTCCATTGTATACATGTACCACATCTTTATCCATTTGTCTGTGGATGGGCATTTATGTTGCTTCCATGACCTAGCTATTGTAAATAGTGCTTCAATGAACATTGGGGTGCATGTGTCTTTTTGAATTATGGTTGTCTCTGGGTATATGCCCAGTAGTGGGATTGCTGGGTCGTATGGTAGTTCTATTTTTAGTTTTTTAAGGAACTTTCATACTGTTCTCCATAGTGGCTGTATCAATTTACATTCCCACCAGCAGTGCGAGAGGGTTCCCTTTTCTCCACACCCTCTCCAGCATTTATTGTTTGTAGATTTTGTTATGGTGACCATTCTGACTGGTGTGAGGTGATATCTCATTGTAGTTTTGATTTGCATTTCTCTGATAATTAGTGATGTTGAGCATTTTTTCATGTGTTTGTTGGCCACCTGTATGTCTTCTTCTGAGAAATGTCTATCCTACCTAAGGAGGCAAAAGACCCATACACAGAAAACTGTAAGATGCTGGTGAAAGAAATCAAAGAAGACACAAACAGATGGAGAGATATACCATGTTCTTGACTGGAAGAATCAATATTGTGAAAATGACAATACTATACAAAGCAATCTATAGATTCAGCGTAATCCCTACCAAATTATCAATGGCATTTTTCACAGAACTGGAACAAAAAAATTTTACAAGTTGTATGGAAACACAAAAGACCTTGAATAGCAAAAGCAATCTTGAGGAAAAAGAAAACAGAGCTGGAGGATTCAGGCTCCCTGACTTCAGACTATACGACAGGGCTACAATAATCAAGACAATATGGTACTGGCACAAAATCAGAAATTTAGATCAATGGAACAGGATAGAAAGCCCAGAGATAAACCCATGCACCTATGGTCACCTAATCTATGACAGAGGAAGCCAGAATATACAATGGAGCAAAGACAGCCTTTTCAATAAGCGGTGCTGGGAAAACTGGACAGCTACATGTAAAAGAATGAAATTAGAACACTCCCTAACACCATACACAAAAATAAATTCAAAATGGATTAAAGACCTAAATGTAAGGTCAGACACTATAAAACTCTTAGAGGAAAACTTAGAACACTCTTTGACTTAAATCTCAGCAAGATCTTTATTGACCCACCTCCTAGAATAATGAGAATAAAAACAAAAATAAACAAATGGGACCTAAGTTCTTTTTTTAAAAATGGCCTTTTAAATTCTTTATAAAGGAAACACATTCACTTTTTTAAAATTAGAAAATAGAAGTAAAGCTGTAGTTCCCATGTTTTCACATACATCAGAATTACCAGTAGGGGTATAGAAACACAGAATGCTGAACCCCACACTAGACTTTCTGATTGGACCAAGGTAGGGGCTACAAATATGCATTTCTGACAAGTTCGCAAGTGATACTGATTCTGTGGTTGGGGAGCATAGTTTAAGAATTACTACCTTAAAATAAGAGAAGAAAATAGGGATGAACTGTAATATAACCCCCTAAGGATAATGACATTGAGAGGCATCTTTCTTTTTTAAAATTGTTTATTTATTTTTGGCTGCATTGGGTCTTCATTGCTGCGTGCGGGCTTTCTCTAGTTGCAGCAAGCAGGGACTACTCTCTTCGTTGTGGTGTGTGGGCTTCTTGTTGCAGTGGCTTCTCTTGTTGCAGAGCACGGGGCCTAGGCACGCACACTTCAGTAGTTGCGGCACGTAGGCTCAGTAGTTGTGGTTCGTGGGCTCTAGAGCACAGGCTCAGTAGTTGTGGCGCACGGGCTGGGCATGTGGGATCTTCCTGGACCAGAGCTCGAACCCATGCCCCCTGCATTGGCAGGCAGATTCTTAACCACTGCGCCACCAGGGGAGCCCAGTATGCATCCTTTTTAATCTTTTTTTCCTTGCAGGAAAAAAGATCTGTATGTGTGTTGGGGGTTGAGGGAAGAGGGGACAAATAACTATTTTTTTTTAAATAGCCCAAAATGAGATTGTGTTATTCACAGTTTTGTACTGGGCTTTGTCCATTTAACATATTATGAACATTTTTACTGTCAGTATAGCTATATCATCATTTTTAATGGCTATGTAGAATTTTAATGTTGGGATACATCATAATTCATATAAACTAATAATGTACTTACCAGAATACATGTTTGCAAACTTTTCCAATTATTTACTTATACCTATGTTTCTTGGATAGTCTTCAGCTTATTTTTTAACGTACTCTTTAGTGTACCTTCCATAATGGAGGCTTGACTTGGAAAATATTAGAGATATGTAATCCATTTTTCATATTAATTTTTTGCTAAGGACATAATTAAAGGGGAATTCATAAATTGGTCAGTATTAGGTTTTCTTCAGCACTTAGGCTGTATAACATATAAGTTTACTGTTTGTAAGATTAGCTGTCTGCTTTGTCAGCATACCATTTTAAGTTTGTATTTGCATGGACACAGTTCTACATGTCCAAAGTGGTGATAGTAGTGTTTATCTATTGCTGTGTAACAAACTGCACCAAGATTACTGGTATAAAACAACCATTTTATTTTACCCACAATTTTATGCATCAGGAATTTGGGAAGGACTCAGCTAGGTGGTTTGAGTTTGACTCACGTGGCATCAACTGTAGTGGGAAGGGCTGGAGGACCCACATTCAACATCTTAACTGAGATGTTTGGTGCCTCGGTGTTCTTTGTTCTTTCTCTCACTCTCTCTCCATGTGACATTTCATTCTCCGAGGCTTCTCACAGCATGGTGATCTCACAGAGTCACAATTCTCATATGATGGATAGTTTCTAAGGAGCACAAGCTGCCAGACCACTTAAGGGCTATGCCCAGAATTGATCAAAGCAGTCACAGGTGCCCACTCCCAACCAGATGAAGAAATAGACTTTACCTTTTAAAGGGAGAGTGGGGTGGAAAGATTACATTGCAGAGGAGCATTTGAGTTGTGAGGTACTTGTGTGGTCATCTTTGAAAAGTACAATGTGCCATAGGTAGTTTGTTTACATAAAGCAATAATTAGACCCGTTTACGCATACAAGCTTTGACTTTTGCCAAGAAGTATAAAATCTTAAAAACTTATTTTTAAAGATATAGTTCTTTGCTCAAAAAAAGATCTATATTCTGAAGTAATCAATGTTGTGAAATATACTTCATGCTACAATTAATAAACAGGTCCATGTTGTCAGCCACACAGTTAATGGTTCTTTCCTACACTGGTCTTGTCTAAGGGAATGTGGTTATTTTTGACATTGTATTGTTTATGAAGAAGGTATTTGTTGAGTGCCCATCATGGATAAAATGCTACACTGAGTAAGGAATAAAAAGACATATTAGACAGGGGTCTGCCTTAGAGGACCATATAGTCAGCTAGGGAAGATAGGGCATAATATGTAATTATAAATAAGGTAACAAGAGAGAAATCTATAGCATTGAGGATGGAAGAGAGTCGTTTTTAAAAAGCTGTATGGAAAATGTTGCTGGAGGGCTTCCTTGGTGGAGCAGTGGTTAAGAATCCGCCTACCAATGCAGGGGACACGGGTTCGAGCCCTGGTCCGGGAAGATCCCTCATGCTGCAGAGCAACTAAGCCCATGCACCACAACTACTGAGCCTGTGCTCTAGAGCCCATGAGCCACAACTACTGAGCCCACGTGCCACAACTACTGAAGCTCATGTGCTTAGGGCCTGTGCTCTGCACCAAGAGAAGCCACCGCAATGAGAAGCCCATGCACTGCAACGAAGAGTAGCCCCCGCTCGCCGCAACTAGAGAAAAGCCCTTGCACAGCAATGAAGACCCAATGCCGCCAAAAATAAATAAATAAATAAAATTTAAAAAAAAAAAAAGAAGAAAATGTTGCTGGAAGTCAAGGGAGGGGTAGAATGAGGATGTGGAGATGGTGATGAAGGATGCTTAGAGGAGTGGCAAGAGTAAAGCCATAGGTGCAGAGGAGCCAGGAAATTGTTGTGACCATTTCACTTTGGTAGTTTAGGGCATTAGTTCTCAAGCTTTGATGGACACTGAAGTCACCCTGGAGAACCTGTACGGAGCTTGTGTAGGGTACATGATAAGGGAATAGTGAGAGAAAAGATTGGAAAGGTAGGTAAGTGGGCCTCTTACTGTCTTGCATGCTAGGCCGTTCCTCTTTTACTTACACGAGTAGGCAGTGAAGAACCACTGAAGTGTGATAATCCTGGGAATTATCTGATTGAAGCCAAGCTTAAGAAAATTAATCTGGTACCAGTATGTATAGCAGCTGGAGCGAAACAAGGTTGGAACTGGGGAGTTTGGAATAGAGGTTACTGTGTTCATTCAGGGAAGAGGAAATCAGAACTTTTCCCTGGATGATGGCAGAATGGGAAGGAGCAGAGGGATTCAAGCAAGGAAGAATC
Organism: Neophocaena asiaeorientalis asiaeorientalis; assembly: GCF_003031525.2. Taxonomy (NCBI): domain Eukaryota; kingdom Metazoa; phylum Chordata; class Mammalia; order Artiodactyla; family Phocoenidae; genus Neophocaena; species Neophocaena asiaeorientalis. Next base: position 13,927,509 of record NW_020174561.1, read on the forward strand.
TGGCAACTAATTTTAATAAGATGGTGGTGAAGCAAAGCCCAAAGTCTAATTATGGCTCTAAGACTGCAGTGAAGACTGGGCAACAGGGAGATCCCCAAATCAAAAAGCCAGGGTAAGAGGGCTTCCCTGGTGGCGCAGTGGTTCAGAGTCCGCCTGCCGATGCAGGGGACACGGGTTCGTGCCCCGGTCTGGGAAGATCCCACACGCTGCGGAGCGGCTGGGCCTGTGAGCCATGGCCGCTGAGCCTGCGCTCCACAACGGGAGAGGCCACGACAGTGAGAGGCCCGCGTACCAAAAAAAAAAAACAGGGTAAGACACTCACTTGGGGGGAAGTGCTGATGAGCTGGTGTGTTGTGTACATCATATTTGCATAATGAGGAGGACTTCTTGTTGGGAGTGTCCAACAGGCCACTGAGAATTCAAGTCTGGATGTCAGGAAAAAGGGCAAGGCTGGAAATAGGGATTTGAGGGTTATTGGCAAAGTGGTGGGGGTTCAAGATACGGCAGTGGATGAGCTTACCAAGGGAGTGCATATAAAGAGAAAAAATATAACCACAGGGAATACCTAGATTCAGGAAATTGGGATGATGAGAAGCCAGCAAAACCAGAGCACCTTTAGAGCACTAGGAGGTAGAGTCGTCACCAGGGGTGACTTTCTAGCAGGGAATGATCAGCAGGGTTGAAAATTACAGAGGAAGATGGAGACTGAAGACAGGCCACTGATGTTTAAGGTCACTATTTAACAGAATCGTGTAAACAGAAGTCAGCAAACGTTAAGGAATGAGTCAGTGGTCAGGAACTGGCACCATTTATACTGCAGTGTTATTTTGTTAAGAAAATTCATACTTCCCGGGGACCTTTTAACTGCTGTTAAAGAGTGGGAGAAAATCAAGAAAATATTGCTCATTTACCTAAAAGCAATTCTTTGTGATCTGTCACACATGTAATTTAAAGCAACAATGGAGTCCTCCGATCCTCTGTTTTTCATTACTGCAAATGTCTTTACCAGAGCTAGAAGTCTCTTAGGGATGTTACCTTAATCCAGAGGATTTTGTTTTTATTGAGCTCATCTCAGTATATAGAAAAGCTCCTTCAAAGTTTAGCCTTGTATCAAAAAATGAAACATAACAGCACCCATGTTTTATTGCCATTGTTGATAGAGCTCCTAAGAAGGAACGTTATTGGAACAAGAATTCTTAGTCATTTTTGTACTTATAAACCGACATCATCAGCTAACCAAAAACATTTTTTCTCAAAGGCATAACCCCTAATTGGACACTATTCATGGTTAAGAATGGGATACAATATAATGTAGCTATTTTCAACACCTCATTTTCTTCTCTTTTGGTGTTATTTTATTATACTTCAGGCTTCCTCTGCACCTGATTTACTATGGGGTAACGTAGTAATTAGTATGTATCAAGGCTCTGCCCTAGAGCTGTGCACTTTGCACCCTTTCATTCTTGTGGCAACCTTGCAAAGTTGATATTTTCGTTCCCATTTCGGCCCTGAGAAAAATAAGGCTGAAAGACGTGGAGTCACTTAACCAAAGGTGGTGCAGCTATTCATTTTTCCAGTATGGATCCCACTGTGATTTCTTGACTCCAAAGCTTATGTTCTCGGCACTCTGCTACTGATGCTTACTTACTCTACTCCTCTACCCTTGGACCATCTGTGTATCATGTTATTTCAGGAACATGGACAGTGTGCTACTGATACTGAATCATCAGGATTTTTGATGATTAGAGAGCATCTCTTTTGACTCTGTCTTTAACAAATTTGTTTGGGTTGAGATATCCCCTCCAACTTCTTGTGTTAAAAAATTTTTTTAAGTACTGAAGCAGTTGTCTTTTCAGGTTTAAGATACGGAAAAGCCAGCCGGGGCGGTGGGGGGAAGTGCTAAAAGGAAAGGGAAAGCTAATTGGAACTGTTGCTTCAAATGCTGTTAGTACGGGCTACAGTGGGCTAAATATGGCCAGGAATCCTCATGAAAAGGCTTCATCCAAAGGCAGGGCAGGTTCTACTCCTGGTGCTTTGTGCACTCCACCCCCACTTTGGTAAGGAAAATGATTGATGACACTTTCTTAATACTGGGAAGCTGGCACGGAGATGAAGACAGAGCACTAGATATGTGGAAACGTTTATCATCAGCCAAGTCTCTGTTCCTCTCCCCAGGGCAGTGTGTGTCTCCAGCAGTGGGGCCACAAGGCTAAGCCCAGTCTCTCTTTGGGCTGAAGTCCTGACAATTTAACATTATCTCTGAATTTATAAAGCACCAAGAGTTTTAACAGTACGCATCAGCCTGTTGTACTCTCAACATTAACCTATATGTTAAACAACGTAATTGTTTGGTACAACACTAAGAATTTATAAATTAGAGCCAGCATTCAGTTATCTGAGTCAGTGGAGTAAAGTCATGTATAATCCAGTGTCAGATCAAAGATCATTTGTAACTTTGCGCTGGAAAAATAAATTTGCCCTTGTTATATTTTTCTTAGGCTACTACTGAACTTATCAACCTTTTCCAAGCTGTGTGCAAGTGTGTGTGTGTGTGTGTGTATACAGCCAACATAGAGAGAAGAGAGATGCCTTCGAATCATTCAATCTAATTGAGCAAATAGTTTGGAATATAGAAAGTTTCTGTAAATAAGCCACACACGGTCCATAGTTAGCTCTCAGGAATTGTTTTTGTTTCTTAGTAATCCGACCAGTATTTTTCTTATTGTTGCTATGCCATCTTTGACATGGATCATCTATCATGACATAAACTTGAACTTTAAACATCATCAATAATTAACTTTCAGACAATAACTGTGCGTAGTCAAAGTCAAAAGACTAAATTTACCCTAATTTCAATATACTGCAATTGCTATCTCATACAGAGCATCCCAGCTCCTGGCATTGTGCTAGCATGTTTATTGATTGAATGTCGGATAACCCTCGAGAGATTTCTCTGAATTAACTACTGTAATCAAAGTACAAAAGCAAGAAAACTATTATTTGCAGGAGCTCAAAATCTAACCAAAAAAAACCATAGAGGCAATTCAGGAACTTAATATCAGTATTAGAATTGACATTGGGCAATATGCTTCCCCCTCCCAACTTTATTGAGGAATAACTGACAGATATAATTGTATATATTTAAAATGTAGAAAGGGATGGTTTAATATGCGTGTACGCTGTGGGATGATTACCAAGATCCAGATAATTAACACACCCATCACCTCACATAGTTAAGTTTTTCTTTGAGTGTGTGCTTTTAACATGATCACAGCACCATTATTTCTTTGTTGCTTCAAGCTATACTAACAAGATGACTTCTCAAGAAGGCAACAAGATCCTTTACAACTAACAAAAGTAGCAAAAATCTATTCAATAGTTTACATTTCTTCTGTTTTTATTTACTTAGTAGTGAACCTGATTAAAAATAAATAGATCATAATATTTAAACTAGAAGATTTATAATTACCCTCCATGAATAGTATTATTCCTCATAAATAATACAGCAATTTAAGTAGCGTTTTTGGTTCACACAATTTATTTCTGATCAAAGTGGTATTAAGAGTGTGAAATTAATTTAAAACTCAGCTAAAAATCTTAGAAAGCATTTTACTTACTCTTCTGAAAGAAAAATGTTTAAAAGTAACAAAACAGTTATTTCCATTAGAGGAGATATTTTGATCAGTCTGCTGATTTGTTTTTATATTATATATTTAGTCCATGAGTTACATACATATATACAAATGTATAACCACACTAGGTGAACATCATTTTCAGAATTTTAATAGGTTTTTTCTGGATCTTTACATGTTCTCTAGGCACAGTAAAAAAAAAAAAAAAAAAAAAAAGGGCAAAAAAAATTTTGGGTTTTTTTTTTTTTTTCAGGCAAAGAAAAAAAAAAAAAAAAAAAAAAAAAATGGCAACTACAGTTTTAAAGGTGGCTTACAACTATTTCCTCCCCTAATCTCTGCTCTGTTGTCAATGCTTACCTTTTTACAAGCTGAGAGCTTGTGCAAAAGTCTCACAAGCCTTGGAGGTGGGTGTGTTACTGCTCAGCAAAATGTATTGATTCTTGCATGTAGCTGACAGCTCCCTAGCGTTACGTTTGAAATGCAATGTCCCCCCAGGTCTGTGTCCTTAGCACTCTTACTTTCTTCTCTAGGTGAGCACATTAATTCCTGTGGGTACAATTGGGTGATTCCTGAATGTCTAAATTCTACTTGCCACCATTGTCTGGACTCTTGCACAGAATTTTCAGTTGCATTCGGGATGTCTTCCCGTGACATTCAGCAGGATCCTCAGATTGATAATCCAAAACTGAACCCATCATTTCCCATATCTGCTCCTTCTACTGTGATCCCTCTATTATTAATAGCATTACCACCTTTCCAGGCAGGTGAGAAATGAGCTATCTCTACACCTTGCTCTTTTCTCAGCTCCCAGGTCCAATCAGTTGCTAAATTATATCTAGTGTAAATCCACATCATCTCCTGTTTCATTAATTTAATCAGTCAACCTTTTTTGAGCTTCTTTCTACTTTCATTCCCTTGATTTAGAAAATGACAGTGCCTGCTTCAAGAAGCTCATACTTAGTAAGATACAAAGAACTAAACAGACCCTCATTGTACAGGGTGGTAATTACTAGTTATCATAAGTAAGCCCAGACTGCAGAGAATGGCAAGAGGGCTTGGAGGCCTTCCAGGAGGAAGTACCATGTAAGATATGTCTGGAAGGATGAAGGGGACTTATCCAGGTAAACAGTGAAAGAAAGCCTTTCAAGAGGCAGAGAAAGCAGTATGTGCAAATGTGCAGAGGTGTGGGAGTGATTCTGGTACAAGTTGAGGAGCACTGAGACATAAAGCAGAGGTCCACTAATGAAGGACCAGACATACCGTGCCAGGAAATGTGCATTTCATTCCCGAAGGCTCCTTTCGTTTCTTTTCTCTTATACACAATCATATCTCTTGGCAGCACCATTGCAAAATATCTCCTGAATGTTCTCTTGCTCTCCACTTTCTTGCCTTGCTTTTTCTTTCCTCCGACTGTGGGCAGAGGTGGCATCCCCTGTTACAGGGTTGGACATATATCTCCTCCTAATCCTTCAACGGCCTGTGTTGCTCACCAGATCACCCTCATCTCCTGCAACCTCTGCTTCTGCCAAACACATCCTGTGGATCAAGCTTGTGACCACCATCTTCCCAACTGAGTTGTAAGCTCCTCAAGGCCAGAGTCTATGGCTCATACATCTTGGTACATTTAGAACATCATGCCCTGTGCTCTGCACATAGTAGGCTTTTTAAAAAAATTTAAGTCCTTTATTAATTTGAAGAGTAAATATCTTAAGAATAATAGTTATGATTGTTTTTTTTGTAGGCTTTTATGTATCTATGGTGTTGATTTCCCCAGTTCTTCGTTTTGCAGGCTCTTTTATGCACATGCACGTAACCGCATTGCTGTAGTAAGCACTGCCTTTCTTGTCACCGCCAGCAAGCATTCCTTACAGCCCAGTGACTTGTAATGTGTTCTGCTGCTACAAATCAGCAACAGTTCCCAAAGTGGCATGGATGTGTACAAACCTTCATGTGCAATGTTTGGTTTTTTTCCTGCAGAAAATGAAAGGCCTCACTATTCCCTGGGGAGAAAGCAGGTTTAGAAAGCATCAATGCAGGGCCCCATGCCAAACATTACAATTTCCAGGGCTCTACACTTTGTATCGCTAACAGGTATGGTGAAAACGGCTTTGAACTAGGAGCCAGTGCTGAGTCCCAGCCGTAACTGACTGGGCAGCATTTCTGAGCCTCAATTTCCTCACCTGTGGGACTGAGGATTAGACCTAATTTCTAAATATCCTTATAAACATTATTCATGTGTAAGGATTTCCATGGCAGTGTATTCATCAGGTATCTTGGTTGCAAATAACACAAACTCACCCTGACTAATTTAAGTAGAAAAGATGTCATTGGAAGGATATCGGTATTGGATATCACTGAATGGATGGGATGAAAACAGGCCTTGGGAATTAGACAGTTAGCGACATAGGACACCCTTATGTCACACATAGGAGCAGGATGATGGGTTTGGCAATTGGTGTCCCTGCACACTTCCTGGCACTCTCCTCTCTGCCAGTAATCTCTGACTATTCCTGTGTCTTTGCATCTCTCCCTTCACATTCATAGCCCTGGATGTGAGTATCCAATTGGTTGAGCCCTGGTCATGTGCCTACCCTCAGCTATTGGCAATGGAGAGAAGGAACATCTGGACCATCCAGCTTGGGGTGTTAGGCAGTGGATGAAGGCATTTCTTCTCACCAAGACTTGTACAGACACAAAAAGGTGGTTGAGATGGGAGGTACCACGCACGCCACACCCATACCTATAATGATCTTAGTGATCCTTAAGAACCTGCTTCACCGTGTGTACCTTTATCACTTCAAATACCTGGTGGATATTTCTTCTAGAGAAGCCAGTTTTGCTAGGGTTTAGACCATTCTTTCAATTACCTTTTATTATACTGCATAATTTCTTTCTTCCTTATCAACACAATTCTTTGGATTTTGGTAAGCTTAAATTTAAGAACAGTAGTTATAGCGCTGACCACTAAGGTATTGTTCTGGGATGAGGAAAAGGGCTGAGTGCAGTAGGTCATCAATTCCAACTCATCCTTCATTTGTAGATACACAGCCAGATTTTTGGATCAGGAATTATCTCCAGCCACAAACAATACAGAACAGATCTTGTATATCAAAAACACAGGTGAAAGAAATATTTAGAAAAGATCATTTAAAGGGCATTCTATCTATCTGTGCTGCCAGGTAATCTAAGTACTTATCATTGGAATAAGTTAGGTCTCTAGATTACATACAAGACGACATCGCCTCAATCATTTGGCAGAACAGCTGATTGCCAGTAAGCTGAACTGTCCTACTGTCTTTTAGGTGGAACCTACTTCCATGCACATTGTCCATTTTGATGCTTCGAGTATCCTGGGACAGAGAGCCCATGTGAGAAATAACTTGCAGAAATTTAATCAGATAAAAACTTAGCTTCCCTTAAAAATTGGGACACTTCCCCCTCTTCTATGAGAACTGTGTAAGCTAGCTATCTGAGAGCCACCATGAGGAAGAAAACATGCTACGTACCAAGTGTGCTCTCCACAGCAACTATCTTGGCTCTCGTAGTTGTCACTTTTATTCATGTTCTTTTGTTCCTGGTTGGTTGTTTTGTAAGCCTCCTCGATTTCTTTTTTTTTTTTTTTTTTTTTTTTTTTGAAAAAAGAATAAAAGAGGGATGGGAAGTAGGGAGAGATGGTAAGATAGAGACTGGATGCCAGGTAACCACCCAAATGAACAGAGGTAACCATGGTAGGGATGTGACTGCACCCACCATAGCAGCAGGTCTGGCAACGGCTACTGGATACCTTGTTGTCCCAAATCCTCTCCTACCAATGGCAGTCTGGTTTGTCTCAGCAGCTGTCTGCCCAGTGGCCTAAATATGGTTTAAATCAATGTCAACAACAATAAAGACTTTTACGCCTCTCCCCTCATGTATTTATATGAACTGTTTTATCGTCTACATAAAAAATAGCATGTGGGACACGAGCTACTAGAGAGAGCAGAAGTAAGCAATGAGACATCATCAGTAATGTCATCCTCCACTGTGGTTTATTGATACTGTGAGTTTCTAACTATCCAAATTATATTCAAGTATTTCATCACCTGCTTAATCAAGCTGCAAAATAAGGAGTTAGACCACTTCAACTCCAGTGATTTGATTATGTGGTGAAGAGACTGGTGCATAAACATTAATCCTGGGAAATTAATTCATGAAAATTAGCTGGAGATAACCCTAGAGGCCTGTTTTGTTTCTATTTCTGCATAAAATGTTGAACTAACTATTTACTGAAGGTGCCGGGGCTGGGGGGGACGGGAATGATTATGCATGATTCTGTAGTTACCTAGAGAGAATCCTGAAGAGGCCATGAAGTGACCTGAAGATACATTCTGATTAAAGCTCAGTCTTGAACAGGAAAATTGCTTTGAAATGATTAAAGTTAAAATTGTTGATAATGAAGGAAAACACTTGTCCTAGAATGAGGTCTTTAGAAGAGAGAATCTCATTTTGAATCTTTTGTAAAGCATATGACTTTCCTTTTCGATGGCAAAGTACTGGATTGTATCAACCTATCACATTGTCTCAATTTTGCAACTCACTGGGGGGGCAAGGAGGATTAGGAGAATGCTCTAGACAGAAATCTGGCAGGGGATGTCATTGGGTAAAGGTCTACCCTCAGGAGAGGGAAGTCTCCATCATCCCTGAGAGCCAGCTTAGATGCATCGGCTCAGTGGAACCTTCCCAAGGCCTGACTGCAGTCTCTGCTCCCAGGGCACTTGGCTCCTTTATATGTCTGTCATATTGGATTGTATTTTGATGCTCTGTTTAAACATCTGTCTTTCCCGCCAGTTGGTGAGGTCCTAGATGGGGTCCCATCTCACCTAGGACTGAGCCCAAAACTCTGGTTACATTTATCCTCTTTGGTAAATATTCATCTTTGCAGATATTTAAAGATAGTAATACTATATCTAAAACTTGGAGGGCAAATGTGTTTCAGAAATCAGACTGTTTGGATGTTGAAAAGGTGGTATCAGTGTCTATACACAGCATCTAAACAGTATCTATGCCATGTAACATAACGTTCCCAGCAGAGTCTGGGGCAACTTCTGTAATCAAGCACGTTAATACTTCTGCAGCAAAAATTATGAATAGGCACACTGCAGGGGATAAAGGGTATGATTTCCTAACAGTTTAGGTCATGTCTGGTTTTGCTACCAGAGAGTTACAAAACAATTGAACTTTCGGAGCTCTTGGATTTTGGAATTGTAGATAAGGTATTGTGAGCCTGTATTATACATCTTTAGGAAGGAAAGCGTTCTCATCCAAGGGAAATATTCCCAGGTACAAGGACCCTTCCTCTTGTCACTTCAGGGAGGAGAAAGAGAACGGCGCTGGGATTTTCTGGATGGTGACGTGTTCTCATAACTGGTGCTGCTACTAGGGTCCCTGTGGGAGGGGGGCAATGGAAGTGGTCCATTCCCCACAAATAAAGCTTTCTCAGTGTGCCACCACTGCCGCTGTGCCTTTTAGCTTACCTGCTGCTGCTTCCCCTCTGTTCTAACTTATTTCTCCATTTTTCTAGAGCTTTCCTTCTCCCCTCCTTTCTTCCTGTATATTCTTTTGCTCACCAGCTTAGGTCTTAGGAGTGTTGATACTCTCCTTGTTTGTCTTCTGCATAATTCTTTAGTACATGACCCTCCTGCCTCTCATTCACCTCTACAACCAAAGCTTTGCCATTACTAGTTTGTGTTTGAGTAGATGCCAGTCAGTGCTTGCTTAGACTTCAAGCAGTCTCCCTCCATGTTTTTGTTTAGAGGACTATGTTTACCTGCTCAACGCTGTGTAGATAAGCATCTTGGGAATGTGTGCTGGTTGACAAGCCACTACTACTCTCTCTCTGACCCTTGTCTACTGTATCAAACAACGTTAATGAAAACCTCAGATTTGTCTATGTTAATCCATGTGTAAAAATAAAGTAGGTGCTATCATTTCTATCCTTCAGGCTTACAAAAAATATCCTTTTCATAATATTTTAAAGCAGTGCCGTTGCTTATTTTTCCATATGGTATGTTTTTGCCCGTCTTTATTTCTAATTCTTTTTGATTCACTTAGACCACGCATCTGCTTTTGTTCATAATTTCAAGAGAGCTCACTTTTATGCTCTCTGATAAAGGAATTACTTTGTTCTCCTCAACCTCTTTCTCTTAGTCTTTTAGGTTGTTTTTAAGTACCTGCCTTGAGTGTTGTTGCTGTGTAACACTGACAGTCCCAGAAAATGGTGACCACAGAGGCAGGGCCAGGAAGGCAAATCTCTGCACTATCAGGGCATCCTTCTCTGTGGAGTACCAGCAACACCCACAGTGGAAGCCGATGTTGCTCTGTCTCTTCTGTGTGAGCGTTGCACTTTTCCATCCAGCGCTTGATGGCGTTGTGTTTTCCTTGGTGACGGACACCAAGATGCAGTGGGTGAGATGTTAGACGTCTGTTCCTTGTGGCTGGCATTGTGATGATCTATGCTGTCCTCCATTTAGCTGGAGTCCTTCCACGGGATTAGTAACTGGTGTACAGTGCTCTGCTCCCTCGGGATTGATCACCCGAGGCACAGAACCTGCCCTGCACTCTCCACTTGCAGCATCATATTGAATGCACAGTACCAAAGCACGGGCCCTGAGTGAAGTGCCATGTTTCTCTCCAGTGTCCTGCTCTCCAGGTACCACTCGCATCTCTGGTCTTATCAGTAGTTATCAAGACAACATCCTCTTTTGTGGTACTCCAGTCCAGAAAGAGTTTGTCAATACAGCAGTGAGCAGTGTTCCCTGGCTGCCACTGTGAGCAGACTGATGTGGATGCTGTATTCAGGAAAAGTTTAATGTGTGGAAGAGGACAAGTAGCCAGAATTTTGGTCTGTTACTCAAAAACCAATGGTACTCATCCCAGGAGACTGAGGACCAGTCATTATACATTTCTCTCCTCCCTAATATTGTTCATTTGTTTTGGAGGAAAATGGTGGTCACCAGAGGCAATCCAAACCAATTTTCTTTGCCTGTGTAATATATTTAAAAATTCTTAAGAGGCAGTAAATATAAAAATTTTAAATCTATGTATTTCATGTATATGTTTTAAATTCCATACTGTAACTTTAAAAAATTCTTTTGAGACTGGACCAAAGAACTGTATCAAGAACTGTACCACAGTTTTTTGGTAGCACTAGTTTGTGGTCAATCCACGGTGGCACATAATCTGTAAAGCTCTTCTGTCACTTAATATCGTTTTCTAGCAAACTATGGATGTTTCTCCTAAGATAAGTTAGGGAATTTCCTTGATGCCCAGATCAGAAAATATAGCATTTCCAGATTTTAGCTTTCCTCTTTAATGAACATTCACTCATTCAACAAATATTTGTTGCTGAAAAGTAATTCCTAATCTTGGATGAAACATTGTCCTTTTCAGAAAACATTTTAATCACATAAACTTGGAAGTTTTATGCTTCACCTGATTTTTCATATTGGTCTTCTTCTGACCCTGGCTCTAGTTCTGAACATCTTTTTAAAAAGGAGTTTGCTCACATTAACAGTCATCTTCTTTCTTCCTTAACTTCTTTTCTGTGTTTTCCCCTCTGTCCTATCTCTAGACTCACGTGCTTATGTTTGTCCTTGCTCAGCAATGACCAGTACAAAGTAACTGGTTTTATTTTTATTATTTTACCACAGTACTCACAGACTGTCCTTGCAAGCTCTTCCTTCAACAGAGGGTGCCCTGCAAGCCAAGAATCAGAAGAGTGTTCTGTAGACTGTAGCCCTGTGGAAATGGGTGGAGGGAACCAGAGTAACACACACCTGTGCCCCTGGCACCTGAAGCAAAGGCTGGGCCCTTGAAGGCTGTGTCTGCCAGATGCCAAAATAACTTCTTAGTGGAGCCAGTTCGATCAAAGACAGGTAGTTCACTGTAAATTTAGTCCATGTGGTCCCTTGGCAGCATGTGGACGAAACAAGCCAGTTGACTGATAGCACTGATCACGTTCCAGACAGTAATTTTGGTGTTTGCCAGAGAAGGGATTTCTAAAGAGGGAGCAGGAATATATAGGGGGTGTTTATAGTGATCCCTTGGATGCAAAATAAATAAATAAATAAATAATTAGAACTTTGGATCTGAAAAATAAGAATTTGAGCTTTACTAACATTTGGTTTTATAGAGTGTTAATACTAATACATATGTATATATAATTTTAATATACTTTTATATAATTATATATTATATAATTTTATATTTATATATTATATATAAATACAAAGGTGAATTCTCAAGTATTTTTGCTAGTGGGGTACACAGTCAAAATAGTTTGGTGACAAATATTCTAGATCCTTGATTCCCCATCTTTGGGCAAGAGAGTTATTGTAAGAGGCTCATTAATACATGTAAATAGACCTATTTTCTCATTCAGTAGATACTAAAAATACAATGATCTGCTAAGGGTTTATAATGTTTAATGTGTTTTTGGTGCTGTGTTTTTAAATTTACTGTAAAAGTGAATTCCTCAAGCCTAAAAATACTGTGAATCCATTGGAGGAGACACATCTACACAGGGAACACAAATGAGCAAAGAGAGGGGAGCGTTGAGTCCCAATAAAATATTAGGTTGGTTGGTCAGAGTATTTAAGCTATTGAAAAAAATTGTATTCAATACATGCGTAAGCATCTCTCTTTCTCTCTCGCCCTTTAATAACAGATTTTTTTTCCTTTTTTTTCTCATCCTCTTCCTTTGTTCCCCTATTTTGTGTGAATATTGGGACATCTCAGGAGCTGGCTTCCAGCACAGTGTTCCTTTTTATTTATGTCTGTATTGGTTTACTAGGGCTGCCATAACAAAATACTACAGACTGCATGGCTTAAACCACAAATTTTCTCACAGTTCTGGAGCCTAGAAGTCCAAGATCACTGTGTTGGTGAGTTTGGTTTCTTCCAAGGCCACTCTCATTGGCGTGCAAGTGACTGTCCTTTTGCTGTGTCCCTACATGGTCTTTCACCTGTCTACATGCAACCCTGTTACCTCTCTGTGTGCCTTAATCTCCTTTTCTTACAAGCATACCATCAGATTGGGTTAGGGCCTCCCCTAATGACCTCATTTTATCTTAGTCCCTTCTTTAAAGGCCCTATCTCCAAACACAGTCACATTCTGAGGTACTAGGGGTTAGGGCTTCAGTATATGAATTTGGGGGGAACACAATTCTGCCCATAATGTGCATTTCCTTTTGATAAGTCTACTTGTTTCAGGAAAGTATGTGGGACCTAGGAATATCAAGAAGTAGTAATGATTAGGGTGACCATATCTTAATTTGTCCAGGACAGTCTTGGACAAATTATTATCCTGACTTAATTTAAAAAGTGCCCCCATTGACTGTCAGAAGTGTCTCATTTGTATAATAAATTATATGGTGATGATCCTGATATAGATATTCGAGAGCCAGAGGGCATGTATTAAAGCCTCAGCTCAAAAAATGTATTGTTATACCTGAGTTTCCTCAACTATGAAGTAGAGACAGTAATAGTACCTGCATCAGGGTTATTGTGAGAATTAAATGAGTCAGTATGTGTAAGTAAGTCGTTTGGAACATCACCCCGAATATAGTGAACACTGTGTGTGACATTGAGTAAGCACAGAGGAAATATGTTTGTCAGAGGTGATTATATTTGTAGGTATGATGGTTAATTTTGTGGGTCAACTTGGCTGGGCCAAGGTGCCTAGATATTTGGTCAAACATCATGCAGCGAGAGTGGTTTGGGATGAGATTTACATTTAGATGGGTGGACTTTGAAAGCAGGTTGGATAAGTCACACCCACATACTGCAGATCTGTCAGTTGAAGGCCTGAAAAGAACAAAAGGCTGACATTCCCCCAACCAGGGAGGAATTTACCAGCAGATTGCCTTTGAACTTACTTAAACTACAGCTCTTTCCTGAGTCTCTAGCCTACTGGCCCTCTGCATCAGATTTTTGGACTCACCAAGTCTCCATAATTGTGTGAGCTAATTCCTTAAAGCTAATTCCTTAAAATCTCTTCCTATATATACACACATCTTATTGGTTCTGTTTCTCTGGAAGACCATGCCTAACACAGTATGTGTGGACACCAACGCTGTACCTGAAGAGAACTTTTAATTTGTTTAAAGTTTAATATATTTCTGGATTTTTATGCCCTTTTAAATTCACTGTGTTCTTTGCATGTCTATGTACATACCAACCAAAAAAAATAAGGATCCGTGACAAGATAGCTAAGAGAGTGACTAGGCACTCTCTATCTTAATCTCAGTCTTTAAAAAACAGTTATATTTTGCATTCCCATACCATATTTTAAAATGATACTGACATTATCCATCTGTGGGAATTTTCACCATTATTTATAATTATGAAGATGAATCATTTTTTTCAGGAAGTTAGAGTAGCATCTCTAATAAATGTTTGGAATAAAATTATAATAGGTTTTGGTAAACTGAATGTTGATTTAAAAAAATTGAATCACTCTGTAAAAATTGATCTCCGAAACTAGGAAATCAGGCAAAAATATTGGCAAGAGTTCAGCCAAGTTAAAAGATTGGCAGATCAACCTTATGAAAAAAGTTAAACAACTTGGAAAAGCAAATAAAGGCTTGAGGAACAACTGAGTAGCAGCTATCAAATCTAAAAAGGGTTATTGTGGAGGGGATGGAGACCAGCTGTTCTCTAGCTCAGCTGAGCCCAGACAAGAACAAAAATAGATTAAAAAAACGGCAGCATGACAGACCATTTAGATCTAGGCTTCTTTAGATCTAGGCTTCTGCAGTTAATATGGTTAGAATGGTTACTTAGGAGTTCCAGATATATTCAAGAGAGTTTTTAAAGTTGGTTAGGTTTACCTTTTTTCTTGGTGTGAAGCCAAGTGGAAAGTCCAGATCTAGATTTCTAGTGGGGTTAATCAGAATCGCTTGGATGTGGGATAGGGCTTTTGTAAAAGCCACAGGCTCCATCTTTATGAAGTGATAGGAAGTGGTTTCCAGGATATACTGTTAAGAATAAAAGTACCATGCAAAAGAGAATATATACCTTCAGTATGAGAAAAAAGGGAAATAAGAATGTAGTAGATAAAAACTGATAAAAATATGTATTTGGGTTTCTTTTTTGGAAAAAAATGGATAAACCAGAAACTAATTAATATAGTTAGCCTATTAGGTAAGGTAGCAGATGGGAGTGGAACTTCCATATATTCCATATATTTTTTATTAGTTTATTATTTCCTATTGCTGGTGTAATAAATCACCACAAGTTTAGTGGCTTAAGACAACGTAAGTTTATTATTTTACAGTTCTGGAGGCCAAAAGTCCAAAATGGGCACTAGGCTAAAATTAAGGTATCAGCGGGGCTGCCTTTATTCTGGAAGCTTTAGGAGATAATTTGTTTCCTTGCCAGCTTTCAGAGCCCACCTGCATTCCTTGGCTCATGGCCCTGTTCTGCATCAGCATCTTCAAATATCTCTGTGAATCTGACCCTTCTGCCTAGCTGGTCTACATTTAAGACCTTTGTGATTACATTTGTATCCATGGGATCCTATAGGATAGTCTCCTTATCTTAAGACCAACTGATCAGCAACCTTAAATCCATCTGTAACCTTAATTCCCCTTTTGCCCTGGAACATTACATATTCACACCTTCTGGGGATCAGGATATGCACCTTGGGAGTTTGTGTGGGGCCATCATTCTGCATGCCATACCTTTTAAGAATAATTTTACTCTTAAACCATTTAAATATTTATTCAAAAGTTAAATTGAATCAAAAAGGATAACAAAAGCAAACTCTAAAATTGAATACAAATAGAAACAAATGGGCCTAACTATATATTGAATGGAAATATAACTGTATATTGGGAAGAAAAAAAGACTGAATTCAACTAAGTTTAGAATACAGGACTCTGCCAATACACTTAAAATGAGATCTATTTTAAGGACCAAAGTAATTGCAAAGAAATCTCGATTTTTACTCAGGAAATTTGTTGTTGGTAATATTTAGTGATCTCAAAACTATTTTTTGTGTATTTTAGGATAGTGTAAATGTGTTGTTATGGGGAGACAGAGTGCTCACTCTGGAAGAAGGGAGATAGAAATAGGGAATGCAGGAAGGTAAGAGAGAATCCTGTGGTTTGGGGCTTTTTATGTTTATCCCCTGAAATGGCATAGAAGATTGACACCCCCAGGAGCAATGAGCACATCTAGTACCAGATCTTGATTTCTAAATAGCATTCCTTGATAAAAGAAACCAAGGCTCTTTAAAGAGATGTCTAATTTCAGAGGGAACAGGTATAAAGTACAAGGTAAGCCCACAACACCTAATGGTACCAAAAAGTTAGGAAGTGTTCAAAGATTCATGGAGACCTATCCAAAGATGAACAAAGGACTCCCACTGGCCCAATATAGGACATCTGAGTATCAAACAAAGCAAATGATAGTAAGATTTTGAATTTAAAAAGGAATCTTTTATGTTAAAATATAGGCATTTGGGGACTTCCCTGGTGGTTCAGCAGCTAAGACTCTGTGCTCCCAATGCAGAGGGCCTGGGTTTGATCCCTGTTCAGGGACCTAGATCCCACAAGCCACAACTAAAAGATCCTGTGTACTACAATTAAAAAAAAAACTATGTATATATGTATGTATATATATACACACACACGCACACATATATATATATAGGCATTTGAGGTTGGAGGGGACAGCACTTCTTAAGAAGGGAAGCTAATAAACGTAAAAGAAATAACAAATTTAGAAAGGATAATCAATAGATTTTAAAATTATTAGATGCTTTAGAAACCAGCTTCCTTCAGAGAGCAGTGAGATGATATGTTGTTGACATACAGGATATTTACATTTCAAAATATCATCCCCCTGATTACTTATTACAAAAGGAAAATGATTGGTTTGCAAGAGAAACCTGGTCAACATCACCTTAATCGAATGATCAAACTTCACATGACATGGGATGAACTGATATTTTGTGCCTCCTGATGTGATAAAATGGTAAGAATATAATATCATCAACTATATGGTATTCTTGCCAAGAACACTTGACTCTAATCAGGAGGGGAAAAGAATCGGGCAATTACAGATGTAGAACCTCTAGATTAAGCCAAATGTAAACTGAAGCATCATAGTGACAATCATGATGCAATTTGTTGAAAATTAAAATCGCTCTGAAACACATTTGGACAATTGAAAACATTTGTATATGGGCTGTATATTAAGTAATATTGTACCAATATTAGATGTCTTGCATATAATGTATTGTGTTCATGTAGGAAAGTGTCTTAGGTGATACACGCTGAAGTGTTGGGGGATAAATTCAGCATGATGACAACTTTCAAATGTTTCAGGAAAAAGTATATGTGTAGAAATACATACATGCACATATGAGAGGGAAATGAATGCAGCAAAATGCAAATAACTGGTGAATAGAATTTTGGTGAATAGAGCTGTTTTTTATACAACATTTTCAAATTTTCTGTAGGTTTGATTTTTACAGTAACAAGTTGAAGAAAAATTCCTTTATTGGGCCCATGGGCTTCTTGGTACCCTTTGGGCTTATTTTGTTTGTATTTCAAGATGTTGTGAATGTTTTCTTTACTTTTTTTTTTTTTTTAATGTTTCTGGTTATCTATTTGGAAGTGTCTCCCTTGACATCCAGCTCTGAGTCTCTGGGCAGTGTGTTTTTTTCAAATGCATACAAATAGAAGAACTTTAATGAAAGCAGTGTCATATGTTAGTTACTATGGAGCTCCAATTTATAGGAAAAACATTTGAAAATAAAATGGACACATAGTATCTGGTTTATAGATGGCACTCAATATGAGTGTGTTTTGTAAGCTTCTGCATACCATTAAAATATTACCTGATAGCACCAACAAAAGGCACAGATTACCCTTCACAGGTCTGAGGGAGGGCCTGGAAATCTCTGAGTATAGGGCCTTGATCTGCATTTTAAACCGGTTTGCTACATTCTTTGGAGCACTGCAGTTCATGTCCCTAGGGAGCCCTGACATGTCTTTAAGGGCTCCCTCCCTCTCAGGACTCAGTCTTATATCCTCCAGGAGAAGTTCCCTTCCCTTGCCTCCTCTTCCATCCTGGTATGTCTTTTACCATCTGCAGTGATTTTCATATAGATTTTCCTCCACTTATGATAGGGTTACATCCTGATAAACCCACTGAAGGTTGAAAATATCTTAAGTAAAAAATGCATTTAATAAACTTAACTTACCAAGCATCATGGCTTCGTCTAGCCTACCTTAAACGTGCTCAGAACATTTAACATTAGCCTACGGTTGGGCAAAATTAGCTAACACAAAGCCTATTTTATAATAAAGTACTGACTGTCTCATGTAAGTTATTGAATACTGTACTGAAAGTGAAAAACAAAATGGTTGTAAGTGTATCAATTGTTTACCCTTGTAATTGTGCAGCTCAAAGACACTGCCCAGCATCACAAGAAAGTATCAGTATCATACCGTATATTGCTAGCCTGGGAAAAGATCAAAATTGGAAGTATGGTTTCTACTGAGTGTGTCTTGCTTTCACACCATCAT
Source organism: Neophocaena asiaeorientalis asiaeorientalis (assembly GCF_003031525.2). NCBI lineage: Eukaryota > Metazoa > Chordata > Mammalia > Artiodactyla > Phocoenidae > Neophocaena > Neophocaena asiaeorientalis. The sequence continues at coordinate 13,945,717 of NW_020174561.1, forward strand.
AAAGTCAAAAGTCATAAGTCGAACCATCATCAGTAGAAGACCATATACTGGATTTTTTTCCCTTGGTTTCCCACCTCTCCTCGTGAGCAGTAGATCCAAATTGCTCAGTGTACTTTCGGTGGAGGCACCCTACCCAGTCTCACACCTAACTTCGGCTGCTCATCCAGTATGTGGGACAGTATTTTTTACAACATAGATATTTTTAAGGTATCTCTGATTTTCCACTAAAAAAAAAAAAGAAAAAGTCTCTCTGAGATACTGGGAGTTTACATTCTGAGAATGTTCATGCCTCCGGGGGTTAAGCAACCAGTCTACTGACGATAGAGGTTAAGGGTGCAGCCCCTGAACTTGGACTACTCAGCCTTGAAGCCAGCCTCTGTGGCTTGAGAGCTATGTGACCTCTGGCTAGTGCTTTAACCTCCCTGAACATAGTTTTCTCTTATGCAAAAAGGGGATATCAGTACCTACCTCAAATGGTTGTATTAAAGGAACTTACATATATAAAGCACCTAGAAAAAATGCCACTAAGGGTTTACTCTCTTAATCATCATCGTTATCTTTCCATGGAACATCAGACCTGGATCAAATTCTGCTTTCAAGATATTAGTGATGATCCTGTATAAAAGAACATCTTTCTCACTTTGTGTCTCTCATGAGTTCAGGTTTCCCTGGGACTCCTGCATGGTCATGCTACTCACATCCTGTGGCCTCCAGAGCGCTGGCAGAAATTGGAATCTGTTCTTCCTCCAGAGCGCTTGCCCATTCAGAGTGAAGAGGACTGCCTGCATGGATCTCCCTGAGCTGCTGCGATGGGGAGGCACCACCACCAACCCCAGGAAGAGGGATGGAGAAGAGGAACACCATAGGGGCAAAGCTTCCCCCAAGATGATGCTGTGCAAGAAACATTTCTATCACATTAAGATGATCTGTATTAGTAGAGAAAGAGTTGTAAAATATTAAATAGTATTAAATGTCACCTGATTTTGTGTTAAATTGTAATACCCTGTTCAATGCCAAAAAAATGCAGACCTTTGGGAATATGAAAATTTTATTCCCATATGTCTCAAAGGGGATAAATTTTGGATTTTTTTATGCATACATATTCTATTGATTGTTAGATTTTGATTTTGGAGCTTGTTGCTGGAAGAATGTGAAGACTAATATGTGATGGAAGTAAATAACATTACTCAGTTACTCTTAAGATGGAAGATGAAGAAACATTATACACATAGTGTTAGGAATTATAATTGACAGTATCTACAATGCAGTGACTGTCAGGAAGAACAGTAAACTATGATGTAAAAATAAAACACTGATTTGCTCAGGTACTGTTTTGGGTGTTTATTATTTGACCTGTAACAATCATCCATTAATAAGGAATACATTCTCTCTTTGGGAAGGAAGGAAGCAATGGGGAATCAATTCTCGCAATATTTTCATATAGCCAATCTTTCTTACTGGCCCTTTTTTAATCCAGAACTTCTTAGTGATCTCATGCCTATGCACATTGATGAGTAAACCTATTTGTCAATATTCGGATACTGTTTGGTAAAATGTTCTGAGTGAAATGGAAAAATCACTCCAGATCAACCAAGTTTGATTTTTTCCCCCTCCCAATGATTTTTCAGTGCTCATGTCTATAATTCTGAAATCACCTATTGAAAAGTGGAGTAATATTGGCCTAATAGATTTTATAATTGTATAGCTAAGGAGGTAAAGTCCCTGCATGCAAGTCTGTATGTATGAAGCTTTTCTTTTTTTCCTCCCATTGGTTGGAGGTTTGTGCTTATTGAAACTACATCTCTAGCTCAACCTCCTCTGTGTGCCTCATCTCATTTTCTTTTGTTTCATCAGCAGATAAGATCCCAGACAAGGATTAGCCATCTTGCAAATGTGGATGCAAACTCATTAGCTGGCAGGAACAGAAAGAGCAACAGCAAAAAACATATGCAACGTAAGAGTATATGTTACTAATAATAATTCATTAGCATCATAATAGCTAGTTCAACACATATCAATGAGTGCTTATATACTAAGGTTGGTCAAAATTATCATTTTATAAAAAATATCTGCTTAATATCTCTCCGTGGGTCTATATTATCCTTATGAGTTCTTCATTTCCATTTCCCTCTCTTCCCCAACTTGAACTTCACACTTTGGCCTTTAACTGCACATTACCAAATTCTCATTGCTATTTCAAGGCTTGAAACTTTTTTACCCCTTGGTGAAGTGCATCCCCTGGGATTATATGTAAAATGTTGAGTGCATAAAAGTATTAAACCTTTAGTTACTAGAACACAGGAAAGTTCGGGGACTATGGAAGACAGGGTTGGGGGTGATAATGAGGCAGGACATAGTAGAGAACAAATAAAGGAGTACCTGGATTAGCTGCTACTTACCCTGGTATGGAAGAATTTGGTTATTTTAACAGTTCAGCAAATTGGCTATCAGCCTTACTACCTTATTGACTATTTGTGTCTTCCTATTCAAACTTAATTCAAGATTGTAAATCTTCAGACAAGAGACAAATGCTCCTTCTATTTAATTTTGTATTCTCAGGCCATCTAGCATATCACCAGCAGAGTCAATTCTTGATGCTTGTTGAACAACTCAGCTCATAAGCTACCTCCTCAAAGGTAGAGTTTATAACTGTGTTCCCTAGTATGTACTTTCACGAGTGCCTCAATCACTGTCACTATTAACCAACCAAGAAAGAGTTCTTAATTGTCAACACTCCCAGGGCCAGCAAGAGGCAACAGACCCAGGAGCCCAGTCTTTCTGTGAAAAAGGCCTATTAGCTTATATTCATAGTTATGACCTGAGGGACAGGATTCTAATTAAACACATATAAGGGCTTACTGTAATCCTTTCCAGAGACCTCAGAGGGCCGGCACTATCTTTGCACTCTCCCTCTGTCATGTTGCAGAGCACCAGTATCTCTCAGAGAAGAGCCCTATGCATGTCTGGTGCTCTGGCTTTTGTGACTGCCACCCATGGGACACACTTTGATCACCGGCTCTGGTGGCCAGCAGGGCTGGCATTCATGTGTCCCATGGGACTACAATAATTGGAGAGTCACTTCTTGGCTGGCTACCATCCCCAGGGCACTGCACAGTCAGGAGACTGAAACCTGCACCCAGTCTTTCTGTGACAGAGACCTATTTGCTTGACCTGGAACTTTATTCTGAGGGCAGGGATCTGGTTTAGCACACATCTAGGCCTACTGAGGTAAGAACAGCACAGACAGAGGTGGGTGGATGCCATATTTGTGCTCTCCCTCTGCCTCATTCCAGGTTACCAGCATGTCCTGGAAGACAGCTTGTCTGGCACCCTGATTTTTATAACTGCCACCCAGAAGACTCCTCTAGATTTCCTGGCCCTGGTGGCCAGTGAGATTTATGCTTGTGACCCCACAGGGCTACATGTATTTACGTACTTTAAAAGCTGCTGCCTGAGGGCCTGGCTTCCAAACCACTTGAATCTAGGTACTGACAGATCCTCCCCTCCACTGACAGATCTTGGCACACCCTCAACTACAAGGAGCCACTAAAAATAAAACAGGCTGCATGAACAATCACAAAGGATTGACAGACAACCAAGAGCTAAGGCAGAGTAGAACAATAAGTTTCATCTCCTACACAAGACCACTCCTTTAAGACTGGGAGAGATGGTTGTTTTATTTAGTGCATAGAAACCAACACAGAGAGTTGAGGAAATTGAAGAAATAGGAATATATTCCAAGTGAAAGAACAAGATAAAACCTCAGAAAAAGTCAATAATGAAACAGATGAGTGATTTACCTGAAAAAAATTTCAAAATAGTGGTAATAAAGATGGTCACCAAACTTGGGAGAAGAATGAATGAACCCAGTGAGAACTTCAACAAAGAGATAGAAAATATACAAAAGTGCCAAAGAGAAGTCACAGAGCTGAAGAATATAACTGACCTGAAAAATACACTAGAGGGATTTAACAGCAAACTAGATAAAACAAAAGAAAGGATCAATGGAATTGAAGACAGAGTGGTGGAACTCACACAATAGGAGCAGCAAAAAGAATAAAGAATGAAAAAAAGTAGAGATAGTTGAAGGGGCTTATGGGACAACATCAAGAAGACCAACATTTTCATTGTAAGGGTCCCAGAAGGAGAGGGAAGAGGGGATAAAACTCATTTGAATAATGCCTGAAAACTTTCCTAACCTGGGGAAGGAAACAGATATCCAGATCCAGAAAACCTAGAAAGTTCCAAAAAAGATGAACTCAAATAGACCCACATCAAGACACATTATAATTAAACTGTCAAAAGTTAAAGACAAGAAGAGAATCCAAGCAGCAAGAGACAAATAACTTATGTTTTGCACAAGGCAACCCCCATAAGATCATCAGATTTTTCAGCAGAAACTTTGTAGGCTAGAAGGGAGTGACACAGTATACTCAAAATGCTGAAAGAAAAAAAAAACAAAAACAACTTCCAATCAAGAATACTCCACCTGGCAAAGTTGTTGAAGGAGAGGTAAAGAGTTTTCCAGACAAGCAAAAGATAAAGGAGTTCATTGTCACTAAACCAGCCTTACAAGAAAAGTTAAGACTTCTTTAAGCTGAAATGAAATTGTGCTAATTAGTAACAGGAAAACATATGAAAGTATAAATCTCATGGGAGAAGTTAAATATATAGTAAAATTCAGAATAATGTAAAGGTGGTGGCTGAATCACTTATAAAGCTAGAATGAAGGTTAAAAGACAATGGTAATAAAAATAACTATAGCTACAACAATTAGTTAAAGGATACACAAGATAAAAAGATGTAAAATGTGACATCAAAACTATAAAACATGGGGGGGGGGAATAAAAATATAAAAAGCTGTAGATTGAATTCAAACTTAAATTGTTTTACGTAAACCTCATGATAACCACAAAGCAAAAACCTAGATACATAAAAGGAAAATAGAAAAGAAACTAAGCACACCACTACAGAAAATCATCAAGTCACAAAGGCAGAGAGCAAGAGAAGAAGAAAGACACAGAGGAACTATGAAACATCCAGAAAACAATTAACAAAATGCGAATAAGTACAAACCTATCAATAATTATTTTAAATGTAAATGTCTTCTGATTGGAGAATTTAGTCCATAGAGTGGCTGAATGGATTAAAAAAAAAAAAAAGAAGACCCATCTATAGGCTTCCTACAAGATACTAACTTGAGACGTAAGACACACTGAAAATTATAAGACATTGATGGGAAAAATTGATGAAGACACAAATAAATGGAAAGATATCCAGTGCTTATAGATCGGAAACATTAATATTGTTAAAATGTCTATACTATCCAAAGCAATCTATAGATTTAATGCAATCCCTATCAAAAGATGCATGGCATTTTTCACAGAACTAGAACAAATATTCCCAAAATTCACATGGAACCATAAAAGAGCCTGAATTGCCAAAGCAACCTTGAGAAAAGAGAACAAAGCTGGAGGTTTCACACTTCCTGACTTCACACTATACTCAAAACTACAGTCATCAAAACAGTACAGTACTGGCACAAAAAGAGACACATAGATCAGTGGAACATAATAGAAATCCCAGAAATAAACCTATTCACTTATGGTCAATTAATCAATGGAGAAAAGACAGTCTCTTCAATAGGTGGTACTGGAAAAACTGGACAGTTACATGTAAAAAAATGAGATTAGAACATTTCTCCTATCAAACTTTCAATGGCATTTTTCACAGAAATAGATCAAAAAATCCTAAAATTTATAAAGAACCACAAAAGACCCTGAATATTCAAAAGCAATCTTGAGAAAGTACAAAGCTTGAGCCATCATCCTTCTTGACTTCAAACTATATATCAAAGCTATAGTAATCAAAACAGTATGGTACTAGCATAAAAAACACACATAGATCAATGGAACAGAATAGACAGCCCAAAAGTAAACCCATATATATATGGTCAATTAGTTTATGACTAAAGGAGCTAAGAATATACAATAGTTTCCAGGACAGGTTTTCAATAAATGGTGTTGGGAAAACTGGACAGCCACACGCAAAAGAATGAAACTGGACCACCATCTTACACCATACACAAAAATTGCCTCAACATGGATTAAAAACTTAAATGTAATATCTGAAACCATTAAAAGAAAACATAGGTGGTAAGTTCCTTGACATTGGTCTTGGTGATGACTTTTTGGATTTGACACCAAAAGCAAAGGCAACCAAAGCAAAAATAAACAAGTGGGACTACATCAAACTAAAAGATCTGCACAGCAAAGGAAACCATCAACAAAAGAGAAAGTCAACCTACCGAATGGGAGAAAATATTTGCAAATCATATACCTGATAAGGGCTTAATATCCAGAATATATTTTTAAAAAACTCAACAGCAAAAAAATCCAATTAAAAAATGGGCAAAGGCTCTGAATAGACATTTTTCCAAAGAAGACATACAGATGAACAACAGGTACAAGCACATATAAAGGGGCTCAACATCACAATCATCAGGGAAATGAAAATCAAAACCACAATGAGATATCACCTACCACCAGTTAAAATGTCTACCAAAAAGAAAAGAAATAAATGTTGGCAAGGATGCAGAAAAAAGGGAACTCTTATGCACTGTTGGTGGGAATGTAAATTGGTGCAGCCGCTATGGAAAACAATATGTACATTCCTCAGAAAATTACAACTACCATATGATCCAGCAATTCCACTTCTGGGTATTTAATCTGAAGGAAAAAAAATACTAACTCAAAAAGATATAGGCACCCCTATTTTTATTGCAGTATTATTACAATAGCCAAGACTTGGATACAACCTAAGCATCCACTAACAGATGAATAGATAGAGAAAATGTGGTATATATATATCCAATAGAATATTATTCAACCATTTTAAAAAAGGAAATCTTGTCATTTATGGCAACATAAACCTTGAGGACATTATACTAAGTGAAATAATTCAGACAGAAAAAGACAAATATTGTATCATTTCACTTATATGTGAAAACCAAGAAAAAATAAAGACAGAAAAAAAGGAAAAAACAAGCTCATAGATTCAGAGAACAGATTGGCGGTTGTCAGAGGTGGGGGCAGGCGGGCAGTGGTGAGGTGTGAAATGGATACAGGGTATCAAAAGTACAAACTTTCAGTTATAAGTCATGGAGATGCAATGTATAGCATGGTGACTACAGCTAATGATACTGTATGGCATATATAAAAGTTGTTTCAGAGAATAGATCTTAAAAGTTCTTATCACAAGAAAAAAATTATAACTATGTATGGTGGTGGATGTTAACTTATTGTGTTGATCATTTCATAATACATGGAAATATTGAGTCATCATGTTGCATACCTGATACCAATATAATGCTATATGTCAATTATACCTCAATTAAAAAAAATTTGGAGACACCCATTTCTCCAATTTGGGTTTTGATTTCTTGTTATCTTTTAAATTCTCTCCTCTCCTGCTAAATTTAAGAAGTGAAAGTGATCCAAACTATAAATTTCTCACCAAGAGCTGCCTTCCTACACTACCAGTTTTCCTTCTTAAACACATGAGAATAAAGCTCTTAAAAACTTATATTTTAAAAGTCAGAACTCTCTCGAGCATCTCTCTTACAACCGACTTCCAATAAACAAAATCCTCAGCAATGTCCTTATTTTGCCACAGTCACTCTTTCCTTCGTTAGTATGGCAGAGGCTTTAAGCAGTTCACCAAAATCATTTACCTCTTTTTCCTAGAAATACCACTAAGTTATGTTCTCCAGGTTCCCCTGCACTTAGTTATGACCATGTTTCTGAGTTCTTGCCAACTCAGATTATGATTAAAAATGATGAATGTATCTGGCGCATAAATCCTTTCATGGGCTCCTCCAGCCTCTTCCCATGTCTTCCGGTGGGAGGCTTATGATTATAAGACCTTAAGGGTAACAGAAGCACATGATGGAAAATGTCTGGGTCCCTGAGTGACTATCTGAAAAAAGGCCAACACAACTGAAACATTTTCCCTGGACTATTAAGTGAGCAAGAAACACATTTCTATTTTGTAAAGTCATTGAGATGTTGAAGTCTGTTAACACAACCACGTCTCCCTTAACTAACGTAGGTTAATTAATAGAGATTCCAATAGTGAAGGATTCCTAGTATAGCTTAAAGGACTGTCTCTGAGTTAGCTCTTCTTTGAGTCAAGACTATCATGCCTCTCTTTCAAAGGTTAAGGTCTCTATCTCCAAAATTTGATAACAAATTTCATATGCATTTCAGTCTCAAAATCAGCTGATTACTTAATTTTTGATCTTCAAATAGGAAAGACAACATTATGAACCATTCTAGTATATTGAGAGTTGGAAAGATTATAGAATGGAAACTTTCACCTGGCAGGGCAAAATGGGAAGGGTATCAGATTCACCTGGGAAAATATATCAAATTCAGGAGGAATTTGTTATGTTAAATAGTTTACACGATGACAGAGATTCAATTTGGGCTTTTACATTAGTTTGATCTTATTGACATTTAAGTTGAAGGTACAGTAAGATTTTCATTACTTTATATGCTTTAAATCACAAGATTAGCAAGTCTTTAATCAGTCCTACTAACAGGGTGGTATCCAATCCTCAGCTGCAAAGAGTCCAGATCCACCCACTAGAGAGATGGGAGTACATACAAAGAACCTGAGGACCCTAATAAGAGGTTTCATATCCGAACATAGCATCCAAGGGCTGACAAGAAGTGAGGTCCCACTGACATTCTCCAATGCAGACCTCTACTTCTACTCTTTTCAGTCTTCTCACAAAACATATATCCTCTATTTTGGGTGAAACATTACTTCTTCAAGGAGAATGGGAGCCCTAAGCATACATATTTTCCCCTCAGATCATCCTTTTTGAACCCCATTCCTCCTTTTTGAAAGAACAAAATACTTCTCACCAATTTTCTCATATTGTTGCAGTTTCTGTGGTCTTTATAAAGAGCTTTACTCTCTCTGGGCGATGTCATAGATGAAAATGCTGCCCAGACTCAAAACCACAAGCATGTCTCTATCCCTCTCCCAGTATATTTATCTAATTCATCTATTCACCTTCTTCGAAGATTACTTCATACCCTCTCCACTTTTACACCTTCTCCTAATGCTCTCCCTGAACTAATGATTTTGCTTCCAGTTGAATGAGAATATATAAGGAATAAGAAGAGGACTTCATCAGTCTGCCATAACCATGTCTAACAGCCTATGTGTACCTGTATCCATGTATTCTGCTTCCTGACTGTCTGATAAACTAATTAAAATGCAGCTTTCCATTTCAGAAAATTGAATCCATGACTAGGAAGATAAATCTGAAAATATATTCAGACTACAATACAAATTACTTTAAAAATGTATCTACAAGAATTCTCTTTTGTCCACTTTGTATTAGATCCAAGCCCTTCTACCTAGTCAAGGAAATTACTCTAGTAATTGACCCCCCTCTCTACATTACCAATTTTTCCTTTCTCCGCAGCATTCCCATCAGCATATAAATATGCTGTCATTTCTCCCACCTGACAACTCTTTCCCTTGACACATGCCCCCTTGTACTCTACTCACTCTCTTCAATCCCTTCTCCTTTTATAAAACAACTCCTCAAAAGAGTTGTCCACACTCTGTCTCTATTTCTTCCTTTCTGATTCCCTTTGAAACCAAATCCATTCAAGCTTTGACCCCTACCACTCAACTAGAACTTTTTGTGTTAAGGTCACCAGAGACCTCCAATATGCCAAAGACAATTCAGAGCCTTCATTTAACTTGACCTTTCAACAACATTTGATATTGCTTTCCACTCCCACCCTTATATATTTTATTCACTTGCCTCCTGGGGATTGACTATCTCTTGGTATCCCTATAGTTCACTAACAATTCCTACTCAGTAGCCTTGGTAGGTTCCTTCTCACCTTGTCAACTTCTAACTATTAGCATCCTCTAGGGATCTTTCAACCTCTTCTGTCTATGATCATTCTATTGACGATCCCTGAGCCTTGGAGAGAAAAAGCTTTCTGCCCAGGCTGCTGTGAGCCCTGTAGCCATCTGAGAATCACAACTAGAAAAATACTGTATTGCAAGTATTTTCTCCCATTCCACTGATTACTTTTTCATTTTGTTGATTGCTTCCTTTGCTCTGCAGAAACTTTTTTTTTTTTTTTTTTTTTTTGAGGTACGCGGGCCTCTCACTGCTGTGGCCTCTCCCGTTGTGGAGCACAGGCTCCGGACGCGCAGGCTCAGCGGCCATGGCTCACGGGCCCAGCCACTCCGCAGCATGTGGGATCTTCCCAGACCGTGGCACGAACCCGCGTCCACTGCATCAGCAGGCGGACTCTTAACCACTGCGCCACCAGGGAAGCCCCAGAAACTTTTTAGTTTGATATAGTCCTACATGTTTTTAGCTTAATTATGGTAATCATTTCACAATGTATATCAAATCATCACATTGTGCGCCTTAAATATATACAATTTTTGTCAATCATACCTTAATGAAGCTGGAAATAAATGAAGAGGAAAATACAGTTTTCACTTTTCAAAACTAAATATGAGTATCAAAATCACCTAGAAGGGCTTCCCTGGTGGCGCAGTGGTTAAGAGTCCACCTGCTGATGCAGGGGACGCGGGTTCGTGCCCCGGTCTGGGAAGATCCCACATGCCGCGGAGCGGCTGGGCCCGTGAGCCATGGCCACTGAGCCTGCGCATCCAAAATCACCTGGAAAAATCTTCTCAAATCTTATGTCCAGAGAAAAGATCACTCCAAAATATTCATTGAGGGAAGAAACCTGAATTTCCTATTATATTTTTTATTTTAATTAAATGTAAAGCACCAAGCACCACTTATTTCTTTAGTGAGGTATCTTTTTTGTAGAATAGAAAAATGAGACTAATTCTACACCCACTCCCACAACCATCAATATAATGACAATGGTGATAGACATATTCTGGCTATGTAGGAGGATGTAATTATTTTTAGGAAATATATGTGGAAATATATCAGGTTAAAGTATTCTACAAAAATGTTTAAATTCTTGAATATAAATGAGGAGCATATACAGACCCATTGCATTGTTCTTCCAATTTTTCTACAGGTTTGAAAGTTTTCAACATTTTAAAAATGAGAGAAGAAAAGGCTGAGTCAAGACGGCATACTAGGAGGACGTGGAATTTGCGTCTCCTCACAACAATGGCACCTACCAGGCACCGGTGGGGGACCATGGACACCTAAGGGGACAGGAGGAACCCCCAGCGATGGGGTAGGACGAAGGGCATGGGGGGAGTGAAGGGGGAGGAGAAGTGGAGGTGGGATGGGACTGGCATCCCTGAGGGGCAGCTGGGGGAAGGGAAGGGACCCCACGCCCGAAGGGGGAAATTGGGGAGTCATTGGGAGGGCAGAGGATCAAAAGGGAGCATGGCCAGGTTTCTCCTGCCCACTTGGACTCCCAGGAACCTGTAGAGATCCCAGGCCTGATCCTCTGCCCATCTAGGCCCCCTCCACCCACTTGGGTCCTGAGAGAGTGGGAGGGATGGAAAGGGGAGCAAAAGTAAAGGCTGGACCTCTGGGACCAGGACCCCTGAGGAATGACTGCGGGAGGGAAGGAGTTCCCACACTCAGAGGGACCCACCCACGGTTAGGGGTCCAGCGGCGATGGGGAAGACCCTGGGGGATACAGTGGGGGAGGGGTGCAAAGGAACAGAAGGGAACAGGGCCAGTGTTTTCCCTGTCCACTTAGGCACAGGGAAGCCTGTTGGGCTCCCGGGCCTAATCCTCTGCCCTCAGAGCCTCCCTCCTGCAGCTTAGAGCCCAAACACCTCCCCTACATCCCCACCCAGAGCCCTACCTCTACATTCGGAGACTCCCTCCAACGCGCTGGGCCTAAACCCCACCCACACACCGTCATTCATGGTCCTACCTCCAAACTCTGGAACCCCACACTCCAGAGGCCCTCCTTTCCATGTGCTGCCTCTCCCATTCTGTGCAGGTCCTAAGAAAAGGTCCCACACCACACTCAAATGTCACCACCCCACCCGCCTAGGTCCCACACCACCATAAACCCCACCCCTGCCTAAGTTCCACCCCCACCTAAACTCCGGCCCCATAGTCAAGGTTTTCTTTTTTTTTCTTTTTCTTTTTCCTCTTTCAGATTGGGGTTCTGTTTTACCTTCTTGATTCATTGTTGTTGATACTTTTATATTTTTATTTTTCCTAATTAATCTTTTATTTTTCTAATTTTATTTTATTCTTTATACTTTGTTAGCGATCTCTCCTTTTGGCTTGTTCCCTCTTTCCTTTTTTTTTCCTTTTTTGGTTGTGGTTTTATTTTACTTTGTTGCATTTTTTCCAATTACAGTTTTATTTTTCCTAATCTATTTTTTATCTTTCCAATTTTATTTTGTTTTTTATTCTTCGATATTGTACTGCTCCATTTTATTTTCTTTCCTCCTTTTTTTTTTTTTTAACCACAAAGCGAAGCTTGCAGGACCTTGGTTCCCAGAGGGGAGGTAGGGTCCAAGCTCCTGTGATGGGAGCTCCAAGTCCAAACTGCTAGGCTAACAGAGAACCTCAGACACCAGGGAATGTCAACTGGAGTGAGGGCCCCCAGAAGTCCTCATCTCAGCACCAAGACCCAGCTGTATCCAACTGCCTGCAAATGTCAGGGCTGGACCTCTCAGGCCAAACAATGAGTAAGACAGGAATCCAGCACCACCCATTAAAAAAAAAAAAAAGAAACGACAAAAAACTACGTTACAATTGAAGGAGAAAGGTAAAAACCTACAATACCAAATAAATGAAGACAAAATAGGCAATATACCTGAAAAAGAATTCAGAGTAATGACAGTAAAGATGATCCAAAATCTTGGAAACAGAATGGAGAAAATACAAGAAATGTTTAACAAGAATCTAGAAGAATTAAAAAGAAAACAAACAGTGATGAACAACACAATTACTGAAATTAAAAAGACTCTAGAAGGAATCAATAGCAGAATAACTGAGGCAGAAGAACAGATAAGTGACCTGGAAGATAAAAATCGTGGAAATAACTACCACAGAGCAGAATAAAGAAAAGAGAATGAAAAGAATTAAGGACAGTCTCAGATACCACTGGGACTACATTAAACACACCAACATTCAAATTATAGGGATCCCAGAAGAAGAACAGAAAAAGAAAGGGTCTGAGAAAATATTTGAAGACATTATAGTTGAAAACTTCCCTAACATGGGAAAGGATATAGTCAATCCACACCAGGAAGCACAGAGAGTACCATAAAGGATAAACCCAAAGAGGAACACACTGAGACACATATTAATCAAACTATGAAAATTAAATACAAAGAAAAAATATTAAAAGTAGCAAGGGAAGAGCAACAAATAACATACAAGGAAATCCCCATGAGGTGAACAGCTGATTTCTCAGCAGAAACTCTGCAAGCCAGAAGGGAGTGGCAGAACATATATAAAGTGATGAAAGGGAAAACCCTACAAAAAAGATTACCCTACCCAGCAAGGATCTCATTCAGATTTGATGGAGAAATTAAAACCTTTACAGATAAGCAAAACTTAAGAGAATTCAGCACTATCAAACCAGCTTTACAGCAAATGCTAAACGAACTTCTCTAGGCAGGAAACACAAGAGAAGGAAAAGACCTACAAAAATAAACCCAGAACAATTAAGAAAATGGTAATAGGAACATACATATCAATAATGACCTTAAATGTAAATGGATTAAATGTTCAAAACAAAAGACACAGACTGGCTGAATGGATACAAAAACAAGACCCATCTATAGGCTGTCTACAAGAGACCCACTTTAGACCTAGGGACACGTACAGACTGAAAGTGAGGGGATGGATTAAGATATTCCATGCAAATGGAAATCAAAAGAAAGCTGGAGTAGCAATTCTCATATCAGACAAAATAGACTTTAAAATAAAGACTATTAAGAAAGACAAAGGACAGTATATAATGATCTAGAGATCAATCCAAGAAGAAGACACAATTGTAAATATTTATGTACCCAACGTAGGAGCACTGCAATACATAAGGCAAATGCTAACATCCATAAAAGGGGAAATAGAAAGCAAATACAATAATAAGAGTAGCGGATTTTAACACCCACTTTCACCAATGGACAGATCATCCAAAATGAAAATAAATAAGGAAACACAAGCTTTAAATGACACATTAAACAGGATAAACTTAATTGATATTTATAGGACATTCCATCCAAAAACAACAGAATACACATTCTAGTCAAGTACTCATGGAACATTCTCCAGGATAGATCATATCTTGGGTCACAATTCAAGCCTTGGTAAATTTAATAAAACTGAAATCATATGAGGTAACTTTTCCAACTACAATGCTATGAGACTAGATATCAATTACAGGAAAAAAACTGTAAAAAATACAAACAAATGGAGGCTAAACAGTACATTACTAAATAACCAAGAGATCACTGAAGAAATCAAAGAGGAAATCAAAAAATACCTAGAAACAAATGACAATGAAAACACGATGACCCAAAAACTATGGGATGCAGCAAAAGCAGTTCTAAGAGGGAAGATTATAGCAATACAATCCTACCTCAAGAAACAAGAAATTCAGGAATAAGACAAGGTTGTCCACTCACCACTATTATCCAACATAATTTTGGAAGCTTTAGCCACAGCAATCAGAAAAAAAAAAGAAATAAAAGGAATCCAAACTGGAAAACAAGAAGTAAAAGTGTCACTGTTTGCAGATGACATGATACTATACATAGAGAATCCTAAAGATGCCACCAGAAAACCATGAGGGCTAATCAATGAATTAGGTAGAGTAGCAGGATACATAATTAATGCCCAGAAATCTCTTGCATTCCTATACACTGATGACGAAAAATCTGAAAGAGAAATTATGAAAACACTCCCATTTCCCGTTGCAACAAAAAGAATAAAATACCTGGGAATAAACCTACCTAAGGAGACATAACACCTGTATGCAGAAAACCATAAGACACTGATGATCGAAATTAAAGATGATAGCAACAGATGGAGAGATATACCACATTCTTGGATTGGAAGAATCAACATTGTGAAAATGACTATACTACACAAAGCAATCTACAGATTCAATGCAAT
Organism: Neophocaena asiaeorientalis asiaeorientalis; assembly: GCF_003031525.2. Lineage (NCBI taxonomy): Eukaryota > Metazoa > Chordata > Mammalia > Artiodactyla > Phocoenidae > Neophocaena > Neophocaena asiaeorientalis. Next base: position 13,960,853 of record NW_020174561.1, read on the forward strand.
CCCTATCAAACTACCAATGTCATTTTTCACAGAATTACAACAAAAAAAATCACAATTTCTATGGAAAAACAAAAGACCCCGAATAGCCAAAGCCATCTTGAGAAAGAAAAATGGAGCTGGAAGAATCAGGCTCTCTGACTTCAGACTATACTAAAAATCTACAGTAATCAAGACAGTACAGTACTGGCACAAAAACAGAAATATAGATCAATGGAACAGGACAGAAACCCCAAATATAAACCCACGCACATATGGTTGTCTTATCTTTGAAAAAGGAGGCAAAAATATACAATGGAGAAAAGACAGCCTCTTCAATAAGTGGTGCTGGGAAAACTGAACAGCTGCATGTAAAAGAATGAAATTAGAACACTCCCTAACACCACACACAAAAATAAACTCAAAATGGATTAAAGGCCTAAATGTAAGGCCATTTACTATAAAACTCTTAGAGGAAAACAAAGGTGGAATGTTCTATGACATAAATCACAGCAAGATTTTTTTTGACCTACCTCCTAGAGAAATGGAAATAAAAACAAAAATAAACAAATGGGACCTAATGAAACTTCAAAGATTTTGCATAGCAAAGGAAACCATAAACAAGACAAAAAGACAACCTTCAGAATGGGAGAAAATATTTGTAAACGAACCAACAGACAAGGATTAATCTCCAAAATATACAAGCAGTTCATGTAGCTCAATATCAAAAAAACAAACAACGCAATCCAAAAATGGGCAGATCTAAATAGACATTTGTCCAAAGAAGATATACATATTGCCAACAAACACATGAAAAAATGCTCAACATCACTGATAATTAGAGAAATACAAATCAAAACTACAATGAGGTATCACCTCACACTAGTCAGAATGTCCATCATCAGAAAATCTACAAGCAATAATGCTGGAGAGGGTGTGGAGAAAGGGAACCCTCTTGCACTGTTGGTGGGAATGTAAATTGATACAGCCACTATGGAGAACAGTATGGACATCCTTAAAAAACTACAAATAGAACTACCATACGACCCAGCAATCCCACTACTGGGCATATTCCCTGAGAAAACCATAATTCAAAAGGAGTCATGTATCACAATGTTCATTGCAGCACTATTTACAATAGCCAGGACATAGAAGCAGCCTAAGTGTCCATCGACAGATGAATGGATAAAGAAGATGTGGCACATATATACAATGGAATATTATTCAGCCATAAAAAGAAATGAAATTGAGTTATTTGTAGTGAGGTGCATGGACCTAGAGTCTGTCATACAGAGTGAAGTAAGTCAGAAAGAGAAAACAAATACCCTATGTTAACACATATGTATATAATCTAAAAATATATATATATTTGTGATGAACCTAGGGCCAGGACAGGAATAAAGACACAGACATAGAGAATGGACTTGAGGACATGGGAAGAGGGAAAGGTAAGCTGGGATGAAGTGAGAGAGTAGCACTGACATATATACACTACCAAATGTAAAACAGATAGCTATTGGGAAGCAGCTGCAAGGCACAGGGAGATCAGCTCAGTGCTTTGTGACCATGTAGAGGGGTGGGATAAGGAGGGTGGGAGGTATATGCAAGAGGGAGGGGATTTGGGGATATACATATGCATATAGCTGATTCACTTTGTTATACAGCAGAAACTAACACAACTCTGTAAAACAATTATACTGCAATAAAGTTGTTAAAAAAAGAAACAAATGAGGAGAGCTTCAAGATGGCAGAAGAGTAAGACGCGATCACCTTCCAGAACACCCACTGAATGCTGGCAGAAGACCTAAGACTTCCCAAAAGGCAAGAAACTCCCCACGTACCTGGGTACGGCAAAAGAAAAAAGAAAAAACAGAGACAAAAAACAGGGACGGGACTTGCACCTCAGGGAGGAAGCTGTGAAGGAGGAAAGGTTTCTACACAATAGGAAGCCCCTTCACGGGCGGAGACTGCTGGGGAGGTGGAGGAGGGAAGCTTCAGAGCCACGGAGGAGAGCGCAGCAACACGGGTGCGGAGGGCACGGCAGAGAGATTACCGCACAGAGGATCAGTGCCGACCAGCACTCACCAGCCCTAGAGGCTTCTCTGCTCACCCACAGGGTCGGGTCGGGGCTGGGAGCTGAGGCTCCAGCTTCGGAGCTCAGATCCCAGGGAGAGGGCTGGGGTTGGCTGCATGAACACAGCCTGAAGGGGGCTAGTGCGCCACAGCTGGCCGGAGGGGGTCGGGGGAAAAAGTCTGGAGCTGCTGAAGAGGCAAGCGACTTTTTCTTGCCTCTTTGTTTCCTGGTGCGCAAGGAGAGGGGATTAAGAGCGCCGCTTAAAGGACCTTCGGAGACAGGCGCTAGCTGCAGCTATCAGCACAGACCCCAGAGACGGGCATGAGACGCTAAGGCTGCTGCTGCCACCACAAAGAAGCCTGTTTGCAACCACAGGTCACTATCCACACATCCCCTTCCAGGAGCCTGTGCAGCCCGCCACTGCCAGGGTCCTGTGATCCAGTAACAACTTCCCCGAGAGAAAGCACGGCGCGCCTCAGGCTGGTGCAACGTCATGCCGGCCTCTGCCACCGCAGGCTCGCCCCTCATCCGTAGCCCTCCCTCGCCCCGGCGTGAGTGAGCCAGAACCCCGAAGCAGCTGCTTCTTTAACCCCGTCCTTTCTGAGCGAAGAACAGATGGCCTCAGGCGACCTACATGCAGAGGCGTGGCCAAATCCAAAGCTGAACCCCAGGAGCTCTGCGAACAAAGAAAAGAAAGGGAAATCTCTCCCAGCAGCCTCAGGAGCAGCAGATTAAATCTCCATAATCAACTTGATGTACCCTGCATCTGTGGAATACCTGAATAGACAACGAATCATCCCAAATTGAGGAGGTGGACTTTGGGAGCAATGATATATATATATATTTCCCCCTTTTTCTCTTTTTGTGAGTATGTGTATGCTTCTGTGTGTGATTTTGTCTGTATCGCTTTGCTTTTACCATATGTCCTAGGGTTCTGTGTGCCCGTTGTTTTTTTCTTTATTACTTAAAAAATTTTTTTTCTTAATATTTATTTTAATAACTTTATTTTATCTTCTTTGTTTCTTTGTTTCTTTCTTTCTTTCCTCCCTTTATCCTGAGCCATGCGGAGGACAGGCTCTTGGTGCTCCAGCCAGGCGTCAGGGATGTGCCACTGAGGTTGGAGAGCCAAGTTTAGGACACTTATGCACAAGAGACCTCCCAGCTTCATGTCATATCAAATGACGAAAATCTCCCAGAGTTCTCCATCTCAACACCAAGAACCAGCTCTACTCAAAAACCAGCAAGATACAGTGCTGGACACCCTATGCCAAACAACTAGCAAGACAGGAACAAAACCCCATCCACTAGCACAGAGGCTCCCTAAAATCATAATAAGGCCACAGACACCCAAACACACACCGCAAGACATGGAACTGCCCAAAAGAAAGACAAGATCCAGACTCATCCACCAGAACACAGGCACTGGTCCCCTCCACCAGAAAGCCTACACAGCCCACTGAACCAAAAACAAAGGGAACTATGAACCTGCAGCCTGCGAAAAGCAGACCCCAAACACAGTAAGTTACACAAAATGAGAAGACAGAGAAACACACAGCAGATAAAGGAGCAAGGCAAAAACCCACCAGCCCTAATAAATGAAGAAGAAATAGGCAGTCTACATGAAAAAGAATTCAGAATAATGATAGTAAAGATGATGCAAAATCTTGGAAATAGAATGGAGAAAATACAAGAAACGTTTAACAAGGACATAGAAGAATTAAAGAGCAAACAGACAGAGATGAACTACACAATAAATGAAATTAAAAATTCTCTAGAAGGAATCAATAGCAGAATAACTGAGGTAGAAGAACAGATAAGTGACCTGGAAGATAAAATAGTGGATAGCACTACTGCAGAGCAGAATAAAGAAAAAAGAATGAAAAGAATTGAGGACAGTCTCAGAGACCTCTGGGACAACATTAAATGCTCTAACATTCGAATTATAGGGGTCCCAGAAGAAGAAGAGAAAAAGAAAGGGACTGAGAAAGTATTTGAAAAGATTATAGTTGAAAACTTCCCTAATATGGGAAAGGAAATAATCAAGTCCAGGAAGCAGAGGGTTCCATAAAGAATAAATCCAAGGAGAAACATGCCAAGACACATATTAAACAAACTATCAAAAATTAAATACAAAGAAAAAATATTAAAAGCAGCAAGGGAAAAACAACAAATAACACATAAGGGGATCCCCATAAGGTTAACAGCTGATCTTTCAGCAGAAACTCTGCAGGTCAGAAGGGAGTGTCAGGACATATTTAAAGTGATGAAGGAGAAAAACCTACAACCAAGATTATTCTACCCAGCAAGGATTTCATTCAGATTTGATGGAGAAATTAAAATCTCTATAGACAAGCAAAAGCTAAGAGAATTCATCACCACCAAACCAGCTTTACAACAAATGCTAAAGGAACTTCTCTAGGCAGGGAACACAAGAGAAGGAAAAGACCTACAATACTATACCCAAAACAATTTAAAAAATGGTAATAGGAACATGCATACCGATAATTACCTTAAATGTAAATGGATTAAATGCTCCAACCAAAACACAGAGATTGGCTAAATGGATCGAAAAACAAGACCCATATATATGCTATCTACAAGAGACCCACTTCAGACCAAGGGACACATACAGATTGAAAGTGAGGGGATGGTAAAAATATTCCATACAAATGGAAATCAAAAGAAAGCTGGGGGGCTTCCCCGGTGGCACAGTGGTTGAGAGTCTGCCTGCCGATGCAGGGGACACAGGTTTGTGCCCTGGTCTGAGAAGATCCCGCATGCCATGGAGCAGCTGGGCCCGTGAGCCTTGGCTGCTGAGCCTGCGCATCCAGAGCCTGTGCTCCACAACGGAAGAGGCCACAACAGGGAGAGGCCCATGTACCACAAAAAAAAAAAAAAAAAAAAGAAAGCTGGAGTAGCAATTCTCACACATATCAGAAAAAATTGGCTTTAAAATAAAGCCTATTACAAGAGTCAAAGAAAGGCATGACATAATGATCAAGGGATCAATCCAAGAAGAAGATATACAAATTATAAATATTTATGCACCCAACATAAGAGCACCTCAATATATAAGGCAAATACTAACAGCCATAAAAGGGGAAACGGACAGTAACACAATCATAGTAGGGGACTTTAACACCCCACTTTCACCAATGGACAGATCATCCAAAATGAAAATAAATAAGGAAACACAAGCTTTAAATGATACATTAAACAAAATGGACTTAATTGACATTTATAGGACAGTCCCTCCAAAAACAACAGAATACACATTCTTCTCAAGTGCTCATGGAACATTCTCCAGGATAAATCATATCTTGGGTCACAAATCAAGCCTTGGTTAATTTAGGAAAACTGAAATCGTATCAAGTATCTTTTCCGACAACAATGCTATGAGACTAGATATCAATTACAGGAAAAAATCTGTAAGAAATACAAACACATGGAGGCTAAATAACCCACTACTTAATAACCAAGAGATCACTTAAGAAATCAAAGAGGAAATCAAACACAGAAACAGAAATATAGATCAATGGAACAGGATAGAAAGCCCAGAGACAAACCCACGCACATATGGTCACCCTGTCTTTGACAAAGGATTCAAGAATATACAATGGAGAAAAGATAGCCTCTTCAATAAGTGGTGCTGGGAAAACTGGAGAGCTACATGTAAAAGAATGAAATTAGAACACTCCCTAACACCGTACACAAAGATAAACTCAAAATGGATTAAAGACCTAAATGTAAGGCCAGACACCATCTAACTGTTAGAGGAAAACATAGCCAGAACACTCTCTGACAAAGATCACAGCAAGATGCCTTTTGACCCAGGTCCTAGAGAAATGGAAATAAAACCAAAAATAAACAAATGGGACCTAATGAAACTTAGAAGCTTTTGCACAGTAAAGGAAACCATAAACAAGAAAAAAAGACAACCTTAAGAATTGGAGAAAATATTTGCAAATGAAACAACTGACAAAGTATTAATCTCCAAAATTTACAAGCAGCTTATGCAGCTCAACATTAAAAAAACAAACAACCCAATCCAAAAATGGGCAGAAGACCTAAATAGACATTTCTCCACAGAAGATATACAGATTGCCAACAAACACATGAAAGAATGCTCAACATCATTAATCATTAGATAAATGCAAGTCAAAACTACAATGAGACATCATCTGACTCCAGTCAGAATGGCCATCATCAAAAAATCTACAAACAATAAATGCTCGAGAGCGTGTGGAGAAAAGGGAACCCTCTTGCCCTGTTGGTGGGAATGTAAATTGATACAGCCACTATGGAGAAAAGTATGGAGGCTCCTTAAAAAACTAAAAATAGAACTACCTTATGACCCAGCCATCCCACTACTGGATATATACCCTGAGAAAACCATAATTCAAAAAGGGTCATGTACCTAAATGTTCATTGCAGCTCTATTTACAATAGCCCGGAGATGGAAACAACCTAAGTGCCCATCGACAGATGAATGGATAAAGAAAATGTGGCACATATACACAATGGAATATTACTCAGCCAGGAAAAGGAACAAAACTGAGTTTTTTGTAGTGAGGTGGATGGGCCTAGATACTGTCACACAGAGTGAAGTGAGTCATAAAGAGGAAAACAAATACTGTATGCTAACACATATATATGGAATCTGAAAAAAAAAAAATGGTCATGAATCTCCTAGGGGCAAGTCGGGAATAAAGATGCAGACCTACTAGAGAATGGTCTTGAGGATACAGGGAGGGGGAAGGATAAGCTGGGGCAAATTGAGAGAGTGGCATGGACATATATATACACTACCAAACGTAAAACAGATAGCTAGTGGGAAGCAGCCGCATAGCACAGGGAGATCAGCTCGATGCTTTGTGACCACCCACCTAGAGGGGTGGCATAGGGAAAGTGGGAGGGAGGGATGTGCAAGAGGTAAGAGATATGGGGACATATGTATATGTATAACTGATTCACTTTGTTACAAAGCAGAAACTAACACCCCATTTTAAAGCAATTATACTCCAATAAAGATGTTAAAAAAATACAATTACAGGATGGTTAAAAAAAAAGAAAGAGAAAGAAACAAAAATATACCCAACTACATGCTGCCTCCATGACATTCACTCTCATAATGAAGATATGGAAAAAAGCCATTCCATGCAAATGGAAATCAAAAGAGAGAGCAGAGGTTATCTATACTTATATCAGACAAAGTCGACTAAGTCAATTAAGTAGGAAACTATAACAAGAGACAAAAAAGGTCATTAATAGTGATAAAATGGTCAGTTCATCAAAAGGATATAATAATTGTAAATAAATATGCACGTAACATCAGAGCACATTAATATATTAAACTAACTAACAGATCTGAAGGGACTAATAAACAATATTACAGTATCCACTTTGATCAATGGATAGATCATCCAGAAAGAAAGCCAATGAGGAAACATTGAACTTAAACTATACTTTACATCCAATGTACCTAACAGATATATACAGAACATTTCAACGAAGGGCAGCAGAATATACATTCTTCTCAAGCACATATGGAACATTCTCCAGGATAGATCAGATATTGGGTTCAAAACAAGTATAAGCAAAATTTAAAAGACTGGGGCTTCCCTGGTGGCACAGTAGTTGAGAGTCCGCCTGCCGATGCAGGGAACACGGTTTCGTGCCCCAGTCTGAGAGGATCCCCTATGCCACGGAGCAGCTGGGCCTGTGAGCCATGGCTGCTGAGCCTGTGCGTCCGGAGCCTGCGCTCCGCAATGGGAGAGGCCACAACAGTGAGAGGCCCGCATACCGCAAAAAAAAAAAAAAATTTTTTTAAAGACTGAAATCATATGAAGTACCTTTTCCAACGACAACGGTCAAATATGTGGAAATTAACACACTCCTGGAAACCAGTGGGTCAAAGATGAAATCAATGGCAAATTCAAAAATATCTTGAAAAAAGTGAAAATGAAAACACAACATATCAAAACTTATGAGGTGAAGTATAAGCAGTGCTACGAGGGAAGTTTATAGCGATAAATGCCTACATTAAGAGAAAATGACCTCACTTATGTGGAATCTAACAAACAAACTCATAGATACAGAGAACAAGTTGGTAGTTGCCAGATGCAAGGTGTGAAGGGTGGGTGATATGGGTGAAGGTGGTCAAAAGGGACAAACTGACAGTTATAAAATAAATAAGTCCTGGTGATGTAATGTGCAGCATGGTGACTATAGTTAATAATGCTGTATTATATATTTGAAAGTTGCTAAAGAATAGAGCTTAAAAGTTCTTATTAGAAGAAAAAAAATTCTGTAACTATGTATAGTGATGAACGTTAAGTAGATTTATTATGGTGATCATTTCACAATATATACAAATATTGAATCATTAGGTTGTGCCCCTGAAACTAATAGTATTATATGTCAATTATACTTTTTTAATTAAATTAAATTTAAAAATAAAAAATAAATGAGAGAAGCATGTTAGAATAGTAAGGATAAAGCAATGGCTCTCCACTTTACTGCTTTCCCTCTACACCTTCCTGTAAAAATGCATAAATAAAACCAGGACAATGATATTGTAATCTGTTTCAGTACAACCTCAGTGCTATTCTTTCAGGGATTAGTTTATATTTTGGCCTTTTCTTCTCCTTTTATAACAAGAAGTCTTTCCAAGTACTTTCATATATCACCTCCAAGAAAAACCAAAAGATAAAACAGGGAAATGGCTATTCATCATGAAAAAAAAGTTTTTTAAAAAAGCTTCCAGGATGCTTACTATTCATGACTCTATTTGGAATCAATATTTTACTTTCTCCTCTTGCCTGGTTGCCAATCATTTTTCTGTGGGTGGTTTGGGGCAGGTGGGGTGTTGGAATTCACATCCAAAGAATACAGTAGTGAGTAGAAGCAGAGGGGGGAAAAATAAGAATGTGGGAGAAGGGTAACAGATTAAGAAGTGTAGTCAGAAGGAAAGTGAATGATTTTGGCAACTTGTGGGACTATTTTTGCAATTTCTGAGACTAGAAATAGTGCCCTCACTCATAAGACCTCTTTCTGTCCTAAACTGTTTTAGTGTTCCTGAGGGCAAGGGGACATTAAAGGTGGTGTAGAGAAAGAGGAGTTGAAAAGATCTTGAGAGCAAAGGAAGATGAGAGGTTCTTAGAGAAAAAAAGGAAATGATGGTAATAGAAAGAAAGTTGGTGGTGGCTTTTTATTTTATTATTTATTTTTTAATTTATTTTTTTGGCCGTGTCACACTTGCAGGATCTTAGTTCCCCAACCAGGGATTGAACCCAGGCCACAGTAGTGAAAGCACTAACTTCTAACCACTAAACCTCCAAAGGGAATTCCCGGTGGTGGCATTTTAAATAGGGAGTGGTGAGAACTAAAACCAGCATAATACCCTATTTCTGGGTTAAACAATACTAGGGCCGGAGGCATACTTTTTCATTCCTGTGTTAAATAGTACTGAGACTAAGCAAAGTAACCTATATGAAACACTGTTCTGGAAGTTAAGACTGTGACCCAACCAGACAGCTTTTTCACCAAGACTAATTTCGAGACTCTCATTTTGTCCACCAATCCAAAGCTATTATACCATACACTTTGTCTAGTCGAGATAAGTCTCCCTCCTTGTCAGATCCATCTTACAAGGACACATCCCAGGTGCTGAATCCCAACAGATACCTTTTCCTAATTTCCCCATTTTCAGACGTTATTACCAAATTTTTGACAAAGTGATAGTTTCCCTTACTGCAGTACATCTTTGTGTAATCAGGTTTTTCTGGTGGTCTTTTGAGAAATTGGCAATGAACACATGGGAGATGATATTATAATTGTAGGAGATGAAAAGGTTTGGGGTTCTAGAAAGAAAAGGCATTTGAGTAGTTGTGAGATACAAAAAAAAGGTGGGGAAATTATAGGGAAGAAAATTGGGAGTTTCTAAAAATATATATAGTCTTAATAGTGAAGAAAGCTTGAGATAATGTGAGGAGAGAACTGTGATAGAAAATGTTAATTCTTTTCTTGCTGCAAAAATTTGACAAAATAATGATTTCTTTTAAGATTCTCCATTAAAATTCCATCAGAAGATACCTCAAGAGCAGACTTTTGGCCCAATTCCTTTTATTACCTCATGAGGCCTATCACTTTTGGAATACACTAAAGAGTCAACCTAGCAAAGCAATACTTTCGTGGCACTCTCCGTGGTCTTTGCCCTACCTGCCTGTTCTGCCAGCTCTCAGGGACATTATGTGCATGGTAATTACTCCACCTAATTAATGCCCAAACCTCCCAGATCATCATCTTTATACAAGGTGTAAGTCAGGACTCCAAAATATTAAACGATTTACAGCTGTTTTATATTAATAGAAGGCATGCCCTAATGGACACCTAATAGTCTACATCTTCAATTGCCAAGAAATGGAATACTGAAATACATAAAAATAAAAAAAAATTTTTAAATATGCAAATCATAGGCCAAACACTGATCCCTACCAGTGAAGAACAAAAGTTATTTTCAATTGTCCAAGAAGTATTTTTAAAAGTTAGTCACACCACAGATTACAAAGAAAACATTGACAAATTCCCTAATTGGAAATTATGATAATCACATTTTCTGACAATAATTTAATACATCAGGCAATTAACAGAATTGCACATAAACACATACACATTAGGCAAATTGGAAACGTAAAAATCTAACCTTAAAGAAAAAAAAAATCCCTAAACTCTTGGGTTGGTGAACTAAACTTGGGTTGGTGAACTCTTGGGTTGTCTGTTGGTGGCAAATACAGACAATTTAGAATATAATTAAAATAATATAATATATAATACATAAAAATTAATGAATATGGCCAGGGCATGCTTAGAGAAAAAAATTTTAAATTCTGTTTATATTACTTAAAATAAAAGGTATGGAGGAAATTTACTAAGAATTTAATTCAAAACAAGAAGAAAAGTAAAATAAAGGTATAGGCTTAAATTAATGTACTGACAAGTAAAAAAGCAATACAATGGATAAATAAATACACTAGTTCTTTGAAGAGATTGACACAAGACAGACCTTTGACAAACGTGATCACAGTCATGACTGAATCCCCAGGCCTTGGTCCCGGTTCAGAGCCCTGAAGTAACTAAAAATACAGGAAGAGGGAGAGAGAAAAATTTCAAGGGATGTTTCTTTCAAGCCTTCCCTGAAGGAGAGGCTTTCATGTAACTTTTAGTCCCTAAGTATAGCTTCCCAAGTTTCTCTTCCAGTACTGAGAGAAAAAAAATGAGGAAAAGAAGGTATAGTCCCTAACTCAATTTGGTTCAATGCCAAATTTGTCCTTGTATTTTTAAGCAGCAAATTACCTAAATCTTTTACCTCATTTGGAAGGGGATTCTATTTCTGATTATTGAACCATACAACGGGTGGAACCTAGAAATGCCTTGGAGAAATAGATGAAGAAGCAAGTTTTCTAACTGAATTTTAAAATTCCCTCTAAATACTATCAGGATTATACATGATGATTAATAGTGTACTTTGTAATGAGAAAAAAACATAATGAGAAAGGGACATAACCATGAGTATGAGATTATGACACATAACTCTATCTTGGTCATTTTTAAAAACAAGTAAGAAAAAAATCTGACAAAAAGAAACAAAAATAACTCGAGAAAAGTGCTCATACTTTCGGTTAACCAAATAAAACTGCAACTTGAAATAATACTCTTCACAACAGTCTTATTTTCCCAACTCTTAAATTACTTTATTCTTTCCCAATCCTTACCCTTATTGCTATCTCCATCACAAATAATGAGTATAACATTATATTTTAACTTAAAATTGCCCAAGTACACTAACCCTAACCCATACACTAACCCTATCACGTACCCTAACCCTCTCCCGTACACTAACCCAAACCCTTACCCTAACCCTAACTCATAGCTGTACCCTAACCTGTACCCTAAACTCTACCCATCCCCTAACCCTAACCCTTACTTTAAACCGTACCATAAACCTAACCCGTACGCTAACACTAACCCGTACCCTGACACGTACCCTAACTCTAACCCGTTGTCGTACCCTAAACTGTCCCCGTCCCCTAACCCTAACCCTTACTTTAAACCGTACCATAAACCTAACCCGTACGCTAACACTAACCCGTACCCTAACACGTACCCTAACTCTAACCCATAGCCATACCCTAAACTGTACCCTAACCCTATCCCGTACCCTAACCCTAACACTAACCCTAAACCGTACCCTAACCCGTACCCTAATCCTAACTCATACCCTAACACTAACCCGTAATCTAACCCGTACTGGAAAAAAAAAAAATTGCCCAAGTAAGGAGAGGAGCTGCTTATATATCACTATGGAAGCACAAACTATTACATTTCTAGAGGAGTATCAACCCCCTAAAATGTCAGCATGACCTTCAGCCTATAACATTAATTCTGTTGATTTATGCTACAAAAACAATCAAAATGTATACAAAGTTCTGTGCACATAAATTTCAGTGTCTAGAAGAGTACTTAGCTAACAGTATGTCTAGCACATTTTAATTAATAAATGATCATCAAAGTATTTTTGAATACTGTGAAAAATTGGAAACTACTTAAATGTCTAAATAAACGATGGCACATCTATGAGGTACACCAATGTGCATTCATTAGGATTCTTTTTATCTTTTAAAAATATTCAGTGGCTTTGGAAAAAGATCACAGTAAAGCTTTTAGCAGAAAAAGTGAAAGTACTACATCACATACACAGCATGATGACAGGAGTCTATGTGAGAGTCCTCACATATAAATTTGGGTAGATATGTATCTATATGTAAATAATATCATCTCTGTTATACAATTATCAGTGGTTTTTATTTACTTCTTTTTTATTTCTATATTTTCAACATCTTTTGGCATAAAAATCCATTAGTTATAATCATATGTTAGCAATACATAGTATAAAGAATAAATTAAAAATTTTTTCTGATGTTTACAATTGTGAGTAATTACTATTATATTTTATAGTGTACATAGTATTTTTTAGTATCTAGTTTAGTATCTCGTCCCTGGCCTGAAGGACTCACCATCTAATAAGGAAGAGAAATGTATAAATAGGTAACTATAGTAAAATACTTTATATTCTGTAATAGAGAAATATGTAGGATGCTATAAGAACATAAAGGAAGAAGAAACTACTCCATTAAAGATATTTCTAGAGCAGAGAGGGTAACACTGGAGCAGCAGTTTCAAGAGTTTATTTGCTGAGAGCCAGAGAGAAGGAATAAAACAGTGGGCTTAAGTAATACTCACCCAGTTGTTTGCCCTGAGGTAGAATGATTTAAGTGTTAATGAGTAGTTGAGTCAAGATCAAACCTATAATTAAAGAGTGATAATTGTGTAGCACAATACACATTGAGCATCAAACAGTAGATGGAAAAAATATTTAGGGGCAAGAAGTTGTTTCCCCAACCCAGCCCTAGATCATATAGGATGTATTTCTATACCATTATCTCCCCATGTAGGTGTTCACTCTCACTCATCTAAGCAGCCATAGTGCTTTATCTATTCCTTTCACATGGCATTTATTTTTAAGCCTGAAATAAGCCATACCTAGCTAAGCTTTTTGAAATTTTATGTCTCGTTTTTGTATCTTCTAAAACACCTTCCCCAGCCTTGCATATAGAAGTGCTCAATAAATACTGATGGAATGAATCACTAATATAGAATACTGGAATTTGTAAAAAAAAAAATGTTATTCATTTAGATTTATGGTCTTTCTTTTCAGAGTTGAGAGGCCGACTGAAGAAGTAATGACAGAGTGGAAAATGAGACAAGCAGGAGGTAAGGTGAAAACAGATGCTAACACGGAAGGGAAGTGACCATGCTGAAAATGTTGACAGTCACAAGGAGAAAGATTCCATTTCATTTCCATGATTCCCTTGGAGCAACTCCAAGATTTCTGTTCTAAATATATTAAGTCTCACTCAAAATGTATTGTGTATGTACGTATGCACAGTTACTGCAAGGATCTTTAGAGAGCAGAGCTTTTGTCACTAGTCCTCAGGCACCTCGACAGAGAGAATATTAAAAGATTCAAACTGGCCCAAATCCAGGGGAAAGTAGACAGACTGAAAAGATAAGGCAGGTAGTTAATCTTCTGGAAGGTACCACTAGTCAAGACAGGTTTGTTCACCCAGCTTGCTGTCTCAAGTCTACTTTTGTTTGATTTGTTATCTTACCCACTGGGAAATCTGTGTCTTGACATTGAATCACAAAGCAAGGATGGCCTGGGTCACTAAATAAGGCTAGTTAGTGAAAGGAAAAAGTCTTTAGTCAAACTTTATGCCAGAACTGAAATCTACGCAAAATTTGGCCCCATGTCTTTAAGCACATTTATTATGACCTGAAGAAAAGAGAAACCAATAAGGCAATGAGCCTTATTATTACAAAGCAATATTTTTTTATCATCAGTCAATAATGACTCTAGATGGATAGCTCAGCCAGAAAATTGTACTTACTGCAAAAATATATTATACGTATTACCATAAAGATGACATCTCAATTGTCAAAAACATTAAGTGCTACCTGGTGGATAGCACAGATATTACAAAATTCACAAATGGGTGAATGTTTCACATTTGTTCTCTGACGTGACTTTTCTTGGCTTGATATAAGCAAATGTAGTATTTTAATAGAATATCAGCTTGTAGGGCAAGGTTAAATATTTTTGTCATCTTCTAAAATATAGTTTACATGATTGATATAATGGCTTTGCTTCCTCTAAAAATGTGTACAAGAAAAGATTTACATGTTGTACAACTGACATTGTGGTTTTCTTATCTACATCCTTATCAAATTTGCCCACCATTAGTAAATATGCAGCTTGAGGGATTGACTCCCAGGTCCAGAGGTAAGCTCCGATTCACCGAAGGCAGTCAGGATAATCTCATAGGCCTTGATAAAGTGTTTGGTTTAAGGATGTACAGACTTGGAAATTTCCTGTGCAAAGGCACTGATTGAGAAATGGATATGTGACTCGTTCTAGAACATTAAGACCCAAGGCTAGGTTTCCTGTTTCTTCTAGAAAGGGTACTTTCTTACTCTTAAGAGAGTTTATCTAAGCAACTCTGTTTCCTCCTCTTAGCACCATGGAGTATGGTGATAAAGCCATAGGGAAACCTAATGGACAAGCAAAGGACCACAGAGAAATGGAGCTAAAGCCATTGAATTTTTGCTGATACAAATAGTTGTCTGCCATTTAGACTTATGTTTACATGAGTAAATAATTCTGTTACTTGAAGCCAACCTCTTTTTGATACATGCTGGATATATGCCTATTTAAAAGAACTTAAGTATGTATTAGAGTTACTTAATAACTATCTGCCCAAGACAGAGTAACCAAGACTGATGGATTAATCTTGATTAGAAAGGAAGGGAGAAGAGAGTAGAGGAGAGGAAAGAAAGGGAGGATGGGGAAGGAAAGGAGGGAGGGAGGGAAGGAAAAGAGGTAGGACGTGGGAGGGGAGAAGGAGGGAGGAAAGTGCTAGGTCATATGGTACGTTTTTAGGAAACTACCTTACTCTTTTTTGTTTTCACCAGCAATGTACAAGAGATACAGTTTTTCTGTGCCTTTGCCAGCATTTGGCACTATCGGTATTTTTTATTTTACCTGTTCTTACAGGTGTGTAGTGACAGCTCACAGTGATTCTAATTTTTGTTTCCCTAAAGGCAAGCAGTGTTGAACATCTTTTCATGTGTTTATCTGCCATCCATATATCTTCTCTGATGAAGTGTCTGTTCCGTTACTTCATCCATTTTCTAATTGAATTGTCTTCTTACTATTGCGCTTGTAAACCTCATTATATATTCCATATGCAAGCAATTTGCCTGATAGGTGATTTGCAGATTTTTTTTTTCCCCAGTTGCCGATGAACTTTTCATCCTCTTTGCCTTTTCACACTCTTAACAGGATCTTTTGCAGACCAATCGTTTTTTTTGTTTTGTTTTGTTTGTTTTAATTTCTATGGAGTTCAATTTATTCTTTTAATTTCATGGATCATGCATTTGGTGTCATGTCAGAGAAATCTTTGCCTAATCCTAGGTCATGAATAATTAATTATTATTCATTTCCTCTTATTCCATAATATATTGAGCATTTCAATTTCTTCTTGCCTATTTTCCCTTTCCCTCCTCCATTTCTTAACCACCTGGTCCTATCTCAGCCCTTGTACCAGACTATAGAGGCAGTATATCAACCCTGGGCAAAGTACTTGTCTTCATTTGGGTCCACTATAGCTCCTAATCTGTGCTTCAGAGTTTTCATTTAGGTGACGTATCTAGACCTACTTCTTGGTCAGGGTTTCCTCCCTTAGGTGGAAGACCAGGTGAAAGGTAGGCTTGTCTGAATACCCAGGGGTAGGATAATGGAGTGCAAGGCCAGGTGCCTCGTACACATATTTACCAGAGTGAGTATATAACATGTAACATTCAAAGGGCAACTAAAGTCCAACAAAGAATAGCTCAAAAGAAAGTCTCCAATTTGGAAAAGCTAGACTGAAAAGGAGAGCCAAAGAAAGAGGCTAAAATAGAGAAACCAGGGAGGCAAAGGAAATAGAATTGATACAGGCAGGGGGCACTGAAAATGTGGACTGATAGAAGCTAAGGTACTTTTATTAGCTTTAGAAATAAAGTTAATAATAATAGCTAATTCTTACAATTAGATTCACTCTGTGACAGGCACTGTTTTAAATGCTCTCTATCAGTAGTTCTCAAACTGTGTTCAAGGGAACCTTCATGTATCCCCAAGACCCTTTTAGGAATCTGCAAGTTCCAATCTATTTCCATAATAATAGTAATATATTATTTGGTGTTTTCAGTCTTTATTCTCTTGTGAGTGTTCAGTGGAGTTTTCCAGATTTGCCCCATGTTGTATAATATTGCAACAGATTGAAAGCAGAAGTAGATATGAGAATCCAGCTGCCTTCTATTAAAGCAGACAACAGAAAATATTTGAGAAAAATGTAAAATAATGCTACTGTCTCACAATTTTTTTCTTGTTTTGGCACAGAGAGCTAGGTAGGTAGGGAGCTAGTTATAACTGGGAAGGGAGAAACACAAGGGATCTGCTGAGGGAACCCTTCCATGGATTTAATTTATTTTAGCCAGATGAAAAGTTATAGTTAGTATCCAATATAAAGAGTGCTCTTTTTTTTCTTTTTTTTTTTGCGGTACGCGGGCCTCTCACCGTTGTGGCCTCTCCCGTTGCAGAACACAGGCTTCGGATGCGCAGGCCCAGCGGCCACGGCTCACGGGCCCAGCCACTCTGTGGCACGTGAGATCTTCCCGGACCGGGGCACGAACCCGTGTCCCCTGCGTCGGCAGGCAGACTCTCAACCACTGCGCCACCAGGGAAGCCCAAGAGTGCTCTTTTAACTACACTGTAATTTCTCCCAGGATTTCTACATTTTCATCATAATCTGTTACACTCTCTATACCTCTGTGTTAGTTGTACTGTGGGGATACTGCAGTAAATGAGAGAGCAATCTAGACAGCATCTGCCAAGGGCATCATGATGCTACAAGATGATAGACGGCTAGCCTAGAGTTCCCGGGGCTAATTAGCAACAAAGCAGTGAAGTTCAGAGTTACTCATAGAGACTAGACAAGAACAGAAACACTAGCTATGGCAGAAAAAGGAAGGGGCAGATGTATGACAAAAAGAAATTCCTCCACCAAATATATTAAAGGAAACAGACCCTGGAAAATGAGATGGCAGGCAATTAAATTATAAATGCAACTTTGATGAAGCCCATGGGAAAAGAGTAGGCTATTGTCAAAGAATCCCTGAGGAACGCGAAAGGGAAAGGAAAGCCAGGCTTTGCAGTCCTAAGAAATAGACTCTTTAAAAAATTATTTAGTAAACCAATATTAAGCATGTGAAACAACTGTTCTTGATGCTAGTTCTATTTATATATTTCTCAAACTGGAACATACCTAGAGTGATCTGGGACTAAAAACACAGCATAATATGACATACTTTTGGACTGTTAATTCTATCTGATGGAAAGTAATTTAAAGTGTGTATTTATATTGAAACAGTCATAGCTATGTTATAAAGAGAACACAGAATTCAAATATACATTTTAAGATGGACAATTTGGCAGAGTCTTATCTTCCGTTACTCTTTCAGGAATTGGATAAGTCCCCAACTGGCTCATGCCATGCCCCCATCTCTATGACCAAAATTGCATTTCATTTATTATTACTGCCATTTTACTCAGTTTTCCATCTTGAAATGGAAATATACACTGAAATTTCAATGATATGGAAAAAGTATCAAGGGGAGATAGTTTTAAAAGATAGAAAATTATCAAAAATGTCCATTAGGTCCAAAGTTTGACCATTGATTTAATGTGTCCCTTTTTATAAAGTTTAATACTCAATATATAGTATATTGCTGACCCTTCATCTTGGGGGAAAATATAAATGATTTTATATTTGGAAGTTAAGTAGAAACAAGAAAAATTATTTTATAGCTATATTCATGCAATAAATACAGCCTATAAAAAGCGTGATACATTTTGACTATGTATCATGTGTTTCATCAGGAAAAAGAAATCCTACTGTGGTGATGTTGTGCTTTTCAAGGGTCTATTCAGTCCCATAGCATCAAGCTTAGTCTATAGTAATATTTAAACGTAACTATTTCTTAACCACAGTAAGTAGTGAATCAGAGCTACGCACTGTTAAAACTGAAAGAGGATACAGAGATCATCAGTACTTTAGTACTGTGCTGGTTGAGCAGTGAAGCAAACCAGAGTATCAGAAGCCATGTTCTTGAAGTAGTCAATAGTTAAGTGCATGGAGTAGTTAAAGAGCATACAATTTAGAGGGAGATAGGCTTCGGTTTTTATTCTGCTCCACCACTTACCTATGTAACACCAGAAAGTTATTTAACGTTTCTAAATTTCAACTTCTACATTTCTAAATTGAGATAATAACTATATTGATGCTTGAAACAAGCTGTAATATAGTTTATGGGGATAATGCTGTAGAGTAAAGGTAGCATTTCTCTATTTAAAAAAATCTATTAATTTGATTTTAAGTTCTAGAATTAAACTACAGAATATATTTAGTTATAGCATAGGTTGTGTTATAGTCATAAAATAGATTGGTAATGTCATCTATCTGAACAATGTTAAAATATTATCATGGCTAAAAAAACAATGAGGTGTAGGATAAAAAGAAGAGGTGAAACATATGAGGGGTGTGAATCTCCTAATTTTACATATAGGGAGCCAACATACATTGTCAAGTTTAGACTGTAACTTAAATAGTTTATGGTCCATATTCAATTTAAAGTTAAAAAAGATAACATATATGAATTATATATTCATATAGAAATGAGTCCTCAACCCTCATGGTTAAATTGAACCATATGAAATTCCAAATATTCAATCAGGAATAAAATAGTAATATAAAAAAATGGCAAAGTTTGGAAGAAGGGAAGGAGAGGTAATGTAAATATAATAAATTCCTCATCCTTAATTTTGATAAATAATCAATGGAGATACAAATATATTATTTAGTGTTAGAGGAGTGTAACCTTCAAAAACTGGAGAATAAAATTGGGAATAGGAATTAATGTGAAGGTAGAGGAGGCTTTTAGTTTTCAAAGTATACTTTCTACATTTTTATAACTTTTTTCCAAGTACATCTATCACTGTTAAAATAATAATTTTCAAAAATAAATTACTCTCATAATTCATAATACCCTGAATGCATACTTACTGCTATAAGTATGAAGCTCTTAACTTTTAGAATATACATTTTCAGAAATATGAAAGTATTTCCAAATTGTTCCCATAGTCATGTTTTCTACATACACTTTTACACAACAAAGTAATCTCCTTTTCAACTTTAACTGAAATTTTATTTCTTTTATTTGTCTTAATTTTCATGTTTTGAGGGAAGGTAGTCTTAGAAAAGGACAGTTACACAAATCTCTTCTTGTTTTATATATAAAACAAGATATTAAGTAGATATTAAGCTAAGAATAATGATTCTAATCTACAGCAAAATTTGAATACTGCTCTTTAAATTGTCTGAATTTATTGCCTTCCTAAGAAAACCACATTCTTTGAACTTGTCTCTTCCTCTTCACTTCCATTATCTGATTAGCATTTGACTTTTATTAATTTTTTTTATTTTTTGGAGTGGGGGAGAGATGGAAAAATGGGTTTTAATTTTAAAATTTTAATAAGTGGACTATTTTTTAGAGCAGTTTTAGGGTAACAGAAAAATTGAGTGGAAAGTACAGAGATTTTCCATATAGTCTCTCACCCTGCCACACACACATTTTTCCCTATTATTAACATCTTGCATTAGCATGATACATTTGTTACAGTTTATGAACCCATGAACTAGAATTACTTATTTTTTCATTTACATGTCTATACTTGGCTTCTATACCTCTACTGACTCACAGAAGTCAGTTTCTGCAGAAAGAAACTGTCTTTGATACTCTATGTGGCAGATACAACATTTATATCACACTCATGCTACATGCTTAGTGTAAGGCTCTACTCCACACAGTCATTCAGGGACCCTGGCTGGGGAAGGTTCTATTATCTTGAAGGTGTTTTCTGTACAGTCTTGCTGCTCAAATTGTGCTCTGCAGACCTGTATTACTGATATCATTAGGAACTTTATAGAAATGCAGAGTCTTAGCCTCTACCTTGGACCCAAGTGATAATCTGCCTTTTGACAAGATGCCTAAGTGATCTGTATGCACATTAAAGTTTGAGAAGAGTGGGACCAGAAGACATGCTTGGATTCCTATGCCAGGGGAAGAGAGATGCAAAACCTAACATAGGCATTTTATTGCCTCAGCCCAGAAGTGACAAAATCACTTCCCTTCCAAGAGCATTGACCAGAACCAGATATACTTCGTCTCATCTAAGTGTAAGGAGGCTGGAGAATACAGGTGATATATTTGATGAGCTTCACTATGTTCACATAGTTTTAATATCCTAGACAGGTGTTTTGAGTGATTATGGGTGAAAATCTCAGAATCCTGAATGTGAAGGCTATTCACTTAAACATATCAATTACAAATTTATCTTTTCCTTTTCTGTTCATATGATTAAGTAATATAACTGCTTCACACTAAAAAATGCAGTAAATTTAATTAATCCATGTGCTCAATTTAGATATTCTAGGAAAAATTCCAATTCTACTTTGTTCCTTTTTTATCATAAATATTGATTTTCATCATCAAAATTGATATATACGTGACACAATATTTACATTCCCTAAGAAGTTCCTGGATTGTTTATACACTTCACATTCTTTGAACGAACTGTAATAAAATCAGTTACAGTCCTTAGGCAATAAACTTGACATTGATGATCACTTTTTATTCAAAGCTAATCTTATAGCTCAATATTTTTACCTGAAGTTAACAGAGTCCTTATGTGTCACAAAGTGTCCACAACACAGTACCAGAGATAAAAAGGTAAACTTTAAATAACATACAGGGTCAAGAGCAGAGTCTAAGAATGAAAGAAGGTCAATTATTGTATATAAGAATGTAGGAATCTAAAAACCATCATAATCTGTGTCAAGGTCAGAAACCAAAGTGAAGGACAAGATAGTGGCATAGCAAGGGATGGAGATCTGAGCAAAAATTATAGGCCAGTTTGAATTTGTTTGGAATATGAAACCATAAGAATTATTTGGGGATACTTTTAAAGAGCTAGGACAAAATATCAAAGTCACTCATTCACTCAACAATATTTATTCTCAATTCTGCTATGAGGAATTTTGATGCCTCTCTCTAGTTTCCCTTATATTGTCCTTAGTTGTTGAATTTTTCTTATTCTTTGCATCTTTTGAAATAAAGCAAGTTAATATTAACCATACTATGTCAACTATTTAAAATTTCTTATAACAGATGAAAAAATATAAAGTGCTCATATCTCATGTCAAAAACTGGTCTTAATTACACAGGGCATGTAGAATCAGTGCCCTATTAAGGCACTGATTATTAAGTTGGGAAGCAGCACAGCATAACTGAAGTTCTACTGACATGAATTCAAATGCTGGCTCTGATACTTATCACTTTGGGCTAGTTACTTAACCTCTCTAGGCTTCATTTTCTTCATCTACTTACTGAGGATAAAAATATCTATTCCTTAGGTAGAAAGTGGGTGTAAAAATTTAGTGCAGGGCCTAACATGTAGTTAATATTCAAGAAATAATACCTATTATTATTTTGGAAAATAACTATCTGTTTATCTCATCCCATATCCCACACAATGTAGGTGCCACTGCTGTGATGTTTCTGATTGAGATTTATCCAATCTCCATTAGAACATTTCCACTGACAGGGAGCTCGTTACCTTACAAGTCTGTCCAATCCATTCATGAACAACTCTAATTTTTAAAATACTTTTTTCTTACGCAAATCCCTTCTTACGTGGATCTGCCTTTTTACTATATGTATATATACACAAACACAACATACATTTATACACAAATATATACATACATATATAGGTAATATAACCATACATATATTTAGTCTTACTAATGCCATCTGTAGTAATCCATTATTAAATGTATTTTAATTTGATGTCAAAAGTAATGGTGTCAGGAATGTTCTTTGTAAAAGGTTAGTTTATTAATACTATATGTCCCATATTACAAAGTCATCCTTTAAAGTATTTTTCAAAGGCTTAGCCCACAAGATGTTCAAACAAATGCTTAAGCCATTGATTGCTGCATAGAAAAGTGGCAGAAGGTCATGTACACAACAAATTTCAAGCACTTAAAAGACCTTCAAGATGGCGGAGGAGTAAGACGTGGAGATCACCTTCCTCCCCACAAATACATCAGAAATACATCTACATGTGGAACAACTCCTACAGAACACCTACTGAATGCTGGCAGAAGACCTCAGACTTCCCCAAAGGCAAGAAACTCCCCACGTACCTGGGTAGGGCAAAAGAAAAAAGAATAAACAGAGACAAAAGAACAGTGACGGGACCTGCACCTCTGGGAGGGAGCTGTGAAGGAGGAAAGGTTTCCACACACTAGAAGCCCCTTTGCGGCAGAGACTGCAGGTAGCGGGGGGAAGCTTCGGAGCCACAGAGGAGAGCACAGCAACAGGGGTGCAGAGGACAAAGCGGAGAGATTCCCGCACAGAGGATCGGTGCCAACCAGCACTCACCAGCCCGAGAGGCCTGTCTGCTCACCCGACGGGGCAGGCGGGGGCTGGGAGCTGAGGCTCAGGCTTCAGAGGTCTGATCCCAGGGAGAGGACTGGGGTTGGCTGCATAAAGACAGCCTGAAGGGGACTAGTGCACCACAGCTAGCCGGGAGTGAGTCTGGGAAAAAGTCTGGACCTGCCTAAGAGGCAAGAGACTACTGTTTCGGGTGAGCGAGGAGAGGAGATTCAGAGCACCATGTAAACGAGCTCCAGATATGGGCGCAAGCCACAGCTATCAGCGCGGACCCCAGAGATGGGCATGAAACACTAAGGCTGCTGCTACAGCCACCAAGAAGCCTGTGTGCAAGCACAGGTCACTGTCCATATCTCCCCTCCTGGGAGCCTGTGCAGCCTGACACTGCCAGGGTCCCGTGATCCAACATCCCCAGGAGAACACGTGGTGCACCTCAGGGTGCTGCAACATCATGCTGGCCTCTGCTGCAGCAGGCTCGCCCTGCATTCAATATCCACCCCCCACCCCCGGCCTGAGTGAGCTAGAGCCCCCTAATCAGTTGCTCCTTTAACCCTGTCCTGTCTGAGGAAAGAACAGACAACCTCAGGGGACCTACACGCAGAGGCGGGGCCAAATCCAAAGCTGAACCCCAGGAGCTGTGCGAACAGAGAAGAGAAAGGGAAATTTCTCCTAGCAGCCTCAGGAGCAGCAGATTAAATCTCCACAATCAACTTGATGTACCCTGCATCTGTGGAACACCTGAATAGACAATGAATCATCCCAAAATTGAGGTGGTGGACTTTGTGTGATTTTTGTCTGTATAGGTTGGCTTTTTTTTTTTTTTTTGTGGTATGCGGGCCTCTCACTGTTGTGGCCTCTTCTGTTGCAGAGCACAGGCTCTGGACGCGCAAGCTCAGTGGCCATGACTCACGGGCCCAGCCGGTCCGCGGCATGTGGGATCTTCCCAGACCAGGGCACAAACCCGTGTCCTCTGCATCGGCAGGTGGACTCTCAACCACTGTGCCACCAGGGAAGCCCCTATAATTTGCTTTTACCATTTGTCCTAGGGTTCTATCTGTCTGGTTTTTTTCTCTTTCTTTAGTATAGTTTTTAGTGCTTGTCATCATTGGTGGATTTGTTTTTTGGTTTGGTTGCTCTCTTCTTTCTTTCATTTTTTTTTTATTACTTTCTAATACATTTTTATTTTTAATAATTAAAATTTTTTTTATTTTAATAACTATAATTTCTTTTCTTTTTTTCTTTCCTTCTTTCTTTCCTTCTCCTTTTCTTCTGAGCCATGTGGCTGACAGGGTCTTGGTGCTCTGGTCGGGTGTCAGGCTTGTGCCTCTGAGGTGGGAAAGCCAAGTTAAGGACATTGGTGCACCAGAGACCTGCCGGCTCCATATAATATCAAACGGGGAAAGCTCTCTCAGAGATCTCCATCTCAAGGCTAAGACCCAGCTCTGCTCAATAACCGGCAAGTTACAGTGCTGAACACCCTATGCCAAACAACTAGCAAGATAGGAACACAAACCCACCCATTAGCAGAGAGGCTGCCTAAAATCATAATAAAATCACAGACACCCGAAAACATACCACTGGACTCGGTCCTGCCCACCAGAAAGACAAGATTCAGCCTCATCCACCAGAACACAGGCACCAGTCCCCTCCACCAGGAAGCCTACACAACCCACTGAACAAACATTAGCCACTGGGGGCAGACACCAAAACAATGGGAACTAAGAACCTGCAGCCTGTGAAAAGGAGACCCCGAACACAGTAAGTTAAGCAAAATGAGAAGACAGAGAAATACACAGCAGATGAAGGAGGAAGGTAAAAACCCACCAGCCCAAACAAATGAAGAGGAAATAGGCAGTCTACCTGAAAAAGAATTCAGAGTAATGATAGTAAAGATGATCCAAAATCTTGGAAATAGAATGGAGAAAATACAAGAAACATATAAAAAGGACCTAGAAGAACTACAGAGCAACCAAACAATGATGAACACAATAAATGAAGTTAAAAATTCTCTAGAAGGAATCAACAGCAGAATAAGTGAGGCAGAAGAATGGATAAGTGACCTGGAAGATAAAATAGTGGAAATAAGTACTGCAGAGCAGAATAAAGAAAAAAGAATTGAGGACAGACTCAGAAACTTCTGGGACAACATTAAATGCACCAGCATTCAAATTACAGCGGTCCAAGAAGAAGAAGAGAAAAAGAAAGGGACTGAGAAAATATGTCAAGAGATAATAGTTGAAAAATCCCTAATATGGGAGAGGAAATAGTCAATCAAGTCCAGGAAGCACATAGAGTCCCATACAGGATAAATCCAAGGAGAAACATGGCAAGACACATTAATCAAACTACCAAAAATTAAATACAAAGAAAAAACAATAAAAGCAGCAAGGGAAAAACAACAAATAACATACAAGGGAATTCCCATAAGGTTAACAGCTGAACTCTCAGCAGAAACTCTTAAAGCCAGAAGGCAGTGGTAGGACATACTTAAAGTGATGAAACGGAAAAACCTACAACCAAGATTACTCTACACAGCAAGCATCTCATTCAGATTTGACAGAGAAATTAAAACCTTTACAGACAAGGAAAAACTAAGAGAATTCAGCACCACCAAACCAGCTTTACAACAAATGCTAAAGAAACTTCTCTAGGCAGGAAACACAGAGAAGGAAAATGCCTACAATAACAAATCCAAAACAATTAAGAAAATGGTAATAGGAACATTCATTTCGATAATTATCTTAAATGAAAATGGATTAAATGCTCCAACCAAAAGACATAGACGGGCTGAATGGATACAAAAACAAGACCCATATATATGCTAACTACAGGAGACCCACTTCAGACCTAGACCACATACGGACTGAAAGTGAGGGAATGGAAAAAATATTCCATGCAAATGGAAATCAAAACAAACCTAGAGCAGCAATTCTCATATCAGACAAAACTGACTTTAAAATAAAGACTATTACAAGAGACAAAGAAGGACACGACATAATGATCAAGGGATCAATCCAAGAAGAAAATATAACAATTGTAAGTATTTATGCACACAACATAGGAGCACCTCAATACACAAAGCAAATGCTAACAAGCATAAAATGGGAAATGGACATTAACACAATAATAGTAGGGGACTTTAACACCCCACTTTCACCAATGGACAGATCATCCAAAATGAAAATAAGTGAGGAAACAAAAGCTTTAAATGATACACTGAACAAGATGGACTTGATATTTATAGGACATTCCATCCAAAAACAACAGAATACACTTTCTCCTCAAGTGTTCATGGAACATTCTCCATGATAGATCACATCCTGGGTCACAAACCAAACTCTGGTAAATTTAAGAATACTGAAATCATATCAAGTATCTTTTCCGACCACAACACTATGAGACTAGATATCAATTACAGGAAAGTATCTGTAAAAAATACAAACACATGGAAGCTAAACAATACAAAATAACCAAGAGATCACTGGAGAACTCAAAGAGGAAATCAAAAAATACCTATAAACAAATGACAATGAAAACACAACGACCCAAAACCTATGGGATGCAGCAAAAACAGTTTTAAGAAGGAAGTTTATAGCAATACAATCCTACCTCAAGAAAGAAGAAAAATCTCAAATAAACAACCTAACCTTACACCTAAAGCAATTAGAGAAAGAAGAACAAAAACACCCCAAAGTCAGCAGAAGGAAAGAAATCATAAAGATCAGATCAGAAGTAAATGAAAAACAAATGAAGGAAACAATAGCAAAGATCAATAAAACTAAAAGCTGGTTCTTTGAGAAGATAAACAAAATTGATAAACCATTAGCCAGACTTATCAAGAAAAAAAGGGAGAAGACTCAAATCAATAGAATTAGAAATGAAAACAGAGAAGTAACAACTGACACTACAGAGATACAAAGGATCATGAGAGATTACTATAAGCAAGTATATGCCAATAAAATGGACAACCTGGAAGAAATGGACAAATTCTTAGAAATACACAACCTTCCAAGACTGAACCAAGAAGAAAATGAAAATATAAACAGACCAATCACAAGAACTGAAATTGAAACTGTGATTAAAAATCTTCCAACAAAGTACAGCCCAGGACCAGATGGCTTCACAGGTGAATTCTAACAAACATTTAGAGAAGAGCTAACACGAATCCTTCTCAAACTCTTACAAAATAAAGCAGTGGGAGGAACATTCCCAAACTCATTCCACGCGGCCACCAACACCCTGATAACCAAAACCAGACAAAGATGTCACAAAGAAAGAAAACTACAGGCCAATATCACTGATGAACATAGATGCAAAAATCCTCAACAAAATACTAGCAAACAGAATCCAACAGCACATTAAAAGGATCATAGACCATGATCAAGTGGGGTTTATCCCAAGAATGTAAGGATTCTTCAATATATGCAAATCAATCAATGTGACACACCATATTAACAAACGGAAGGTGAATAACCATATGATCATCTCAATAGATGCAGAAAAAGATTTCGACAAAATTCAACACCCATTCATGATAAAAGCCCTCCAGAAAGCAGGCATAGAGGAAACTTACCTCAACATAATAAAGGCCATTTATGACAAACCCACAGCCAACCTCATTCTCAATGGTGAAAAAGTGAAAACATTTCCTCTAAGATCAGGAACAAGACAAGGATGTCCACTCTCACCACTATTATTCAACATCATTTTGGAAGTTCTAGCCACAGCAAGGAAGGAAAAGAAATAAAAGGAATCCAAATTGGAAAAGAAGAAGTAAAGCTGTCACTGTTTGCAGATGACATGATACTATACATAGAGAACCCTAAAGATGCTACCAGAAAACTACTAGAGCTAATCAATGAATTTGGTAGAGTAGCAGGATACAAAATTAATGTACAGAAATTTCTTACATTCCTTTATGATGATATTGAAATATCTGAAAGAGAAATTAAGCAAACACTCCCATTTACCATTGCAACAAAAAGAATAAAATACCTAGGAATAAACCTACCTAAGGAGACCAAAGACCTGTATGAAGAAAACTATAAGACAGTGATGAAAGAAATTAAAGATGATACAAAGAGATGGAGAGATATACAACGTTCTTGGATTGGAAGAATCAACGTTGTGGAAATGACTATACTACCCAAGCAATCTAGAGATTCAATGCAATCCCTATCAAACTACCAGTGGCATTTTTCACAGAACTACAACAAAAAATTTCACAATTTGTATGGAATACAGAAGACCCTGAATAGCCAAAGCCATCTTGAGATAGAAAAACGGAGCTGGAGGAATCAGGCTCCCTGACTTCAGACTATACTAGAAAGCTACAGTAATCAAGACAGTATGGTACTGGCACAAAAACAGAAATACAGACCAATGGAACAGGACAGAAAGCCCAGAGATAAACCCCCACACATATGGTCACCTTATCTTTGACAAAAAGAGGCAAGAATATACAATGGAGAAAAGATAACCTCTTCAATAATTGGTGCTGCGAAAACTGGACAGCTACATGTAAAAGAATGAAATTAGAACACTTCCTAACACCATACACAAAAATAAACTCAAAATGGATTAAAGCCCTAAGTGTAAGGCCAGACACTATAAAACTCTTAGAGGAAAACATAGGCAGAACACTCTATGACAAAGATCACAGCAAGATCATTTTTGAACCACCTCCTAGAGAAATGGAAATAAAAATAAACAAATGGGACCTAATGAAACTTAGAAGCTTTTGCATAGCAAAGGAAACCATAAACAAAACAAAAAGAAAACCTTCCGAATGGTAGAAAATATTTGCAAATGAAACAACTGACAAAGGATTAATCTCAAAAATTTACAAGCAGCTTATGCAGCTCAATATCAAAAAAATAAACAACACAATCCAAAAATGGGCAGAAGACCTAAATAGACATTTCTACAAATAAGATATACAGATTGGCAGCAAACACATGAAAGTATGTTCAACATCACTAATCATTAGAGAAATCAAATCTACAATGAGGTATCACTTCACACCAGTCAGAATGGCCATCATCAAGAAATCTACAAACAAATGCTGGAGAGGGTGTGGAGAAAAGGGTGCTCTCTTACACTGTTGGTGGGAATGTATATTGATACAGCCACTATGGAGAACAGTATGGAGGTTCGTTAAAAAACTAAAAATAGAACTACCATACAACCCAGCAATCCCACTACTGGGCATATACCCTGAGAGAACCGTAATTCAAAAAGAGTCATGGACCACAATGTGTATTGCAGCTCTATTTACAATAGCCAGGACATGGAAGCAAGCCTAGTGTCCATCGTCAGGTGAATTGATAAAGAAGATGTGGCACATATATACAGTGGAATATTATTCAGCCATAAAAAGAAATGAAATTGAGTTATTTTTAGTGAGGTGGATGGACCCAGAATCTGTCTGGCATACAAAGCAAAATAAGCCAGAAAGAGGAAAACAAATACTGTATGCTAACACATATATATGAATCTAAAAAAAAAAAAAAAAAAAAAATGGTTCTAAAGAACCAAGAGAAGCAGCCACATAGAACAGGGAGATCAGCCCTGTGCTTTGTGACCACCTAGAAGGGTGGGATAGGGAGGGTGGGAGGGAGACGCAAGAGTGAGGAGATATGGGGATATATATCTAAGTGTATAGCTGATTCACTTTGTTATAAAGCAGAAACTAACACACCATTGTAAAGAAATTACACTGCAATAAAGATGTTAAAAAAATTTTTTTTCATATACCTACTAGAGAAAGAAAAATGATGCACTTGTGAGAACTGTTCATTCTTTGCTTCAACCTAGTTTAATATAATACAGGCTTGTCTTGAACAATCTCACATTTTGCAAAATTGAGCACTAAAAGTAACAAGACTCATGGAGAAACAGAACTGGGTCTATACTGGAACTTTGTGACCAGAGCACTAACATAAACAGTAATACCCCTAATAAAGGATCCTAGTAAAGTTAAATCTCTACTAGCATCACTGTCAGAAAACTCTTTGCAATGTTTTACCTGTGCTTCCTTCTTCCAGATATAGATCCTAGAAGGCATGCACTTTTGATAAAGACTTTTCATCAGAATTCTTTTTTTACTACATTATTTTAATTCATGGTGAAATGTCTCCACATCTGTATTTCCCCAGACAGCTGAACATAGTGGAAAGCATAGCAATTCTTGAAGAAAATAAACAGCCACTTTTTGCTCTACAGGAAGGCAGTTTGGAGATTTTGTTTTTTCTTTTTTTTTAAGCTCTTTTTGCATTGCAAAAGTGGTCTGTTTAATTTTGAGAAGCTTGCCACTGATTGCTTCAAAACAGTAACAGGCTGGACATAACTGTGCATGAACCAACATAACCTCCACATCATACTTATAGTATGTTTTAATTTACCAGTAGTGCATGAGGTGAATCAAATCAAAGAAAGACTGCAGAAGAACCAACTACAGTACCAGCTATTACAAACCCTGGGAATCTTATTTCTTCAGGTGCTTTTCAAAAGTCAACAGAACAGAGACACAAAGTACAGCAGGGGTTCATGGGCTAATGGGCTCACTCACTCCTCCAAAAAAATAGAATATACTTAAAAAGTCTGAGGTGAATAGAGGACATTTAAAATTTTTATTTATTTAAAATTTACACACCACTTATTTCCAAAAATGACTTTTGGTAACTGCCAGAGAGGAAGGGACCCATGCCAAAGAGAATTTC
The DNA here is from genome assembly GCF_003031525.2 of Neophocaena asiaeorientalis asiaeorientalis. NCBI lineage: Eukaryota > Metazoa > Chordata > Mammalia > Artiodactyla > Phocoenidae > Neophocaena > Neophocaena asiaeorientalis. The sequence goes on from NW_020174561.1 coordinate 13,991,858, forward strand.
ATGCTCTTTTTGTTTGTCATAACATGTAAATCAGACATAATGTCTACCTAAGTTTTAGTGGCTCCAAATGGATTGAGAGCTTAGTGATTAAGAACACGAATTTTGAACCCAAGCAAATCTAGGTTTGAATCTTGGCATGTCACTCACTAGCTGTGTGACATTAAATTAGTTCCCTTCTCCAAGCCGTGGTTCCTTTCTCTGTGAAATGAGGCTAATAACATCTGACACATTTTCATGAGAGCTGGGTAAGATAGCATATGTAAAGCAACACAACAAATGATAACTAAAAATCTTTTTTAAAAAATTATTATTATTTTGTCTTTTGTCAAGGGTAGATCTTTTTCACTGCAATCATATATCTAAGCATTATCTATCTACATTTTATATGGTTCCAAAATTGTTAATTTACAGAAGAAGTTTATTTTTAAGCTTCTATAGTCCCTATTTATTTTTGAAATGCTAGCCCAAACTTATAATATACCCTGGCATCCTTTAGTAGTACTGAAGGTCATTGAAATCACATCACAGTTATTGTGAATCCAGACAAGTAAAAGTGAAATGTCAAGAACTAAAAGTAATGCAGGGAACTCACTTTGTTTAGTCAATAAAAGTGATTGGACCTGGTTATCTTTTCTGCCTCTTTCATTAGCCCAGGAGACAGTTGGAGGTTATAACTTAAGCTGTTTCTAAAACAAGATAAAAGAACCTCTTTCTGAGTATTAATATTTTAACAGCCAGTTGATAAGCCTAGCTATCTAAGTGCATGTTTGAGAAAAGTAAAAGGAACATGGATGTTGGTCGAACTTTTTTTTTTTTACTCTTGATTAGTTTCAAACTGAAGATTTTAGTAATGATCCTGGTTTGTGTGTGAGTCAGGAAAACACATCATAACCTGAAAAAATATATATGCTCCACACTGGCCCGGTGCTAGATGGTGCCTCTTCAAATTGCTATCTGTCCTTCAGACTCTTGCTACTTAGATTGTCATCCCCAGACCAGCAGCAAGAATCACCTGGAGCTTGTTAGAAAGGCAAGATCTAGGATCCTACTCAGACATAGTGAATCAGAATGTGCATTTGAACAAGATCCTGGGCTGATTCCAATGCATTTAAAATTTGAGAAGGCCTGCTTTATTTGTGTCTCTAACTTCAGTGCCTTTTCCTTCCATTTATTCTCCTCCAAACAACATCCCAGAGTCCCCTACTAACACCTTGGTAATGTTTAATACAATTTCTACTATAGTCCAATATATGTATTTCTCCCAAAATGTATGATTTTCAAAATCATACTAAAGTAACAGTGTTACTGTTACTAAAGTACCGGAAAAATAGTGTTGCGAGATCATTCAAATTTTAATCTACTTGGTAACCAGAGGCTCTAACCAAAACCGTAATTGGTACCTCCAGAGATAACCTGGACAGCTAGGCAGGCACTGAGCATGTGTGGAGGCTGCTTCAAGGACATTAAAAATTCACACAAAACAATAAAGTAGAAATGCTGGCTTACAGGTGCAGAGCCAATGCAAATGCAAGTGGTGCTCTGGACAGGAGGATGCAAACTACCAAAAGGGGAAAGCTGGTTAAAGTATGGGTTCAGCTTTCTGGAGAGGAATCCCCAGTGTAAGAGCTCATTTTCCATTGTCTTAAAATATAGCCAAAAGGACTCCTATCTGTGTAATATCCAAGCTAATGGCTTTTTCTTTTCCTGCAGAAGTTTCTAATTATTGCTACACCAGCTCTTTGCCTAGAATTGGTCACCTATGAACCAACCTAACTTCACTTTTATGTTGACATAATTCCCATGTTTATAAATGACATCAAGATCATAGTCATTCTACAAACAGGTATTCTGACACTATTATAGTCTTTCCTATAAGAGGAAAAACAAAATATCCCCCTGAACTAATTCTCACTAAGGTGTTAAGGACTCATTCTAGGTGTATGTGAAAAGACCAATATACAATATTCAGAAACAAATTTTAGTGACGAAATTTCAGATATTTTAGAGAAGATGTATTTTAAAAGCGGTTCTTCTCAAAATCCTTTAAGCTACACAACAAAAGCAAACACTTATACCCTCCTGTCGCCTTCCTTCCTTCCCTCCTTTATTCTTTTCTGCCTACTTTCCTTCAACTGTCATCTATGGAGCATCACTACATGCATGGCATTGTGTTGGATGCTATAGATAAAAGACCTAATGGAAAGACCATTTTTAAGAAAAGTATTTAGAGATCAAGGAGAAAAAACACAAAAATTGATCAAAAGGATTATTTTTTATGAAATAAATATCTGTACAGAAACATTAGAGGGAAATAAGTTATTTATCCTGAATAGATTACCAAGGGTTCACCTCATGAGCAACTACAAGTATTGGAAATACTATTTGATCAAGTAGGTTGTCCAGTAATTCTCAGGGATTCTGCAAAGAGAATAAAAAAGTGACTTAAAAACTGAGAAAAGGGGATTTGATTAGGTGTTTAAAGGACTATCCTAAAATGAGAGATAAAAAATGTTGTAATGGGACATAATGCTTGAAGTGTGGAAAGGTCAAAGCTGATAAACTTAGAAGGAGGGTTATTACCCAACAAAAAATTTCATCCCATTTCTCCCAAATACATTTGATCTTGCTCTTCCAGGGCATTTGACAATAACTCACTCACGTGAAGGTGGGCAGTTATCATTTAGGCCATACAAAACTTATACAACAGTTTGGTCCACATGGGAATTCTGTCCTGATAAAGTAGAGGACAGCAATGCAATTCATTAGCACCTTAGTCCCTTGGTTGGTAGAACCTCCCCTTGTGTGTGACAGCATCACTATTATCTTTATCATCAGTGTCACCACCCCGTCCATAGCAAACATTTATTATGGAATTCACTATGTGCCTGACATTCATTGCACTTAAGAGCTTAATTTGCATTCTCTGACCTAATCCTCACAAAGTAAGACTATCTCGTGCCAATGCCCACGTGGATTGGGAGGACACTGTGCAAGTGAGATTATAATACCTCAAGTCTCATTAAAATCGGTTAGCTGAAATCCTGCTACCTTTAGGCATTCCAAATCCTGGCCTTTCGTCAAAGTTTCAGTTATGCAAGATGAAAAAGTCTGGAGATCTAACATACAGCAATGTGACTATAGTTAACAACACAGTACTGTATCATTGAAATTTGCTAAGAGGGTAGATCTTAAGAGCTCTTATCACCACAAAACAAGAAGGGAGGGAGGGAGGGATGGATGGAGGGGAGAAAGAAGGAAGAAATTGGTACCTATGTTGGGTGATGAATATGTTAATTAGCTTAATTGTGGTTATATTACAATGTACATGTAAATCAAAGCATGAAATTGTAACACTCAAATATATATTTTTTATTTTGTCAATTACATCTCACTAAAGCTGGGAGTGGGAAGGGGAAAGTAATTAATTCCTGTTAGCCACAGGCTTTATAAGGATGAATATCAATCCCTGACCTGAATTTCTCTCCTCCTGCCTTATAGTTAAGACTTTCTCTAAAGGGATTGGCAATGTGATTTCCTAAAAGATTTCCAGGTAGAGAAATTTCAGAATCTCTTTTGATTTTCAATTCTATTCCTCCCTCTAGAGAAGTGGGAAGTTGTCCTAGCTATTTTGCCTCACAAATTTCATTTAATAAATTCTACTCTACAAAAACAAACAAAAAAACCAATTCTGGACTTGTGTTAATCATTTTAGGTATTTTAAAACCAATCTTATATAGGTAGGTTTAAGGATACTTCTACCCTAATTTTGAATATATCATAGATATGTATCAAATTTACAAACTTTTATTGCTGACACAATAGTTTTGCATCTTTATGGGTGAACAGAAGGCTTTCCCTCAAGGCACTAAACTTGGTTACCCTGCTAAAATAGTGGAAAATACTTTAACTGTTCTAGAGTCACAGGACACAAGATATGCATATTCCTGCTAGAATCCCAAATTCAGGTTGCAGCTTCTCCATCATATGTCTTGTCTCTTTCACAACAAAAAACCGCTTCTCCTCCTTCAGTGTGAGTTCACCTATTGGACCCTAGGCAATCTAGCACTTCTATTACCTGGGCTATAAATGCCCTTTACATAATTCCAAAGCATTATATGTTTTCTAGATTGCCACTTCAATCTCTTCTGCCAAAACTGGGAAAATGTAGAAAGTGTATAGCTAACTAGCATATACACACACACAAACACATTTGTGTTCTTCATTTATGTGTGTGTATGTGTGTGTACACACAAAGTATATGTGTTTGTCTATGTGTGTTTGTGGTGTGTGTTTTATATGCATGTATATAATATAGTGAGGGAGAGAATGAGACTAAGAAAAAATCAGAATAAGAGAAAGCAATTTCTAAATTCTGTATCCAATATATTATTTAACTCTAACCCATATAATGTTCAATAGCTTTGCATTATAGTTACACATGATTTTAATATCTTAACTACCAAGATGAATATCTTTCTAGTTTCACTATCGATCCCTTTGTTTACCCCAACAAAAATTAACTATCTTTAAGTGTTACCCATAATTACACTAGTCATTTTTATTCAGTGGAAGTTCTAATATATCAATGTGTTACACATTTCATTTTTGTATTTAATGAACAATGTTTTTTAGTTTTAAATTTTTTCCAGCTTGTATACTGCCTGAATATTTTAATTAAGTCTTGCCAATGATTTTTTTGTCACTTATTAAGAATACGGAGCTGAAAGAGATTAGGTAGATTCACAGACTTTCTAAAAGTATGACTTAATTATAGAATAGGTAGCAGTATCATGCTTTCTCTTACGAAAGAAGGTACATATCCTATACAAATGCTCCTATAAAACATTAAAACACAAACATTAAAGTAAAAAAAATGAGCTTTGTAAGTTATACATTTTATTTTCTGTAATTTTTATAGCAACGGGAGAGGCCACAACAGTGAGAGGCCCGCGTAACGCAAAAAAAAAAAAAAAAGTTAAAATAACAATACTTATTCTGTCCTCTGTCCACACACAAACTTAAATTTTCTGACAGACTAGTTGCTCGCTTGCTCTCTTCTTCAAATTATAAATAATTAATATTTTAAGTTTAAAATATCTGAGTTATATATATGATATATTACAGCTATATTACAATCACAGGCTCAATAGTATATTTTTAATTTAGAGGAACCAAAATAGTAAAAATGAGAGATTATAGAATTACTCTTAAAAATCATTAGTTCTTTGATGAATGAAGGTGGTAAAAAATGGTAGTAGAGGTGTTAGGGGATTTGTTTTAATGGATAGGAAAGAGTTGTAATTTCTAAACAGATGGTGACATGAAATTGAGTGTAATTTAAGAACTTAAAGTGTACTTTAAAATGTTTTCAATAAATTTTAAAATGTTCTGAAAACATTCAGCTTACACTATTCACTTATTTAGAATATTTTATAGACCGACCATAGAGATATATATCAGTTCAAGCTTCCGCCAAAAGAGTACAGATATTTAAATTGTTTGTTTGAGAACTGATCAGACTTCATGGCTGGTGCAGTACGAGCAGAAATTATGTTTATTATTGACCAAGAAGGTCCTCAGTTTAATGAAACTTAAACAAGCTTCTTCCTAACTCTAGGCCCCTGGCGATCCTGTTCTTAGAGCATTTACTTTAGAAGACTTGTCATTGTCAATTCTTTCTCTGCCCCTTTAAAAAATCTTCTTGCTATAACCCAGGAACGACTTTCCTAAGACCTTGGGGCCAACTCTTTGAAATGTAATCATCTAGAATATAGTGCCCTTATTTCCCAGTTTCTGTGGGAGGATAGAAGCCTAATTTAGATGGGCACCAATTAGTTAACGCCGATGATCTAATCATAAAGGAACCATTTGCATATTCAATGTGCGGGACACATCCCATGGATCAATCCCCCTCCTTCCTGTCCTCCAGTGCTTAAAGACACTCACATCATTTGTTTCAGGGGAGTTGAGTTCAGCTTCTATGCCCAATTCCAAGAGCCAGAATAGTCTTCCTTGCTTGTTTAACTTTGTCCAGTGAAATTTTTGCATTGACACTGTGAAAGATATGGTCCCAAACAGACCAAAAAAATCGTTATCTGAACTGCAGTCATTACTATTGTCTAGTGATGAGCTAGCCTCAGGCATTCTCTTGTCAGTAAAAGCTTGTTTAAAAAGACCAACCTTATACAGCCTCCTCAAAAGTGAAAGGCTTAATTCAATTGAAAGAAGGAAGGTGGAATCTCCATTCCAGTTCCAGATGCCAGTAAGGGCTCCACAGGGGAGAAAGGGAAGCATGGGAAGCAGCTCTCTTCCTGAGTGCACTGACCAGAAAAGAGAGGAACTCACTATGTCAGAGACTCTAATTTTCTACTTTAGTCCAACATATTTCCAGTGAATAACAATCCACAGAATAATGAGTTTGAACTACCTCCTGCAGGGCCAAAAAAAAGAAATCCTTACTACCCAAGAAATAAATAATCTTCACATAAGACCTGAATCTTCAAAGGTAAGCACAATTATACAGAACTAAATATATTTTGAAGCAAAATCCTTTTTGTACTTTCTCATCGCTTTTTCTGTGGGTGATAATTTACTGACATATAATGAGTAAAATGGATAAAAGAATATCAAGAGAAAATTGGGCAGGTTGTTCAGATAACAAAAGACAATTCTGCCTTTCATTTTTTCTTATTCCTTGTAGACTATGGATTTACTAAAGCTACAGAATAGCCCTTGTTCTAGGAACTGCCTCTGCGGGTAGAGGGAAGTTGTGAATATATATGAACGTAAAGGTACTGGTAAAATACATGAGGACAGAAGTTGTCAACTATTCCAAGTATCCATGCTTTACGTTAGCCATTATTTTTTAAAGCTACAGGAGAAAAAAGGTCTCATTAAAACAGAACTACTGTTGTCCTCTTATTAACTCAAGATAGAAATCACCCAACGGTGAATAATGGAAATTCATTATAAGAAAAGTATTCTGAAAAATTAAGCCGAAACAACTTGATGTGAGTGAGAGGACAACATGATTCAGTCAAGAATATGGAGTTATATTTAAAATTTCCATGCAGCTGGAGGCAAAATTTTAAGGTAAAACCATTTAGCTTTTATCTAACCTTCCACCCTTTCTACGGAGCCTCTTCTCTCCTCCTGCTGCATCTGGAAAGTCGCAGCCCTGACCCCACTAGCTGGATATCTACACTTCATTTGGTACTTCTTATTGACTGTAGAACTCTCAAAAGCAAAAAATAAAATATCCAAAGTTTCCCTTTCCGGTCTTCGAAGGAGACTGTTTTATTTGGCGGGCACCCTTCCTGTGTACCTTAAATTTCCATAACTAGATCATCTCTGACTTCACCCATTTGTCATTAGATGTTTTATACAAAAATAAACAACTTACAAGAGTGATTAACCCTAAAACTATTGATTAATCAGAAAACCGTAATGATTATTGATAATATACTCTGGAACCCTGAGATGGTTATAACAATTAAAATGAAAGTAACAAATTTTAAAACATAAAACTTCAATACCATGTAAACTTTTAATTGATTCCATTTTGAAAATAAACAAGCTAGTTTTCTCTTATGCTTAATCTACTTTGGGGAAGAAATATATAGGAAATAAAAGAATTTTCCTTGATTTTTAAAGACCTGAAGATTGAAAGAGGTACCAAATAAAATTTCCCCTTGAATTACTCATAGTTTGAGGGATGATGGCAAATCCTCTACTATTTGAAAACAAGGTAGCAGTGGAATTCTAAATGTTGATTAGTGCTTCTTGTTAAAAAGGACATCAGGTATAAACCTAAGATTTTGCTCCCAACCTTGCCATTTCTTCAAATTATGCTCGACTTTAATGTTGGGAGAATTATGCTATTTTGGAAAATTCAAATGAAAGAAAAGGTAGGGAAGGTACATATACAATCAAAAACATGTATCAGTTTACTTGGTGTGAAATATAACTAAAGCAAAGGTTTATAATTGCATACATAAAAATTAGCTGAGTAATTTGTTAACTGCTTACCAAAAATATCACAGGGAAAGGTTTTTAAAAAATAATTCATCACTACAGAATTGGCTGTCAGTGAATACAATAATCTCTTTCAGCAGAACAATGCACTTATTAAAAAGTATAATTTGCTGTTTCATCATACTTTCTATCCACCTTGGATTTGAATGCTAATCATTCATGGTTTGCTGTTGTTTGCAACACCTTTAAAATTCATTACAAACTATACCGAGATTGTAAACACCTGTGTATTTCTGCATACATATGTATAGAAAATCAATATTGCTATGCTAAAGTGTTTGAAAAAGTATTACAACTATCTCAGCAGTTCTACTGATCCTTTACTACTTTGATTTCCCTTTATGGTGTTTTTTATGTTTTTGCAATACAAGAAAATATATGGCCCCAGTTTACTAATCCCTCTCGTTGGGAGAAAGATAGCTCACCCAGTCAATTAAAGTTTCTTTTGGAAGGTATCTTCCAAAATGTAAAAAGTCTTTATCCAGATGCTAAAATGAGCAAATGAAAATTTAACAAAATCTAACAGGTCCTTTCACAGAATCCCTCCTACACAGTCATTCTCAGGCTACAAGAAAAAAAGAGAGAGAGAGTTTTCTTGGAGACAATACTGAATACACCAACCAACATTCCTAAGTCTTTGAGTATTTTTCAAATGTTTTGGAAAATTATCATAGGAGTCTACGCAGCCTTCCTTCTGAGAGCAAAACATTGGCTAGCTCGCAAAGAATTTTGCCAACTTATGACTCTCTAAATGAGGGGCATTCATTCATTCATTCGCTCATTCACGTTAATCTAAGAACTCGATTGAAAAGAAATTTTAAGAGGACAGTGTGTACATCAGGTGAAAATAGACCCATTTTGGCATAAGAGCAGGAACCAAACTATTGAGGTTCTCCTCCACTTCTTACAGGACACTGACTACAGGTATTTGAATACCAATATTCTAAAAATATATAGTACAACTCACATTGTAAATTTTTCTGCTTGGTTTAAGAGAAAGAGAATAGGACACTATCAAATGACTTCATTTTTCATTCCAGTAAAACTTATTACCAATGTGACTGTGGGTAAATCTTTTACCTACTGTTCACTGTCTCATCAGCAACATAAAGACAGCTTTGCCTATGCCGGGTAATTCCTGACATAGAGTTCGCCCTCACAAATATTATTTTATTCTATATTTAAGGAAAAACAATATCAATGTATAATTCTAAGGCACACTTCCATTTTAACCTCGAAGTCTGTTCGGAGTCAGGCAGAGCGTCTGTTTCTATTTGGGTTCATCAGGGAAGCACCTAGATGTCAGAAACGTAATTTGCACAGTGTCATACAGGATGTATGGTAAATAGCAGCACCTAGACTTGAACCCATTTTCCTGACATAAGCCTGGAACACTGCCATGATTCTGTTACTTAGTTAAATGGCCATATAATGGTGCTAATGGGGTTCTGTAAATCATCCCAAATCTAAATTATCTGCCTAGTTCTTTATTCTTTATGCACATCAAACAAGTGGCATATTCACTGTTTGGGGGCAGAGCTACTTTCTCTACCTAAGCGACACTGACATTGCTATAGTGACTCTTTCAGTCTCATAATAGTTAGGTAAATATTCACATGTGTTCTCAGGAAAGCCCAGACAATTCAAGTCATACAAACGCAAATACTACTGACTAGGGTATTAAGTATTCTTTCAATAATTGTAAAGCCCTCTAAGAGGGGATGGAACTTGGAGGACATGAGGTGTTGGAAAGCAGGGTGCAAGATGGCCGGGAGCTCACCTTCCCAGAAAAGCCTGCCCAGCATGAGGTAAGGAGACACTGTCAACATCACAGGGAATTTATGGGGCAGCCTGGAGAGGCCCAACAGTGCGCAAGAATGTGGTGACCTGGAAGCTCATGAAGGACCATGTCTACTGTTAATCTTCCTTACATTACCCCGCTAATTTCTGCCATAACACTTATTACTATCTTTTCTTTAACGTTACTTATTCCTCTTCCAGCTGCCAACTATAAGTTAAAAAAGGCGAGTATTATGTCTGTGGTTTTCTACCACTGACTCCTCGGTACCTGCAATAGTGGCTAGGTACAGAATAGGCACTAAAATATGTATTTATTGAATGAATGAATGGTGCCCAAAGCAATATTAGGAGCAACGTATACCAGTCAGAATGAGAGCACTGTTAGAGGATTCACAGCTATAACTAGAGGATGCTGAATGAGAAGCTGTGGTCCCTTGTTTTGTTGATGGGAAATGTATATCCAATAATAGCCAGTTGAGAAACATAGAAAATGAAAAGGATTTTTTAAATTGCAAATGAGATTTTCCTTGTACCATAGGAACTATATTAGGTTAAAAGTTTCCTTGACCTGGCTTTATAGATGGGATAGCAGGATGAAACTATCTTAACCCTTTCATGCTTTTTTCATGAATGTTCTGTCATTTGACACATACAAACATTGTATTTCATCAGAAAAATAGAACGTTACCAGTTATCTTTATACCTGTTCAGTTAAATGTTTGGAAGACATAAACAAGCTTAATTAATTCATATATTAAAATCCCATTATACTCAGTTTACCAGGTATTGTCATCAGCAGATACAACTACCAAATTTTCCTTTGTATTACATTTTTCTCTTTCCCCTGTGACAACAATGTTGGTATAAAAAACTACAATCATTACCTAAATCACCTGTAGAAGTTCTAGGAATGAAAAATCCTTTAATCAGTGTGCTACAATTCTAAAATGTCTATAATCTGAATCTAACATTTTAAGAAACTCTTCCAACCACCTGAGCCCATGTTCTGTTTCTCCTTTGGTCCTAATTGAACAAATAAGACAGGATTTGTAAATCATACCTTGTAAAAGCTACTAAAGAAACAAGCCTTCTTCATCATTTTACCTTACCTATGCCATTTTCAAACATTTGGTAGTAAAGTGTTCACCTCATCCCAAAACAGAGCCTGGCAGCAAGGCCCCTTTTCAGTTAAGCTAATGGGCTCTTATCAGAAAAGAAAGAATTAGGGAATTCAATGGTGTTTCATGGGCCTGATATTCATGAAAGCTCTGTATGAGAGTGGATTAGATTACTACTTCATTTGAATTACAGAGTAATTAGACTTCTCCTTTTGGAAATATTTTCACATATGTGTTTAGAAATAGTTATTTTAATGGAAAGACCAAATTGCCATTTGAAGCCTCTCACTGGCACTCAGATGTCCATTTACTCATTATTTCATTCATTAATACATTGAGTGCCTACTATGTGCCAGATACCATACTTGGGGCTAGAGTTTCATAGCTAAAACAAAAGTGAGAACAGAGTTTCTGTCCACAAAGCTCTTACTATATGGTGAAGAACTAGACAAATAAACCAGAAGTATAATGGAGTGTGGCAGTAAGTTGGAGATAAATAAGGTATAAAAGAGAATACGTGGATGGGTGACCTAACAGCCAGGACAGCAGGGTGTGAGGGTGGGGGATGTTAAGAAAATATTCCATGATAAGCTGATACACTGACTGAATCTGGAAAGCCAAGTTCCTGTGATCCAGGCAGAGAAAGAAAAAGCCTTCTAGATGCAGAGGACAGCATGCTCAACGACACAGGAGAATGCAAAAACAGGTTGCTGCTGCTTCAGGTGAAGGTGGTTGGTGAAGAATCAGGAAGGTGTTGCCCAGTGTTGACTCGAAAGAAGCCACACCATTAGGAAGATGCCAGATTAGGACGCTACCACCTGCTGAGTCAGGAAGCTACCTCTACAGCTACTGGCTCCAGAGCCATGCTGCTTCTGCTACAATCTGCTCCCTGCCCCCAAAATGGATGCCCCTTAACCCCAGGTTATTCAGTTATGAATCCAAGTCTTATTCAAGTGCATCTAATTTATACATAGAACTGCAGCTGCAAGGGAGTCTGGAAAATGTAGGTTTTAGCTTTCTATTTTTTATACTGTAGAATATATTTAGAATGAGTAGTGAATGACCCAAACCCAATTTGTGCCATAGATTTCAACTTAAAATCACAAGTAAAAATAACTATCCATTTTGAATAGCAATTTTAAGACTGGCCTAAAATTATCTACGAAAAAATTTTTAAAATAGTATAAGTAATATAAAATACTAAATATTACAGACTCTGTAACATGAAAACAATTATATATTGCTTTTGAACTTCTTAAACATTCCTATTCTTAATTCTATATATTTCTTGGGTTGAAAAAGACTTGCTGTTAGAGAGACATTTATCATCTCAACTCACCAAGCTGAGGACATACTCTGGACAATATTTAATAGCTGTTATATCATGAATTCCACAATTTAAGGGGATGAGGATCCAATGGTCCAAATCACTGACTGTCAAGTATTTTATTATTTTTACATCATGTTAGGGCCTGTAACCCACACTCTGTCCACACCACATGCTGAGCTTCCTCTGATCTAGTTATTGCTTTATTACCTTCTCAATTATTTTTATGTTTGTCCTATTATAACCAAAGTTCTAGATATATTAAAATGCTAGTCAAGTAAAGTTTTAGCTCTCATGTCTTTGACCTGCAGTCAGCACTTCTAAGGTCACTCTTCTGGCAAGTCAGGAAGAATTCTGAGAAATACCACTATTAAAGGAAAGGCAGTATTAGAGGACCCTGAAAATAAAGGAGTAAACATAGGAAGAAAACTAAGTATAATGTCATGAGAGCAAAGGGAAGAAGAGTTTGGTTAGATGTGCTTGGAAAAACAGAATTAAATGCCCAGGTTGAAAGAGAGAAAAGGATAAAAGAGTCCTCCCTGGATTTGGCAATTCAGAGATCAGTGGTGAGGAAAGCAGTTTCAGCAGAGCGTGCAGGGAGAGAGTTTGGCTTTGAAGGGGAAAAAGAGAGTGACAGCTGGACTCAAAACATAATTTTGACAGTTTTTTTGGTTTGGTTTGGCTTGATTTGATTTTAATGGGAGATCACGCAACATAATTAAATGACACAGAACACATTTTAAGAACCAATCCCAATATCTAGTCCAGTCTTGGAATGACCACACTATTTGGCATTTATATGTTGGGCTGACAAAAATAGCTGAAGTATTTCAGGCTTTAGGCTTGAAAGAACCAATATCTCATTGTACTGGGTGTTGTGAGTACTTAGCAGTCAAAGATTTGCTGACTGTCCAGTCATTCTGTAGAGAAACCATCAGGGTCACACATACGTCGGGTGTGTCTGAGAATCTGTGGGGGTAATGTTGAATTATTACAAATAAAATCTGAAATTGATTTTTTTTGCTGGTAATTATAGTAAATTAAGGAAGTCTTAAGTTTGTAAGAAAATTCAGAAAATTCATAGAAAGTGAAAGTTTTTAAGAGACATAATAGGATTCACAGCTCATTATGGACCAGAGAGAGAGACAGAGAGAAAGCTCTCCAGAGGGACCACTTAGAACAGTCAAAGGATGACAAAAATTCATCTATTTTAGATTTTAGCATATAATGAACAATTCATACGTTCACTCTCATTTGCAAGGGAACTTTGATTCCAATATTATTCACATTAGCTTCATTGTCCTGGAGAGTTAAAGAAGATAATGGAATAAAAATGTTTAAGAGATTATTTAAAAGTTCCATGTGTAGTTACTTTTTATGCATAGTTCAGTTTTGTAGTTATCACTATTTTGTATACTTCATTTTATTTATAAAAATTAATGAGTTGAGAAGAAAAAGTTTTAAATCCCATGTAAAGCTATTCCTTATTAAACATTCTTAAAAATCATATGTAAGCCATACCATGATGGTATAACAGAAATATTTACCCTAAACATTTTGAAAATGAATAGCATGTTCTACATAAAAAAATTAATGGATTAAGCTTCACATACTTGAGTCAAACTTACAAAAAATTGGTCATCTTTGAATTAGTATTTAACTCCATTATTAATAAAGTTGTTAAAGTAATATATTACAAGTTGATAGGATTTTAATATTTTTAGAGATCTTAGATACTAAGTTCCTCACTCTTATTTACTCCTGAAGAAGCCAAGCTCATGATAGGTTTTTTTTGCTCCCATTTTTTCATATCTTAATTAATTGATTAAAATTGCCAGTAGGACTTCCTAAATTATTTTTTGACAAAAGATGTGTGTGTGTGTGGGGGGGGTGGGTATGGAATATAGAGAAGGAGGGAGGGAAGAAGAGATAGGCATGAAGCTCAGAGGAAGAAAGAGGGGAAGAAGGGGGAGAGACCCTCACTATCATGTCCTAGCTAAGGGCATCTTCTCTGCTTGAGCATAATCCCAGGCCTAATCCACTACTCAAGGACATGGCTCTAGCAATTTTCCCTTCTCCCCTCTCTCTCCTGTAGCACCAAGATTTCTGTCTTTCATTGACCACCAGTTCGTAGCCATTACATGCATTTCTCTAATCTAAAAAAAGTAACAAACAAAACTCTACTGACTTCAATTCTTGTAGTCAAGACCTCTTTGTCTGCTCTCCTTTACAACAAAATTCTTCAAAGGAGTTCTCTACATTCATGATGCCAACACATCCTCTCCTCCAATTCCTTCTTAAACCTAGCCTTCTGCCCACAATTCCTCTGAAACTACTTGGTCAAGATCACCAACGGCCTCCATGCTGCTAAATGCAAAATGTGTATGCTCAGTCCTTATTTCCAGATCTGTCAGCATCATTGGACACAGTTGATTACTCCTTCAAATGCTTCCTTCACTTGGTTTCCAGGACGCCACTCTGCTGAATTTCTTCCTTATATCACTGCTTTCCACTCTCCTTGGTAGGTTTCTCCTCATCTTTCCAACCTCTAAACATGGAGGAAGCACCCCTGGCTTCGGTCCTTAGACAATTTGTTTGCTTACACTCATTCATTTACATACCAGGTAGAGGTAGATGAATCCTAAACAGATATCCCTAGACCTCAACCCTGAATTCCAGACTCACGTATCTAACTGCCTTCTTGATAACTCCATCTGGACTTCTAGTAGGCATATCAAACTTAAAATGTCCTGAAACAAATTCAGGATCTTCATCTGATCTTCATCTTCAAACCTGTTCTTCCTACAGCCATTCAGTAGACGGTAACACCATTTTTCCAATTCTATAGACTGAAAACCTTGAGGTCATCCTTGACTCCTTTCTCTCACGATCCACATACAATCCTTCAGCAAGTCCTAACAGCTGTACTTCTAAAATATTTCTGGTCAAGCCTCACTACCTCCACTGCTAACCCCATGGTATACTGTCATTGCTAATCATTACTTCACCTGTATAATTGGAATAACCTCCCAGAATTTTTCTTGCTTCAACTCTTGCCCCCTGCCCCCAATATCAGTTCTTTACTTGGCGGCCAGAATGATCCTTTCAAAGTGTGAGTCAGCTCATGCTACTCCTCTGCTTAAAAGCCTCCAGTGGTTTTCCATCAATTTAGTGCCAGATCACCACAATGACTTAAAAGCTGTACGTGGTCTGGTCCCCACTATTTCTCTGACCTCATTACCTACTGCTCTCCCTCTCCCTTACTTGGCTCCTGCTGTCCCTCAAACATTCCATCCATGATTCAGTCCTGAAATCCCTGCTATCACTGTTCCCTCAACTTGCAATGCTCTTTTTTTGGATGTCTACATGACCTGTTCCCTTACATCCTTTACACCTTTGCTCAAATATCCCTTCCATGAAGCCTTCCCTGATCATCCTGTGGACAACTGCAAACCCACCACAACCCAGCACTCTATTCCATCAACCTTGTTTTATGTTTATCCATAGTGTTTACTACCATTTAGCATACAAATTTCACTTTTCCTTTTATTTGTGTTTTTTTCCCGATAAAAGCAAACACTTTTATCCACTTTATCAACAGTCATAACCCTGGCACTCAGAACCAGGCCAGGCACATAGTGGGCACTCAGTATCTCTGTCTGACCTTGTATTTAACAACTTCTCAGTAACTGTGTAGAAAAAACATAAAAAAACAAATATTTGAGGACAAAATAATAGGGTATTGTCTGGAGATTTTCTCTTTGTGAAGCTCTTCTGGGTTTACTCGACTTTTAAAATCCCTTGAGTTTCATCTACCACTGATTAAAGTTAAT
The DNA here is from genome assembly GCF_003031525.2 of Neophocaena asiaeorientalis asiaeorientalis. Taxonomy (NCBI): domain Eukaryota; kingdom Metazoa; phylum Chordata; class Mammalia; order Artiodactyla; family Phocoenidae; genus Neophocaena; species Neophocaena asiaeorientalis. The sequence goes on from NW_020174561.1 coordinate 14,007,970, forward strand.
AAAGAAGTAAAAGCACTGCCAGTTAATGCAGCATGTCATGATTCATTTGTGCATAGCCACTTTTTCTTTATTTAATGCTAAGAAGAGGATTCAAAAACACATTTGAAAAAATGAACAGAGTGAGCTGACATTTGTTTTTTATAGAGGCCAGTACCAAGTTCAGAGCCTGGCCAAGGCAGTATTAAGGCTGAAAATTATCGTGTCTTCTATCTCAAGTATATGCATATTCTAAAAAATACTAACTTGTAAAATGAGGTTGTAAAAGCCAAACACAATGCTACTTTGTCCAATTATTCCTATTTCATATATAGTTTTGAAACATCAATGCATTCTTTAAAATATATTCAACACCTTTGCTGTTATGGACAGACTATTTGTTTCCCCCCAAAATTCATAGGTTGTAACCCCACCCTCTGATGTGATGGTATTAGGAGGTGGGGCCTTTGGGAGGTAATTAGGATTGGAAGAGGTCATGAGGGTTGAGACCTCATGAAAGGGATTAGGGCCCTTATACAAGTCACAAGAGAGCTTGCTTCCTCTCTCTGTTCTCCACCATGTGAGGATATAATAAGAGGTCAGCAGTCTGCAATCAGGAAAAGGGGTCTCAGCAGAACTTGACCATGCCAGCAATCTGATCTCAGACTTCTAGCCTCCAGAACTATAAGAAGTAAATTTTTGTTGTTATTAAGCCACTCAGTCTATGATACCTTGTTATAGCAGCCTGAACAGACTAAGACACTTACTTTGCTATTGCCTTCAAGCACTTGCTTAGTCTACAATTCAACCCTAGATGCATCAGAAGAAACGTTTACTGAAAGAAAAAATGAGTAACTATTAATCCAAATTGATTTTTTTTTTTTAAATGCTGGGCTGAATCACTAAACAGAACCTTGCCAGATAAGAGTAAATTTGAAAAATAAATATTCTCTCTTTCTTCTCACTGTCATACCCTGAAGGAAATCTGGCCTGGCTCTAAGTACTAGCTACACTCCTGTGATTCCCAAATAATACCTTCTATCTCTGACACTGCTCTTGAGCTGCGGGGTAATATATGCAATGGCCGAGGCGACATACTTTCTTGGCTCCTCAGTTTTAACTTCTCCAGCATTGAAATCTTCCTTTCATATCCCCCACCAGCCTCCAAACCTGCTCTCTATCCAGGCTTCTCCATCCCCCGGTAGCAACAATATCCACCTAGTCACTCAGGTCAAAAATTTTGAGCCTACCATCACCCTTATCTCTATCCGTTTCTTAAGCAAAGAATATACATCTTCATGTATGTCAAGCCTCCCTAAGGACGCTGTTACCACCGTAGTCCAAGATTCATGCTCACATTATTGCAGTGGCCTCCTAACTAGTCTCCCTGCTTCTGCCCTCCAGCCCCTAAACTCATTTTGCATACAGCAACCTGAGAGGTCCTCTTACACGTAGATTATGAAACTCTCTTCTTTAAATTCTCCAGTGGCTTCCCACGGTCCTCACAATAAATTCCAAACTTCTTCCCTGAAAAAATTCCATGGTCTGGTCTCGGCCCAGCTCTCTGGCCTCAGCTCCAGCTCATTTCCCTCCTTGCTCACTCCACTAGAGCCCTATAGGCCTGTTTTAACTGCTCCTCTGACTTCAAGCTTGATGCTCTGTGGTGGCCTTTGCACTTGCTCTTGCCTCAGCCTCAGTGCTTGTGCTCAGGTCCATTCGGGACTCTTCCTCTCACTTCCCTCTAGGTCTCTGCCCAAATGTTACCTTTGACCAAGATGGCTTTAATATTCCCCTTAGTTTGACTAAACTTTACATGGGTTTCTTCCTGACTATAGACCCCTAACCTCCCTTTTCTTTGAGCATTTACTTTAGAAAACGTCCAACGTTAAATTCTTTCTCAGTCCCATTTGAGGTGTAAATCTTCCAACCTCTAGCCAGTCTTAAAACTGAGGAATGTGTTTCTCAAGGACCTGGGAGCCACCCCTTTGATACGTAATCATCATGGAAGGTGGCACCACTATCACCACTGTCTTCCAGCCTCTGTGGGTGGACAGGAGCCTAATTTTTATAAGGGAAAATTAGCAAACACAGATGGCCAAATCACTTGACCACCTACCTATAATATCCTCCAGTACTTTCCACTAGCTCACCCCAGTGCTTAAAAATTCTACTGCATTTTGGGTCAGCAGAATTCACTCTGTTTCCTCTATTGCAACAGTCCTGACCCCACTGCAACAGTCTTGAATAAAGTCTCTCTTGCCTTTTCAATTCTGTCCAGTGCAATTTTTCTTTGACATCTTCTCAGAGATTCTGCTCTGACCCCTACGTCTAGAATAGCCTATTCTCACCATCCTCCCCACACCTAAATCTAGTCACTCTTTATGCCTCACTCTGCTTTATTTTTCTTCGGAGGACCTGACATTGTATTACACATTTATTTACTTATTACTGTCTCCACTGAAATATGAGCTCCATGAGTCTGTTGATTTTGTTTTTACTTCATTACCATTGTATCCTCAACACCTAGAAGTATACCTGGCATGCTGTAGGCTCACAATAACTGTGTGGTCAGGGAGGGAGGGAGGGAGGGAAGGAAGCAAGGAAGAAAGGCTGGTCGGCAGGTCAGCCAACTGGTCAGAATTAGGGATATTAAAAAGACTGAGCATGGAAGAGGAAATGTAGAAGAAGTTTATGTTTTCAATTCTGCCAACCCTGTATTCTCTTAGGCTTCCTGAAAGCTTGGGACTTTTTTCTGGTATTTTTGAACTACTTATACATCCTAATTGTACAGAGTTCTCTGCTTACATCAGGCTGTAATTAAAGTTCCCATCCCATGTTCACCTCTTTCCCCAATCTGAAGCTTTGAGAGCAAAGCCTGGAAGGGGGTAATGTTCCCCAAAGGAGCTCAGTCTTCTCTGTGGACAAGCAGTCCCATCTATTTTTTCTCTTTGAGGGATACACAAAGACATTCTCTCATTGTGTTTCGTCCTGTCAACCACTCCCTCAATTTCCAGGTAGGCTAGAAGAAGAAAACCCACTTCTCAGTTGACCGTTCATGGCCCTGGATCTCAGAGGGTGTGGAAAAGTTAATTCATCCTCTCATTCAGCAAACATTATGGAGTCATGGGCATATGATAGTAAACAAAAGCTGTGCTACCTCCTCTGCCCTCAGAGCCATCGTGGAACATCCATTCTCATGGTGAAGATATACTTACAGTTATCACGAGAAAGTAAAATGAAGATTATGAGAGAGGAACTAAAGGGGCAGTAGTAGAAGAGACTAATCAAGGAAGACTGAAACGTAAAAGATTAGTGGGAGCAAGCCAGTCAGGCAAGAATATGTTACAAGAAAAGGGGACTATATGTCCAAACATAAGGGTAGAGGACAGGAGAGTCGAGGGCATTTAATTCAGTACAGAGAAAGGGGGACTGATGAGATTTAAGAATGTTAGGGAGTCTGGGCTTTTGAGGACAATAGCGACATTGAAAATTACAAGGATTTCTGCTGTTCAGAAAGATCATTCTGATTTGCAGTGAAGTATACATCAGAAGGGACCAAAACTGAAGCCAGGAATTTTATTTCCTAAAAACTAAGGACAGTTTTAGGATTCCAGGCAAGATACGTTAGTAGCATGAATTCGAAAATGGGATGTAGAGAAGTAAATGGATGTACAGAAGTTAATTATATAAGACTTGGAATTTGGATGTGAGAAAACGGGGGAGAGGGAAGAGTTACAGTTGGTTTCCAGGTTACTCTTGGGCCTCCATTCACTGTTAGGAGTAATACTGGAAGAAGAGTAATGTTCGGAAAAAGGTGTGAGGCCCACTTGTCCTGTTCAGGGCATTTAACCATGACCCGTGTCCTCTTGCTCCCCAGCACAGGTAGGCAACCACTCATAAACTTCAGGGTTGCAAACTACTGTGTTCAACGTTAGCTCAGGCTGTCAATTATATTTTATAAGCTACCTCCCAGTCATCTGTTATTGAGATCAGAGAAAAGGCTACAATTGTTTTTTTTTTTTTAACTTCTTTATTGGAGTATAATTGCTTTACAATGGTGTGTTAGTTTCTGCTGTGTAACAAAGTGAATCAGCTATACATATACATATATCCCCATATCCCCTCCCCTCTTGCATCTCCCTCCACCCTCCATATCCCACCCCTCTAGGTGGTCACAAAGCACTGAGCTCATCTCCCTGTGCTATGCAGCTGCTTCCCACTAGCTATCTATTTTACATTTGGTAGTGTATATAAGTCCATGCCACTCTAGGATGAAGTGAGGGCTACAGTTTTGATGCTTGAAATTGATGGGTAGGATCTTAATGGTTACAGCAAAAGTCTAAGGCATATGTGGTCACCTTTTGAAACTGAACCTTGATAGGAGGCCATAGAACCTCTGCCTTGTTAGCCTCTTGCTAGTAAAGCGCAGATTTCAAGATGTGGCTTATAATTGCATTTCACATTTGTCTTTTTTCTCCTCCTTTCCTTTGTCTTTGGATGTGGATCTTAGAAATGCTATGGATGGAGAAAAAGGAAATAAGCTCCCATGGAGAAAAGACTAAAAGATGTCAGCAACTCTTTTCTCAGATAAGAGTGCACAGCAGGGAGTTGTTCTTTTCTATGCCTATAGCTGGTCAGGCAGCTACATTACACTTGATGGATACATTTCAGACTGATTATTTCCTTTTTGGAACACTGGACCTTTTTTCACATTGACTCACAACGGGCAAAAGGTTAGAAAGTAGGAAGGGTACTAGTAATTGAATGTTCCTCTTAGAACACAGACAGGTCACAGGGGCTGAATGGCAGAAACAGGTTTTCATGCTGAGTCAACTTCCACAACCCAGGATAAGTTGCTACTAAGGGATTTCTGATCAAATGAAAGTACTGGAGCTTTAGATTTAAAATAAGATGCTTATTTACATTACAGTGATGAATGTCTGAGAGAATGATGTCTACATAATCAGTAAAAGCAAATAACAACAAAAGTCATCAAGTCACTGTGGGTACTTTATGGCACAGGGAGAGTTGCTGCGCTGGGAAGTTCCAAATCCAACACAAACACTGAGCAAGCAAGGAACATCCAGTAAAATTCACTTAGTGCCTCATCATTTTTACACACAAATATATTAAGTTCATTTCCAGGATGAACAGAAGATAGACAAAGGAATAGAAATATATATAGGATCTCTGGAATTGAGCATATATATATTTCTGGGTTTTTATAATTTTCAGTCCATCGACAGAGGAATGGATAAAGAAGATGGGATACATATATACAATGGAATATTACTCATCCATTAAAGAGAATGAAATAATGCCATTTGCAGCAACATGGATGGACCTAGAGATTGCCATAATCTAGGTGAAGTAAGTCCAACAGAGTGAAGTAAGTCAAACAGAGAAAGAGAAATATCATATGATATTGCTTACATGCAGAATCTAAAAAAGAAAAGAAACAAATGAACTTATTTACAAAACAAACACACTCATACACTTAGACAATGAACTTACGGTTATGGGGGAGAGGGTGGGGGAAAGGGATAGTTAGGGAGTTTGGGATTGACATGTACACCCTGCTATATTTAAAATGGATAACCACCAAGGACCTACTGTATAGCACAGAATACACTGCTCAATATTATATAACAACCTAAATGGGAAAAGAATTTGAAAAAGAATAGATACATGTATATGTATAACTGAATCACTTTGCTGTATACCTGAAACTATCACAACATTGTTAATCAGCTATACTTGAATATAAAAAAAAAGTTAAAAAATAAGATAAAAATTTCAAAGATCTTTTTCTACTGGCCTTGGATTTAAACCACAGTAACTAATGTGGCTACCTTGGTCATGCTAAATTAAGGAACTTGCAAATTTCAAGAAAATAAAATCGTTCTACTTATGGTAATGCAACAGTTCAAAAGTCCTAATAAAAACAAATTTTGCCCGTCCCATGCCAGCTTATAATGATTTTTTGTGCTAGTTGTTTTCAAATAAAAATACATTAGTGAAAGAAAAATTCTGGAACTAAAATTGAATGCACTTCTATACATGTTTAATCTTTGTTTGTAAACTGACCTTGAATAACATTAAGCAATAATCTAGAGTAGTCCAAAACTGAAACTGAGGTTATTGAACAAATCCAGAAAATCTAGGTACTATTCAGAAAAATAGTGCATAAATGGCTTTATGTTATCTGCTAATTATGTTTCCCTAATGAACCATCACAAGCATGTCCCACATAAGTCCTCCATCGAGGCCCACCATAGCTGTTGGTGAGTTTCTCTCATATCATCACCCCAGTAATTAAAGAAATATATATGTAGTCACCATCATCACTGAAGCCTTAGAACCCCAGCACTTTCTTCTCTCCTTTGAATTTGATTTCACCCCCAATTCAGTTTGTATATAGCATACAGAAATCTGCTTTATTTTCAAGGTAAGAAATCCTGGGGCAGGCAAGACAGAATAAGAAGTCTGAATTTCGTGCACCTCTAGAGTAAACTGGCGGTTTCACCTCATATTCAGCTTGTAGAAATTTACCTGCTTTTCCAGGTGAGGAATCTGGGGGCAGGCCAGTTAGAGAGAGAAGTCTAAATTCTCATCGTAGTGACCACAGCTAGGTCACCTGAGTTAATTCTGTTTACATGAATCTCTAATTCTTAAGGAAACCCAGTCTATTCTGACTGTTTAGTACAGACTGCGGCTGAAACTATTCTCAACAACTGACATTTCTCCTCTGTGCTTTCCTGATGTACACACAGAGTGTGTGTGTACATGAGTGTAAGGTGTGTGTGTGTGTAGCTATCTATACTCTAGGTCCCCCAGGTCAAATTACTTGAATATTTTCTCCAGCCCTTGCTGTTGAATAAACAATACCCACCCTCAACAATGGTCTCTTAATTCAGACATATTCCTTTCTATTCCAGAGTATACCTAGTCACTTCTTTGAGCACACTTCTCCATATGCATCTACAATATCTGCTTCTTTAATGTTTACTAATTCCCCCCCAGCTGTACTGAAGTATAATTGACAAATAAAAGCTATATGCACTTATGATATACAACATGATGATTTGGTATACCTTTACACTGTGAAATGATTACCACAACCAAGCTAATTGGCACATTCATATCTCATATAGTTGTGGGTGTGTGTGGTGAGAACAGTAAAGATCTACTCTCTTAACAAACTTTAAGCATACAATACTGTGTTATTAACTATAGCCACCATGTTGTACATTAGGTCTGCAAAACATATTCATGTTATATCTGAATTATGTACCCCCTTACCAAAGTCTTCCCTAGTTAATTGCTATCAGTTATAAAACAACTTTATACAACCCATATTTAGACTCCTATAGCAATAGCTCCTCTAATAATAAAAACTGAGATGATGAAAACAGATATGCCTCTAAAAATGGGGAAATTCACCATAGTGACTATTTTATAAAATTAAGCAAATCAATAATTTACCAAGGAAGGAATTTTCAGCAAATGAACCCTATCAGTGTTTAGAATCATTTAGCTACCATGGACTAAATTACATAACCTGTAATTTTGAGTAAATTATGTTGCTATCTCGAGTTTACTGGAACACAGAAAAGATACACCATGTATATAGTTTTGGGAATGTTGCAAATGAGAATTTAGTTGTGTGGAATACATCTTGGTACAAAAAGGCCCTAACCTAGGATGAATGAACTGATTAAGGAAGAGCTAATGGAAAAAAGGGAGGTAGGGAGGGAGAGGGAGAAAGACAGGAGAGGAAGAAAGAGACAGGAAAGGAGGAAAGGAAGAAACGGAAGGAAGGAAGGAAGGAAGGAAGAAGATAGGGAGGGAGGGGAAAATAAGTGAGGGAGAGGGATAGAGAGAAGGGAGGGAGTGAAGAAAATATAAATTAAGAGAAACAGGAAAGTTAAATTGAAAACTACTATAAGAAAATATTTGAAAGTAAGAAAAATATTTTATGGTGATTTGGTTCAGTTAGACAGATAAGATTCAATAAGGAGCAATATGGTTGGTGTCCAAAGATACACTCAGGGGAATCAAGACCCATGAAGTCTGTGTTTAAATAGTTTTGCAGAAAAAAAGTATGGAGAGATGGTTCTGAAGTTTTGTGAAGATGGATCATCTGGCCAACTTGGAAGTAAAACAGAAGCACAGTAAAAATTTGACCAGTGAATTAAGTAGCATTGATCCATTTTAAATAATGGGTCTGTGTATTAGTAAACTATTCTCTCTATTGTTTGAACACTTTGGAAACATAAATTGTACTTTGCAATTGGATAGTTCAGGCTCAAGTCATTTCTCTCCAGTCATTAATGTATAGATAGATACATTACTAAGCCCTCTCACTTATCAGTCGGAGAAATAAATAAAGCAATATCAGATCAGTGTAGAGGAGGTGCAAGATATTAAACCACTTAAGTGAAAGATAATGAATAGCATTTATTTTGAACAATACAGAGACTATGTCTTTAAATTATATCTAAACTTGGAATGCTAAAGAAACATAAGCTTTGAGAGTATAAAATGTAAGGAGATAAACACCTAGATAAATCATCACAAAAGAAAATACAACTCATAAAAGTCTTAAGGTCCCTCAAAATGTATTAACTCTATGATATGCCTTCTGCCATTCAATGTTTTAGTAGACATTATTTCTATCAGTATTTCATTAATCTTGAAGATTACAAGAGGAAATTTTCTGCAGAATATGTCCCCATCATGCACTCCTTAAAACATAAATGTTTCTTATGAATCCTTTTGAAATAATTTTTAATTTTTCATAGGCTAAATTATACTCAATTTCTAAAAGTGATTTTAGCTATATCTTTTAAGGTTCTAATGCTTTGATGTAAAAGTACCACAATATTTAGCTGTAGTTATACCCTGAAAATTTTCAATTATAATACATGCTGATCATCGGATACTGTTTTACTAATAGTCTACTGAGTTTTCATCTTTTTCATGACTTTGGAAAATTGAAGATTTCTTTAAAGAGAGAATGTGTTTGCTCTTTTGCTTAAGTTCAGTCTGGCTATATTCCTGGAAAACTCTTGTGTCTTGCATAGGATTTGAATCTGGTTGCTCATGAATTTCTGTCACTGATACGAAGCTAACCAGTGTCAACCACTAGAACTAATCCATCACATACAGTTGTCATAGCACAAAGAATGTCAATTATCTCTCACAAAGTAACTGAGATGGCAAAATCAATCCAAGAATGTGCAGCAAATTATCTTCTAAATATAGCATGAAAAGCTAGAGTCTGTGGCATTCTCAAAAGTTGCTTCCCTAAAGAAAAGCCAAATGGCAGTCTGTTAGACAACACACCAGACACAGAGATTTGAGACCTGAATAAAAGCCTTAAAAAACTAGGAAAATTCCATTGTATCTCAAATGGAAGAATCCAAGCATAATATAGAGGTGAAGAAAAGCAATAGCTCTCTGTTATGAGCTAATCTCTTTTTCTTGTTGGCCCACTGAAATAGGATTTACATTAGTTTTCCAACTGAAGAGAGAGGAAGGAATGGTATCCACCTGGCATGATGTTCTTTTATTCCTGATTTATATCAAAAAATCCAATCTATCACATATGGGGTTTATTGTGGATGAATTATGACAGAATCTAAAACATAGTTTTAAGTGATGCTTTATGTAGAAGGTTGTCAATTGCTTTCGATTAGCATTATAAAAGAAGTAAAATACTCATAAAACATCACTTAAAATGGGGATATTGTTATTTGTATACACCACTAAAGGCCAGATATTTACAACATTTATGTTAGAATTTAGATAATTTAGTCTGAATAAACAAGGGCAGCAGCATGACTTATTTGCTAATGTTTATTGAGTGCTTATTATATCAAGCACTGGACAAGGCAATGGTATACAGTCATGAACAAGCTAAAAAGAACTACTAACCTCATGGAGCTTACACTCTGTAGAATAAAATGTAATTCTTCAGAAACATAGCAGTAGACACCTCTTATGGGATTTCTCCCTCTTTGTGCTTTACATGTTGAGATGCCTACATGACTATATTAACAATAAAAGGACCTTGTCCTGACAGTGTGTAATTACCCTAAGCATATTGCAATTATTTTGCAATGCCAAATAGAAAAAACAAGAAGGGAATTGTATGAAAGCCTCCTTTGAACAAAGAGGAATAACAGATTTTATTAACAGTTTCAAATGGAGACAAAACTTGTGTTTAATTCTGCTTAGAGTTTAGTGATCTCCACCTGACAATTAAAAGGGAGACCCTAAGAGATCAAAATTAGAAATTCAATGAATATGTACAGTAGAAGTTAAAGAAATTGCATTCCAAAACATATTTTATTTATTTTGACAGGTGTGATTTAGTTTCAATTAGTTAAGGTCATTTTAGTAGTACTGTGTTATTGATCTTGTAGAACATTTCACAAAATTGGCTAATTAATTATTTCCTAGGAAATTAATGGCACTGATGAGCAATTTAATGGGAATGCCTGGGTTTTCAGATTAACAAAATAAGAAATATTAGTCTTTGCCAAACATCTATTTTATTTCTTAATCTGCCCATAAGTGAAAAAGGACACTGAACAGATTGATTTTTCTAGGAGGTGTGGTTTTTGGTGGAGACAAGAAACTGCATAATCAGGAACTGGTTATTCCATACAAATGAACCACAAGTCAGTCAAAAAGTTATGACATTGCTGAATTATATGATGTATAAGGAGGTGGGAGTGGAAGGAGAAGTAGACCTTGAACCTCATTGTCTAAGCCATTTTTAAGCGACAGAGCAAACAAATGGCACCCCAAGGGAGCAGTAGACACAGATGTATTAATCTTTCAGGCTTAGAATTAATGTTCTTAAGAACTATGTTTAAAGAATAAACAGGATCTTATGGTTTCCCAGTGACCGTTTAAGAAACTGACATTTAACCTCCTGACTCTGTGCTGCTAGGCCGTTGTCATAAAATCCAAAAAGATGCCACCATGCAATCCTCTCACTCAATACACTATTCTCTTGAGAGGCAAAGAGTTACAGACTGTACATGTCTGACCTTGGTATTTTGAACACTGCCAAGAGCAATATTCTCTTAAATTTTCTCCTCCTAATTAGTACAAGCTGTCTCTTGCTTTTTATCTCTCTACACTTAAGTGGAAATATGAGTCAAAAAAAGACAAATTGTTCTTTGCTCCTTTCCTAGCTGCCACCAAGACAAATGATGTTCCTATGGGTTATGGGAACACTTCAAGTAGCTAAGAGCCCTTTATTACTTTTTACTAGTACCATGTGTAATAAAGGGATGAAGAATTAGCAGTATGGCACATCACTTAGATAACGAGCACCTACTGAAATTTGAAGCATTAGATGTTCCTTAGTCAACCATTCTATTGTTAATTCCTTTATTTTTTTATATTTGGAGTAAAAGAAGTGAACAGAGGGATATATATAAGTATATATACACACACACATATAAATGCATGCATGGGGCTGTAAGTGTGGGTGTAGGTGTATATTCTGCTATGCAATTTGCAGGTGCAGATGTAATGATAGTCTCAGGGATGATAAAAGGTAATGCCAATATCAAGAAGCATATTTATGCATATATATATATAACTTACATGGTACATGGCATAAAAAGGTTTCCAAATACATTGGCATGGGAGTTCTACATGACAAGAAGGATAATGGGTCTTAAGGGATAGGTAACTCTGGGCCTTAAAGGATGGATAGATAATTCTTTGTCCATATGACAGGTAAGTTCACGCAGAAATCTGCCCCAGTACTCCCCATCCCTTGATTCTGCTCCAGAAAAGAGAAAAGTGGAGAACACACTCAACCATATATATGTTTTATAGATGTGAAACAAAAGTAGCATGGAAAATATACACAAACACTGACAACAGTGTGAACTATTGAGGGGGATGATATGGAAGAATGCAACCAGAAGTGGTGGTTAAGGACCCTTTTACTCTTTCCACAACGATTTCTTTTCCTTTTGACAAGTAAAAACTTTGCAATAAAAGATGATAAATTAACTGTTTTTCACTATGAGTGGCAAGAATATGGATGCTTATTATATTACTAATTGTTTCACTCTTTTATTTTTTTAAAGGATTGATGGAATTTCCATAGTTATACAGAAAGGGAATGGAGAAAGTCCACAGGACATATTGAAGAAATGGTCACTAATTCAGCAAGGTCATCAAGATATATAAATCAGAAAGTATCACTGTGGACTTTTTTTGTTTACCAGAGTAAGAAATCCCGATTTTCTTCAATAAGCAGTAAGTAGCCTTATAAAGCTTTTGAAAAATATGACATAATAGTAGTTGTTTCTTAAGATACTAAACCTAACAAAAAATTCCTAAAAGGTTCAATTCTTGAAATCTGCATATATTCATCATGTGTTGATTTAACCCAATGCTCTTTCCTGGGCTAGAGAACCGAGAGAGGCAAAGGTAACAGGGGTTACTCTATTTGAATTATTCAGTGAGATGTTAATAAGGGACTGAACTATGTGGCAGTGGGAAACAATAGATGAAAGAGGTATAACTGATTGATTGGACTTAGCAAAGGGTTAGAGAGGAGCCGAGAACATCTCTTAAATAATTGGTAATGTTAAGGGCAAAAAAGGAAATTGGAGTTTTTTTTAAAAGATGAGAGATATTACAGCTTCTTTATCTGCCAATGGGAATGACAAGATAAGAAGAAAAAATGGGTGCTGCAGGAGAGGAGGGTCTCTTACAGGAGCCATGTCCTGTGGTAGGCAGAAAGGATGGAACCTAGTGCCTTTATCAAGGCCCTACCCTTAGATAGTGTCACTGGGAGTTCTTCCATCATCACTACACATGTAGATGGGTAGATTTGGAGATGTTCCTGTGCAACTGTTCCCTTCTGATTGTTTCTATGTTCAAATAGCATGCAATTTTGATAGCTCAAAAAGAAGAGAATGGTAGAAATGGATGTTTGACAAAGAAGAAGAAGTGAAATAGTCATCTAGGAGAGTAAGAGACAATTTATGAAGGAAATGTAAAGGGTTGCTGGACAGAGCTAGAATCCAACTTGAGGATAATGCTCATTTATTTAAGATCAGGGAATAATGGTGTACACTTTTCTCCAGACATGAGTAGATGGAAAAGAGGCTAAAAATTGAATATGAGTGGAGTTGGGTTTTGCAGGCATATAAGAAGATGCAATGGAAGGGGCCAAAGAATTGAAGATGTAAGCAACAGGTAAGTGTAAATATGAACTACAGAATCTAAGTTTGGATGAAGGAATATGAGAATTTTAAGGAGTTGAGAAAATGTTTGGCATGAAAATGCCATGTGACCAACAGACTGAAGATCCCGGACAAGTGGATGAATTGTGTGGGGAAGGAAATAGCAGGAATGTGTTAGAAAGATATGAAGGATGGATTGGAGAGTGTGGTGCTTCAAACTGAGATTATGCAGGGAGAGCTATTACTAGTAATGACAAAGTCTAGGATTACCCCATGGGAGTGAGCAGCTGATATAAAGTAGGGAATGAGATTCCAGTCAAAAAGGAGAACAAGGAACTAAAAAGTCAGGAGGTTAACAGGATCATCTGCATGAATACAGAATCACCAAAAATTGTGACAAAGTACTAATGGAGTGAATCATGTGGTAAAATCTTCAAGGAATGAAGAAAAGTGATCTGGGGGTTTGTTAGATACAACAAGTCTGGGTAGTGGGCAATCTCTTGGTAACAACTTCAAAAGAAATCAGGGGTTTTGGAGGAGGACAGAAGGGAAAAAAGGTCTTAAAGAAACAAGAGGAATCAGGAAATAACATTATCTAAACTCCAGACCCAGTAGTACGAAGGGCATGAGAGAGAAAACCAACACTACTTGAAAAGACAACTCTTTAAGTCATCTCTAGGGAGAGCCAGATTGTAGCTGGAGAAAGAGGAGGAAGGCAATATTCTGAGAAAAGGTGAAGTATGAAGGGGACATCTCTGATGACTGACTGTATATTCTAGAGGGCGAAGAAGAAGGGTTTGGGGTTGAGGAAGGTGGGAGATATGGGCTAGTTAAAGGATATTCCAAGAATGAGCATCCATGTGATGAGATGACTTGAGTATCTTGGGCTTCTTGTGTGACTGACAGAAATCCAGATATCGGGCATGGTGAGGTTAATGCTGGAATTTTCTAAGAGGGTGGTGGTGTCTTTGGTGCTGTGTGGGGAGGAAACCATCTGGACAGGAGCACATGTAACTAATCGTGTCACTTCTTCAGTTGCATCAAAATACACTGAGGTCGGGAATTGCTAGGGGCCCTGAACCAAGATGGCGGAGTAGAAGGATGTGCTCTCACTCCCTCTTGTGGGAACACCAGAATCACAACTAGCTGCTGGACAATCATTGACAGGAAGACACTGGAACTCACCAAAAAAGATACCCGACATCCAAAGACAAAGGAGAAGCCACAATGAGACAGTAGGAGGGGCGTGATCACAGTAAAATCAAATCCCATAACTGCTGGGTGGGTGACTCACAGACTGGAGAAAACTTATACCACAGAAGTCCACCCACCGGAGTGAAGGTTCTGAGCCCCACGTCAGGTTTCCCAACCTGGGGGTCCAGCAACGAGAGGAGGAATTCCTAGAGAATCAGACTTTGAAGCCTAGTGGGATTTGATTGCAGGACTTCAACAGGACTGGGGGAAACACAGACTCCACTCTTGGAGGGGACACACAAAGTAGTATATGCATCGGGACCCAGGGGAAGGAGCAGTGACCCCAGGGGAGACTGAACAAGACCTACCTGCTGGTGTTGGAGGGGCTCCTGCAGAGGTGTGGGTGGCTGTGGCTCACTGTGGGGGCAAGGACACTGGCAGCAGAAGTTCTGGGAAGTACTCCTTGGCATGAGCCCTCCCAGAGTCTGCCACTAGCCCCACCAAAGAGCCCAGGTAGTCTTCAGTGTTGGGTTGCCTCAGGCCAAACAACCAACAGGGAGGGAACCCAGCCCCACCCATCAGCAGTCAAGCGGATTAAAGTTTGACAGAGCTCTGCCCAACAGAGCAACAGTCAGCTCTACCCACCGCCAGTCCCTCCCATTAGGAAACTTGCACAAACCTCTTAGCTAGCCTCATCCACCAGAGGGCAAACACAGAAGCAAGAAGAACTACAATACTGCAGCCTGTGGAACAAAAATCACATTCACAGAAAGACAGACAAGATGAAAAGGCAGAGGGCTATGTACCAGATGAAGGAACAAGATAAAACCCCAGAAAAACAACTAAATGAAGTGGAGATAGGCAACCTTCCAGAAAAGAATTACAGGAACTAAGTTGATACAGCCACTATGGAGAACAGTATGGAGCTTCCTTAGAAAACTAAAAATAGAATTACCATATGATCCAGCAATCCCACTCCTGGGCATATATCTGGAGAAAACCATAATTCAAAAAGACACATGCACCCCAATGTTCACTGCAGCACTATTTACAATAGTCGGGTCACGGAAGCAACCTAAATGCCCATCGACAGACGAATGGATAAAGAAGTTGTGGTACATATATACAATGGAATATTACTCTGCCATAAAAAGGAATGAAATTGGGTCATTTGTTGAGACATGGATGGATCTAGAGACTGTCATACAGAGTGAAATAAGTCAGAAAGAGAAAAGCAAATATCATATATTAACACATATATGTGGAACCTAGAAAAGTGGTACCAATGAACCAGTTTGCAGAGCAGAAATTGAGACACAGATGTAGAGAACAAACATATGGACACCAAGGGGGGAAAGTGGCAGGGGGGGTAGCGGGGGGATGAATTGGGCAATTGGGATTGACATGTATACACTGATGGGTATAAAATGGATGACTAATAAGAACCTGCTGTATAAAAATATAAATAAAATTGAAAAAAACCCAAAAAACCCACACTGAGGTCAAAGAGTAGCACCAAGAACACATGAGGTTCTTCTGAATGTTCCCCGTCAGCTCCTTCAGGATGATGGGCTGGAAGACAGTCAGTCTTCCCTAGGAGCTCGTGGGCCTCTGTGAGTATTTTTGGTATTCTCTTCCTATCATGAGCTTTAGCCTTGTGACAGCAAACTCCAAATCTCATAAGAGTGATTTGAACTGGGCAGTTACTATCTTTTTCTACCAAACACATTCCCACCAATTTTCCCCCTCATCCACTGTGCAAAGCTGCCTGGAGAGTTATGTGTATAAGGTGAGCTCATCAAACTTGGACAAAGGGAAAAAGAAAGGCTCTGTCCTGGAGAGAAGTTTTTGGCTCTATAAACAGAAACAGAAATAAGAGGGCAGACTCTAGGCAATATCCTAGTGCCCAAAATAAGGTAAGTGGACTAATAGAAGTCAGAAGAAAAATAAACAATGACAGGACAATGACACCAGACTGCATGCCTCAGTTGTTAGTGGTGATGATAGCAGACAATTTAGAGATAGGAATTTCTAAATCTCTTTTGGACTCCTCTAGTTTAGATAGTTTAAATACGGCTTTTATCTTTTCTACTGGCATATTCATATAGGAACTACAAAAACTAGTGGTCGCTAATGGTGTTGATTTTGAAACTTTGAATCCTTTTGCAATGCAAAACTACACATTGACTACCAAAACCAAAACCTGGATGGCCACATGTGGTCTTTAAAAACAACTGAACATGTGAACACAAACGGTCTGACTCTCTTTTCTCCTACTGTCAAGGCCTTAATCAGATAAACTGACATTACCTGAATTTTGACTTACTTTACAGAGCAAACCAATTCAATGAAAAAATGTTAACTAGCCATTCATCATAGATGGGACAGAAAGCCCAGATTAGGAGTAAGGAAAAGCAAGATGATCATTTCACATCCTTGAGGTCTCCAGGCATTCGTAGAGTACCTCCTACACTAGCAGGCCCAACGACATTCACAAAGTAAGCCCTTCTGAAGTCATCAGTGTGTACTCTCACCTCCCACTCGAGAGGTCTGTGTTTAGTGACAGTCATCTCATAAAAGCTCCTTAGGCAACATCGTGTGTGTCAAGGTTGATAAAACAATATTAACATTTGTGTTTCTTGACTCTCAAGTCTATATTGTCAATTTAAACATCCAAATGCTGTTGGTGCTTTCATCTTGTTATGTGCATTTACATATGTATATAAAAATTCATCACACAGCATGACTAACCACTTCCTTCAGGTTCATGAGTATACATTTTCCAAAGACAAGTATTTTCAGCTCCTTGATGTTGCAAGTATCCTGAACAGCGGTTATTCTGGAAATATGTGATTGCACCAACATCAGCAGTAGCGAGGAGAAAATATGCTTAATTTATCGGTATGCTTAATTTATCATATTTTTAGCAATTTTCTGAGAAGCACTCTGCATTTGAAGCAAATTTCTATTAGATGGAGATTATTTTCCAGGTATTAATTCTGCTAAACTATTAGTTCCTTAATGGTTCTTTTAAAAAACTGAATAATTAATTTTAAAGGACTTTTTTGAATGTTCCCTCAAAATGTGTCCATATTCATTGTTATCTTTGTAAAACTGCCAAATCACTAGCATAAAACACATTGGTCTTTCATTGCATCGAATCATGAATCATTTTCCTTCCTTAAAGATTTAGGGGAACTCAGTGTGTAAATATTTTAAAATTATTTCCTGGAAGTTTCCTTGGCCTTCTAGCGATAATAGATTGCCCTTCTGGGTCAACCTCATTCCATCCATACGTCCTAGATAACATTAAAAAATACAATCTCTTTAATCCTCTCAGATTGTAAAAAAATCACTATCCTATGTCTAACACAACACGAGTATTTTCTCCTTAAACCACATCCACTAGTGGTAGTATGCCGTATCTTCACAAAGAAATAAATTTAAATGCACCTTATCTGCATCCTTTGCTTCATTTCATTATCAAGACAGAAAATGTCAAAGCATATGTTCAGAGAAGCAAGCCATTAAACAAAGAGGTTTGCACATTGTTTTTCTTAGGTTTAAAATTCCAAATCACATAATAAGAATAGGTAAAAATATATAAACCTGTAACTTTGTTAGATTCATTTAATTTGGTCACCTTTTCCAAAGTCAGCAGAAAGAAACCAAAAGATCACTGGCTGGAATCAGGGGGCCTGTTTTCTGGTCAATGTTCTGATACTTGCTCTATGAACTTGGAAAGCCCATGCCTCAGTTTCCTTATTTGTAAGATGAGATAACACTTCTCCTGTGTACCACACAGAGTTGTTGTAAGAATCCATTTTTGTAGACACCTAGATACATAATTTATTAACAAACCTTTCGCAAACTGTGAAGTTAAATATGAGTGGGAATCATTATTGTTGCGACAATTATTATGTGCATAAGACATGATGGAATCCAGAAAGTGAACTATCATTAGTACTTTGCTGTTCCATAAACTTTACTCTAATAGTTAAAAGATTTATCCATGCATAAGTTTATAATATATTGTTATAATCAGAGTGTGAATATAACATCCATAAAATTGACTGCAAAGATACACTACCTTTCTCCAATATGCCCAGCCCTTCTGCTCTTTTCTCCCTACCCTACACCAATAGGGTATGTACAAGAAGCTGTAGTTTTTTATTTATCATCATGACTGTACATTTTTTAAAGTCTTTCAAAACACTTAAAATGACCTCTAATTAATTGTTGCTAAGATGATAAGATTTTGATGCCTATGAGGCTTTGTTACAATTTATAATGCTTTGTATGTTGTTCACAGAAACAGTTAACAGGAGAGAGGTGGGGAATTTATTCCTTGGGAATAGCCAAGGGTAGAATAAATATGCCTGGGGCTGGGTTAGAGGTACTCAGAGCTAGAGCTTAGGTGAAAGATCCCCTCATTTGCATTGGCAGAACCAGAAAAAGAGTAATAGATAATAAATTACTTTCCTAGAGCTGCCATAACAAATCACCACAAGCTTCGTGGCCTAAAACAACATAAATTTATTCTCTCACAGTTCTGGAGGCCGGAAGTCTGAAATCAAGGTGTCAGCAGGTCCATGTTCCTGCTCAAGGCTCTAGGGGAGGATCTTTCCTGGCTCCTTCCAGCTTGAGACGGCCCCTGGTGATCCTTGGCTTGTGGTAGCATGACCCCAGTCTCTGCCTCCATCTTCACAGAGCCTTCTGCTCTGTATCTCTGTCTCAGTCCCCTTCAGTCCAAGCTAGCAGTGTTTCAACATTCTCAAAAACCTTGTAGGCCTACCATGTATGTCATGGGATCCACACCATTAGACGGGAGGTCCTCCACAGATCTTTCCTGGAGAACCCCATCTCTATTACTTGTGCCTGCTGAATTGGTCAGCCAGACACCTGAGTCACATACCTAGTCTGTTCAGCAAAAGGTTTCCGAGCCATACCCTCAGGCTTCGGTTCAGAGCATGCTTTCCCAGCAATGAATTTCCTCATTTCAGCATCCTTTGCAACCTGGGTACCCTGAGAACCTCCCAAATCATCAAGTGCTGCTTCCTTTTTGCTCAGCAGTTCCTTCTTCAATTCTCTTTGCTTTTGCATTTTACTTGTTTTCCATCCAACAGTAGAATACAATTCAGCCATGTTCTCCTCCACTTTATAATGAGAATCACCTTTCTTCCAATAACATGTTCCTCATTTCCTACTGAATCGTTACCAGAATAACTTTAACGTTTATATTTATATCAGCATTCTGTTCACGACAATATATGTATCCTTTAAGACAAGACACTTTCTCTACTGTACTCTTCACTTCCTTCTGAGCCCTCATCAAAATAGACTTTAATGTCATTATTTTCACTAATCAGATCTTCAGTGCAGTTTGGTTTTTTTCTATCATACACATCAAAGTTCTTCCAGCCTGTACCCATTATCCAATTCGAAAGCAACTCGCATATTTTTAGATGTTTTTTATAGCAGCAGCCTACTTCCTCGTACCAAAGCCTCTATTAGTTCCCTTGGAATCTTCTAACAAATTAACACAACTTTGTGGCTTAAAACAACAGAAATGGAATCTCTCACAGTTTTTAGAGCCAGAATTCCAAAATCAAGGTGTTGATAGGGCCACACTACCTCCAAAGGCTCTAGCGGTAAGTCCTCCTTTGCCTCTTCCAGCCTCTGGTTTCTTGAGTGGCTCCTTGGCTTGGGACTGCATGACCCACCCCCGCATTTTCACAAGAACTTCCCTGTGTGTCTGTGGCCTCTCCCCTTCTTATAAGGATATCAGTCATTGGATTTAGGGTCTGCAGTCCTTAATGTAAAGGTCCTATTTCCAAATAAGGTCATACTGATAGGTGTTTGGTATTAGGACTTGGATATATCTAGTGGCTGAAATATAGAAACCAAGGTTCAGTTTGGGATTGACCTACTGAAGTAAGCTGTGACTGACCCTCACTTCTCTCCACCCAACTTTGCTCATGTGGAGGAGGTACCTCCCTCAGGGCCACCATAGTACCCCCACATATGTGTCTTTATTACTGTACCCACAACATTATTAAATTATTATCTTTTGTATGTAGTATCTCCCACTAGACTCCAAACAGGATACAGCATCTTAAACAGTTCTCCTACGTTCATGGGCAGAGCAATCACAGAACCGGAGAAGACTGACTTTATGACAAGCCATACA
Organism: Neophocaena asiaeorientalis asiaeorientalis; assembly: GCF_003031525.2. NCBI lineage: Eukaryota > Metazoa > Chordata > Mammalia > Artiodactyla > Phocoenidae > Neophocaena > Neophocaena asiaeorientalis. The sequence continues at coordinate 14,028,559 of NW_020174561.1, forward strand.
TACAGCACGCATTTTGGGACGACATCAATTCCTTAATCAATACTCTTTGATCATGGTTTTTCAATCAACTGTAATTTCTTATATTTTTGCTCACACCCAGTCCTCATTTACTTCTCTTGTTCACAAGGATCTCATGAGAAACACATGAGATGTGTGTACATGTACATGTCCCTAATTGGCTAAGTTAGTAAATCTATCCCATAAGGGAAATAAGTTCAGGTTGACATGACTGCTCTCATTAGAACAACAGTTGAGTTCTCCACACTAGAGCAAAGTCCCTGGTGCCTGGGGAGAAAGAAAGCAAAGAGAAAAAGGGTGGCTGTGTAGTCACAAGCCAACCTAGAGAATCTGTTCTCCTTTCAGTTAGAGGCAAGACAGGCTAAAATAGCTAATCCTTCTTATGATCACATCACAGAGACAGAAAGTAAAGACGTAACCCAGACAGGAAACTGCAGAAGGCATTATCACACATTGTTTGAGCACTTCCTTAACCTCTAGCTTGTCACAGGGCGGTGCCATAATTACAGTAGCAGGGATTGCCCAGGAAGTTTAAAAACAAATACTTGATGAAGACGATAAATAATGTGTAAACCTCATAATTATAGACATATTCCTTGAAATTAGTATAATACAGCATATAAGGGAGTGAAATTTTATTATTGTTAACAAAAGATGTAGAAAGATGAAGCAAAACTAAGATGAAAAAACTAAGAATAAGACAAGCACATCTTTTTACTCAGACCTGTCCAAGTATAGAGCCAGTTGTTCTGTGAGTAGGAATTAGAAGTTAATGCCCAAACATACATTAGATTATTTACATTTAAGTGTAGGATGTCATGATGGTTAATTTCACATATTAACTTGGAAGGTATTTTTAGATGAGATTAACATTTAAATCAATGAACTCTGAGTGGAGCAGATTGCCCTTCATAATGTGGGTGGGCCTCATTCAATCAGTTGAATGCCTATATAGAACTAAAAAATTGTCTTCCCTGAGTAAGAAGGAGTTTGTCAGCTGACTGCCTTCAGACTTCATGTGCACTGCTGGCTCTCCTGTATCTCCTACCTGTGAGCCCACACTGCAGGTCTTAGACTTGCCAGCCTCCAGAACTATGAGAAAAAAAGACTTGTTGTTTAAGCCACCCACTCTGTGGTATTTTGTTATGGCAGCCCAAGCAACCTAATAAGGCATCAAAGTGGGTGATTCTACTACTGCTGCCAGCAGACCCTGGCTTCTCCTTTTCTTCTGCCTCCCAAAGCAAGTGCTTCTCACTGGTATCCTATTATCCAAAATTATATGGGGAAGGGGATTCCGAGCAAGCGAATTCCAGAATCTCTGGCAGTGATGCTGAGCTGACATCATAGTCCAGTACAATTGATTTCCTGAAAACCTAGTACGCTAGAATACCTAAAAAATTGAATGTCTACAAACCTGAAAATCTAGAACTCTAGACAAAATCTAAGCATCTGGATGTTTTCTTTCTTCTTTTGTCAAGGATAAAAATATATACATACTGTCCCTGATATCTCTAAACGTAAGAAAAACAAGTATTATATGGTATCACTTAAATGTGGAATCTAAAAAATAATACAAATGAATGCATATGCAAAACAGAAACAGACTCACAGACACAGAAAACAAACTAGTGGTTACCAAAGGGAGAGGGACGAGGGGAGGGACAAATTAGAGGTATGGGATTAAGAAATACAAACTACTATGTATAAAATTGATAAACTGTAAGGACATATTGTATAGCACTGGGAATTATAACCACTATCTTTGTAATAACTTTTAATGGAGTATAATCTGTAAAAATACCGAATCGCTATGTTGTATTCCTGAAACTAATATACTATTGTAAATTAACTATACTTCAATTTAAAAAATAGACAAAAAAAATTTTAAAAAGTCCACCCATAGAGCCTCACCTTGGTCATGAACTACAAATATGTCTCCCTAATCATTATAAACCCTTCTTGCTCCCAACAACTATCCTGATTTCAAACCATAGATCTCTTTTGAAGTTTTGGAATGGAATTACAATATCCATTCTTTCATCCCATACTGTGTTTATAAGATAATTCAGATTGTAGCAAATAGCTATAGTTCATATATTTTCACTGCTATATAGTATTTTATTGTAAAAAATATCACAATTTACTTGTCTATTCTACTGTCAATGGACTTTCAGATTGTTTCCAGTTTTTCATTGATAATAATTACTCTAAGAATATTCTTATACAAGTCTCTTGGGATCGATATACAGTGAACTTTAGAAGATACTCCCCAAAAGTTTTTCTAAAGCACTTGAACAAATTTTACTCCTAGCAGCACTATATGAGAGTTTTAAAATTTTGCCTCCCTGGTGGCTATTCTCTTTTCTTTTAACCACCACTTTATCATTTTCAGGCAATTTTGCAAACTCTTCTTTATCATGTCCATGGCCTAGCACAAAAATAAACTCCATCTATGATGCCAGATGGGAATATTTTTTAACCAGCTGTGACATATTTTAATGTTGGGAAATTTTCTTTTAAAAGTATTGATGTGAGACATAGTAAATCATTGAGTAGCTAGGAGAAACTTAGAAACCAATAACTCAACATTACTTATTATGATGCAAATTAAGATTTTATTCACTGACAATCCACCATGTCCTACTTGATTAATAAGAGATTTTTGCCCCTTCTTACATATTCTTTGGGATTGCTTGATCTTTCTTTTATTAAAGATTTCTATCCTCTAATTTTCTATTAAGATTTCATTCCCAAAGGGCTACTGTACTTCTCACTTAAAATATGTGTTGCTGAATATATTATTTTTGCTTGCAATTTTAATTTAATTGTTGTTATTATATATTGATATAACTTTGGCATCACTGTGTGTTTAAAAGGAAATTTTACTTATCATTGTACAGGGGTTGTGATCTTCCTGAACACAAGGTGGTGATTAGCAGGCCTGGTAGCTACCATTTATTGAAGGCAGGTGTGCCCAGCGCTGCACTAAGCACTTACCCTATCAGGATTCGCTCTCACAATACCATTAAGATGTTGATGCTATGTAAATCAGAGGTTTGTTTTTTCTGCATCTGTTTTCTTTCCTCACAAACATTATTGCAGAACATTATTGTTTTAAATTTTCCAGGAAAACAAATCCATTTATACTGAAAGAATTATTGAGCAATAGAGATTTTAGCAAAGGTGTCACTGATAGAGGAGAATTTGGCTGCTTCACATACAGCCTCATTTGACTCACCTCTTCTCCTGATCTGTCTCATCCTGTATGTTCACTTCCAACCCTCCTTTCTCAATCTCCCGATTATGTAATGTAGTGTCTTTTTTCCACTGGCAACCTAGGCCCCCAGTGTTGGACTTTCTTCTATGCCACAGTAATCTAAAAATCTCTTTGCACTAGCTACTAAGAAAATTAAAATTCTTCATTTTGTTACAGTCATAAATCTGTAATTTAACCATAAGTAAACTAAGGTGCAGAGATATAAAATTGCCTGCTCTAGGCTACTTAACTGGTAAGTGTCTGCTCCAGGAATCAAATCTAGGATGATATGACAGGCTACCCCCAAATTTACCAGCATATTTTTGTTTGTTTTAAAATATGGATCTGAAACCTCCAGGAAATTTACTAAGCACATGAGTTCTCGGCTGATTTCACTTTCTAGTTCTTCACCAATCCTGAATCACTGTGTACCAATTTATGCATAAATGGTGCACTATAATCTCCAAATAAAATGCATAATTAAATGAGGCAAACTCTAATCCTAACTATACCACCCAAGGTAGGACTGGTACCTACCTGGTACCACCAGGCAACAGTTATATATGAAAACTTAGAGTTGTCACTGCATATTTATATGATTAGTTGATGGGTGCAGGTTCTTGAAGTATGTAGAGGCCAGATGATGCTCTGAATAGCAAGTAAATAATCAGACAATCCTAGGAAAATCCTTAGAGTCAGTTCTATGTGTTGGTGGAATTGTTCACCGCTTTCAAGCTATGATTTCAGAGAGGCCACAAATCCAGTTTTCCTTTCTTCAGGATACTTCAGTAAAGGAGATGATGCCTTCATTCCACAAGTAGAGTTTAGGCTTAAACTTCAATAGCCACTGACAGGTGTGGTTCACTGACTGATCAAAATCTCCTAGTCATAAACATACAACATCAGATCTTTTCTGGAAAGCACATGGTATGAAAACAGGCAGTGTGACTGGGAAGCTGAGTATCCTAGACACTGTTTGTTTTGGTATCACATTGGTTAGAATAAATTTAAACCACAAAATCACAGTGTTAGTGTTGGAAAGGACCTTACGGTTCCACTAATCCAGTGATTTGTAATGAGCATGTGTCCATATCAAGGTAGGATGAATCCACATGTAGTCTGGAAAAGCTCATTTAAAGTCATAAGTTCTTAGCCATTATTTTTTATCATTCAAGCTTAGAAAGTAAAACTGTCTAGAACTACAAGGTTGGTGGAGTAAGCCCAAAGATAATTTGTATATTCTTTTTATTGGTGATTCCACAAAATAGAAGGTGTTACTTCTTTACAGAAGTGGAGGAAGTAGAGTGATCCCCAGAGCAGTGTACAATTTTATCAAATGGAGGCAAGGGTTTAAAGCAAAGATTAAGAAAGAATGTCATGTTTCATACTCCTCAGTCTGCCGATGAAAAACTGAGGTTTGTAGATGCTTAAAAAAATTAAAACCTGGCTACTTTTCCACTCTACTAGCTTTTACTATGTAATAGATTACCACAGTGTAACAGCTTGAAACATATCACATTTACTTTCTCACAGTTTCTGTAGGTCAGAAGTCTGGGTACAGCTTAGCTGGGTTCTCTGCAAGGCTACCATCAAGATGTCAACCAGAGCTTGATTCTCATATGGAGGGTTGACTGGGGAAAGATATGTTTCTAAGTTTCTTCAGATTGCTTGTAAAATTCATCTCCTCATGGTTATAGGACTGATGCCCCCATTTTCTTGCTGGCTCTTAGCCAGGAGTTGTTCCTAGCTCCTGGAGGTTGCACATCATTCCTTGCCATATAGCCTTCTCACAACATGGTGGTTGACTTCAATCCAGCAAGGGAGAAAAGTCTCTCCAGTCAGCTAAAATAGTCTCAGATAATGAAACATAATCACAGAAGTAAAATCCCATCATCACCTTTGCTTTATTGACTTGGTTAGCAAGACACAGGTCTCCCCTGCCACACACACACTCAAGAGCAGGGGGTTACAAGTGGTATGTATCATTGAGGGTTAACTTAGGGTGTGTATGTCACGTCCACGGATACTTTAAAGAATTTAGAGAAAAATCCAGATCTTCTAACTGCACGTGATATTACAGACAACACTGCTAAGATAGGCAAAAGAATCATGGCTCTTCCCCCTGAGTTGTTACCACTGGCATTTGGAATGAGCAGGATCAAGCACAGGGGAACGAGATTTCCAAGTGAAGAGGAAAGATGTCATTGTATGGGAACTCAGTGCGTGTTAAACAACACAAATGCATGGGCATAAGCCACCCTTGTGCCACTCCAGGATACAGAGAAGTGCATGAAATGGGAAGATGTCCATATTCCAGAACTACTTTAAAGAATACTGGGACTACTGCAATGAAAGAAACAAGTTTTAATGTGATTGATTTAACAATAGAATTGTTTACTATCCTAAAACTAGAAGTCTGGGCAAATCTACTGCATATTTAATTTCCAAGTTCTGCACATGCCTTACTCTGGTAAAACATTGTGTGTATGTATACACACATACATACACACACACATTTACTTTAAAGTAATAATGTCCCATAAGGTCATTGCCATGTAAAAGAAAATGGCTCTGATAGTCCTTCTTTCCTGGAATATCATTCCATTCCTTTTTGAAAACCCTGTCATTTTATCTGGTTGCACATCAAGATCCAAAATTACTTCCTCCAGAAACCTTTCTCTGCTAAATTCTGTTGAAAAATTAACTTAGAATACTTGATGTCTAAGGGATTCTAAAACACACCTGAAGGAGTCCTGGTGGCTGAAGGAAGTTCGATTTTTGGCTTCATTTGCCCATGTGTTAAAAAACAATACTCCCCTGAGAAATGGAACAGGCCTGACATAGGTTAGAAATGAAGTTGAAATTCTTAGAAATATGGACAAGAGGGAGGGAGTCCAAAATGAGCTGCATGTAGTCCAAAAGGTTAGCAAGACAATCCACTGGAGGATGGAAGAAGAAAATACTAAAATGTGTGTTTTTCAATATAAAAATATAAGAATTGCTTTGCTAATATTTAATATTCAGATGGGCCCTAGTCTTTGTTACCCTACATAGTCCTAGGTTATTTGTATATCTGGAGCATTCTGAAGGAAAGGTAAGGGTGATTGACAGTTGATACCTCTATCTTCCACTTGCTTTTAGCATATTTAATGCTTTGCAGTTTATTATATTGAGTTAAGAAGATGTAATTATATTGTGTAATTCTAACTATACCAACCCTGTTGAAATGTCTGGGAAGTCTTAAAAGAATACCACTAAAGAACAATGTATAAGACACCTCTACTTTTGGGTACAGCTCTCTAAATACCACAGCAAAGGATATTGTGTTATTACCAGATCAGACAAAAAGACCAAGCTATGTAAATAATCTAGAAGCTTATTTAAAATATGGATCCATGTCCACCATTGCTAATGCTGTTCTTAACCCTATGTATAATACATATTACACCTATAGGCACTAGTTAATGTAATTCAATGCCATCTTCCATTTGTATTATATTTTATATATATCAGGCTACCTTTAGTCATATGGTCATTTAAAACTTATATGGAAATAAACTCAACTTAGAACCCCTCCTTTGACTCATTATAGCATACATTTTAAACCAGGATTTAAACCAAGAATTTCAATAAACAGAAATATATTTAGACTTGGAAGAGTCGGCAGGGTTGCCTTGGAGCTCCTTTGGCTTGTTTGCAGCCATCAGAAAAGGGATCACAAAAAAGCGAATGCCTGTACAGTCCGCTTCATCATTTGTGACCTGGGATATTGAGCTCTTGGGATGTAAGAATTCCAGCTCATGAGGCAATCTATGACATTCTGGTCTAGCCAGATGAGGCTGAGACTTTTATCTAAAAGACTGGAAGGAGAGACCTTCAAGATGGCAGAGGAGTAGACATGGAGATCACCTTCCTCCCCACAAATACATCAGAAATACATCTACATGTGGAACAGCTCCTACAGAATACCTACTGAATGCTGGCAGAAGACCTCAGACTTCCCAAGGGGCAAGAAACTCCTCACATACGTGGGTAGGGCAAAAGAAAAAACAGAGACAAAGGAATAGGGATGGGGCCTGCACCTCTGGGAGGGAGCTGTGAGAGAATAAAGGTCTCCACACACTAGGAAGCCCCTTCACTGGCAGAGACGGGGCTGGGGTGGGGAAGCTTTGGAGCCACAGAGGAGAGTGCAGCAACAGGGGTGCGGAGGGCAAAGTGGAGAGATTCCCGCACAGAGGATCGGTGCCGACCAGCACTCACCAGCCTGAGAGGCTTGTCTGCTCACCCACTGGGGCAGGTGCAGGCTGGGAGCTGAGGCTCCAGCTTCGGAGCTCAGATCCCAGGGAAAGGACTGGGGTTGGCTGCATGAACACAGCCTGAAGGGGGCTAGTGCGCCCCAGCTAACCGTGAGAGTCCAGGAAAAAAGTCTGGACCTGCCTAAGAGGCAAGAGACAATTGTTTCGGGATGTGCAAGGAGAGGGGATTCAGAGCGCCACCTAAATGAGCTCCAGAGATGGACGTGATCTGTGACTATCAGTGTGGACACCAGAGACAGGCACAAAATGCTAAGGCTGCTACTGCAGACACCAAGAAGCCTGTGTGCAAGCAGAGGTCACTATCCACACTTCCCCTCCTGGGGGCCTGTGCAGCTTGCTGCTGCCAGGGTCCTGTGATCCAGGGACAACGTCCCCAGGAGAGCACAAGGCGCGCCTCAGGCTGTGGCAGTGTTATGCCGGCCTCTGCCACCGCAGGCTTGCCTCGCATTCCGTACCCCTCCCACACCCCGGCCTGAGTGAGCCACAGCTGCCTAATCAGCTGCTACTTTAATCCCATCCTGTCTCAGTGAACAGACGCCCTCAGGCGACCTACACGCAGAGACAGGTTCAAATCCAAAGCTGAACCCCAGGAGCTGTGCGAACAAAGAAGAGAAAGGAAATTTCTCCCAGAGCCTCAGGAGCAGCAGATTAAACCTCCACAATCAACTTGATATACTGTGCATCTGTGGAATATCTGAATAGACAACGAATCTTCCCGAAATTGAGGTGATGGACTTTGTGTGATTTTGTCTGTATAGCTTTACTTTTAGCATTTGCCCTAGGGTTCTGTCTGTCCATGTTTTTTTTTTTTTTTTTCTTTTTTGTATAGTTTTTTAGTGCTTATTATCATTGGTGGATTTGTTTTTTGGTTTGGTTGCTCTCTTCTTTCTTTTTTTTAAAATTACTTTTCAATTTTTTATTTTTAATAATTATTTTTTATTTTAATAACTTTATTTTATTTATTTCTTTTTTTCCTCCCTTTTCTTCTGAGCTGTGTGACTGAGAGGGTCTTGGTGCTCTGGCTGGGTGTCAGGCCTGTGCCTCTGAGGTGAGAAAGCCAAGTTCAGGACACTGGTCCACCAGAGACTTCCCAGTTCCATGTAATATTAAACGGTGAAAGCTCTCCCAGAGATCTCCCTCTCATCGCTAAGACCCAGCCCCACTCAATGACCAGCAAGCTACAGTGCTGATCACCCTATGCCAAACAACTACCAAGACAGGAATACAACCCCACTCATTAGTAGAGAGGCTGCCTAAAATCATAATAAGGTCACAGACAATCAAAAACATACCACAGGACGCAGTCCTGCCCACCAGAAAGACAAGATCCAGCCCCACCCACCAGAACACAGGCACCAGTCCCCTCCACCAGGAAGCCTACACAACCCACTGAACCAACCTTAGCCACAGGGGGCAGACACCAAAAACAATGGGAACTAAGAACCTGCAGCCTGTGAAAAGGAGACCCCAAATACAGTGAGTTAAGAAAAATGAGAAGACAGAAAAACACACAGCAGATGAAGGAGGAAGGTAAAAGCCCACCAGACCAAACAAATTAAGAGGAAATAGGCAATCTGCCTGAAAAAGAATTCAGAGTAATGATAGTAAAGATGATCCAAAATCTTGGAAACAGAATGGAGAAAATACAAGAAAGGTTTAACAAGGACCTAGAAGAACTAAAGAGGAAATAAACAATGATGAACAACACAATAAATGAAATTAAAAATTTTCTAGAAGGAATCAATAACAGAATAACTGAGGCAGAAGAACGGATAAGTGACTTGGAAGATAAAATAGTGGAAATAACTACCACAGAGCAGAATAAAGAAAAAAGAATGAAAAAAGAATTGAGACGCAGTCTCAGAGACCCCTGGGACAACATTAAACACACGAACATTCGAATTATAGGGGTCCCAGAAGAAGAAGAGAAAAAGAAAGGGACTCAGAAAATATTTGAAGAGATTATAGTTGAAAACTTCCCTAATATGGGAAAGGAAATAGTTAATCAAGTCCAGGAAGCACAGAGAGTCCCATACAATATAAATCAAATGAGAAACGTGCCAAGACACATATTAATCAAACTATCAAAAATTAAATACAAAGAAAAAATATTAAAAGCAGCAAGGGAAAAACAACAAATAACACACAAGGGAATCCCCATAAGGTTAACAGCTGATCTTTCAGCAGAAACTCTGCAAGCCAGAAGGGAGTGGCAGGACATATTTAAAGTGAGGAAAACCTAAAACCAAGAATACTCTACCCAGCTAGGATCTCATGCAGATTTGACAGAGAAATTAAAATCTTTACAGAAAAGCAAAAGCTAAGAGAATTCAGCACCATCAAACCAGCTTTACAACAAATGCTAAATGAACTTTTCTAGGCAGGAAACACAAAAGAAGGAAAAGATCTACAGTAACAAACCCAAAACAATGTAGACAATAGTAATAGGAACATACATATTAATAACTACCTTAAATGTAAATGGATTAAATGTTCCAGCCAAAGGACATAGACTGGCTGAATGGATAAAAAACAAGACCCATATATATGCTGTCTAAAAGAGACCCACTTCAGACATTCGGAAACATACAACCTGAAAGTGAGGGGATGGAAAAAGATATTCCATGCAAATGGAAATCAACAGAAACCTGGAGTAGCAATTCTCATATCAGATGAAATAGACTTTAAAATAAAGACTATTACAAGAGACAAAGGACACTACATAATGATCAAGGAATCAATACAAGAAGAAGACGTAACAATTGTAAATACTTATGCACCCAATATAGAAGCACCTCAATACTTAAGGCAAATGCTAACAGCCATAAAAGGGGAAATCAACAGTAACACAATCATAGTAGGGGACTTTAACACCCCACTTTCACCAGTGGAAAGATCATCCAAAATGAAAATAAAGAAGGAAACACAAGCTTTAAATGATACATTAAACAAGATGGACTTAACTGATATTTATAGGACATTCCATCCAAAAAAAACAGAATATACTTTCGTCTCAAGTGCTCATGGAACATTTTCCAGGATAGATCATATCTTGGGTTACAAATCAAGTCTTGGTAAATTTAAGAAAACTGGAATCATATCAATATCTTTTCCAACCACAATGCTATGAGACTAGATATCAATTACAGGAAAAAATTTGTAAAAAATACAAACACATGGAGGCTAAACAATACATTACTAAATAACCAAGAGATCACTGAAGACATCAAAGATGAAATAAATAAATACCGAAAAATAAAAAAAGACAATGAAAACACAACTACCCAAAACCTGTGGGAGGCAGCAAAAACAGTTCTAAGAGGAAAGTTTATAGAAACACAATCCTACCTCAGGAAATAAGAAACATCTCAAATAAACAACCTAACCTTACAACTAAAGCAATTAGAGAAGAACAAAAGAACTGCAAAGTTTGCAGAAGGAAAGAAATCATAAAGATCAGATCAGAAATAAATGAAAAAGAAATGAAGGAAACAATAGCAAAGATCAATAAAACTAAAAGCTGGTTATTTGAGAAGATAAACAATATTCATAAACCATTAGCCAGACTCATCAAGAAAAAAAGGGAGAAGACTCAAATCAATAGAATTAGAAATGAAAAAGGAGAAGTAACAACTGACACCACAGAAATACAAAGGATCATGAGAGATTACTACAAGCAACTATATGCCAATAAAATGGACAACCTGGAAGAAATAGACAAATTCTTAGAAAAGCACAACCTTCCGAGATTTCACTGAAATTGAGGCTGTGATTAAAAATCTTCCTAACAAACAAACACCCAGGACCAGATGGCTTCACAGACAAAATCTATCAAAAATTTAGAGAAGAGCTAGCACCTATTCTTCTCAAACTCTTCCAAAATATAGCAGAGAGAGGAATGCTCCTCAACTCCTTCTATGAGGCCACCATCACCCTGATACCAAAACCAGACAAAGATGCCACAAAGAAAGAAATCTACAGGCCAATATCTCTGACGAACATAGATGCAAAAATTCTCAACAAAATACTAGCAAACAGAATCCGTTAAAAGATTCATACACCATGATCAGGTGGGGTTTATCCCAGGAGTGCAAGGATTCTTCAATATATGAAAATCAATGTGATACACCATATTAACAAATTGAAGGAGAAAAACCATATGATCATCTCAATAGATGCAGAAAAAGCTTTTGACAAAATTCAACACCCATTTATGATAAAAACCCTCCAGAAAGTAGGCACAGAGGGAACCTACCTCAACATAATAAAGGCCATTTATGACAAACCCACAGCCAACCTCATTCTCAATGGTGAAAATCTGAAACCATTTCCTCTAAGATCAGGAACAAGACAAGGTTTTCCACTCTCACCACTATTATTCAACATAGTTTTGGAATTTTTAGCCACAGCAATCAGAGGAGAGAAAAAAATAAAAGGAATCCAAATCTGAAGAGAAGAAATAAACCTGTCACTGTTTGCAGATGACATGATACTGTGCACAGAGAACCCTAAAGATGCTACCAGAAAACTACTAGAGCTAATCAATGAATTTGGTAAAGTAGCATGATACAAAATTAGCACACAGAAATCTCCTGCATTCCTACACACTAATGATGAAAATTCTGAAAGAGAAATTAAGGAAACCCTCCCATTTCCCATTGCAACAAAAAGAATAAAATACCTAGGAATAAACCTACCTAAGGAGACAAAAGAGCTGTATGCAGACACCTATAAGACACTGATGAAAGAAATTAAAGATGATACCAACAGATGGAGAGATATACCATGTTCATGGATTGGAAGAATCAACATTGTGAAAATGACTATACTACCCAAAGCAATCTATAGATTCAATGCAATCCCTATCAAACTACCAATGGCTTTTTTAAATTAAAGATGATACCAACAGATGGAGAGATATACCATGTTCATGGATTGGAAGAATCAACATTGTGAAAATGACTATACTACCCAAAGCAATCTATAGATTCAATGCAATCCCTATCAAACTACCAATGGCACTTTTCACAGAACTACAACAAAAAACTTCACAATTTGTATGGAAACACAAAAGACCCTGAACAGCCAAAACAATCTTCAGAAAGCAAAATGGAGTTGGAGGAATCAGGCTCCCTGACTTCAGACTATACTACAAAGCTACAGTAATCAAGACAGTATGGTACTGGCACAAAAATAGAAATATAGATCAATGGAACAAGATAGAAAGCCCAGAGATAATCCCATGCACATATGGTCACCTTGTTTTTGATAAAGGAGGCAAGAATACACAATGGAGGAAAGACAGCCTCTGCGATAAGTGGTGCTGGGAAAAGTGGACAGCTACATGTAAAAGAATGAAATTAGAACACTCTCTAACACCGTACACAAAAATAAACTCAAAATGGATTAAAGACCATATGTAAGGTCAGATGCTAAAAAACTGCTAGAGGAGACCATAGGCAGAACACTCTATGACATCAATCAAGGAAAGATCCTTTTTGAACCACCTCCTAGAGAAATGGAAATAAAAACAAATAAACAAATGGGACTTAATGAAACTTAAAAGCTTTTGCACAGCAAAGGAAACCATAAACAAGACAAAAAGACAACCCTCAGAATGGGAGAAAATATTTGCAAACAAAGCAACTGACAAAGGATTAATCTCCAAAATATACAAGCAGCTCATGCAGCTCAATATCAAAAAAATAAACAACACAATCCAAAAATGGGCAGAAGACCTAAATAGACATTTCTACAAAGAAGATATACAGATTGCCAACAAACACATGAAAGAATGCTCAACATCACTAATCACTAGAGAAATGCCAGTCAAAACTTCAATGAGGTATGACCTCACACCAGTCAGAATGGCCATCATCAAAAATCTACAAACAATAAATGGTGGAGTGGGTGTGGAGAAAAGGGAACACTCTTGCACTGCTGGTGGGAATGTGAATTGGTACAGCCACTATGGCGAACAGTATGGAGGTTCCTTAAAAAACTAAAAATAGAACTACCATGTGACCCAGCATTCCCACTATTGGGCATATACCCTGAGAAAACCATAATTCAAAAAGAGCCATTATCACAATGTTCATTGAAGCTCTATTTACAATAGCCAGGACATGGAAGCAACCTAAGTGTCCATCGACAGATGAATGGATAAAGAAGATGTGGCACATATACACAATGGAATATTACTCAGCCATAAAAAGAAATGAAATTGAGTTATTTTTAGTGATGTGGATGGACCTAGAGTCTGTCATACAGAGTGAAGTAAGTCAGAAAGAGAAAATCAAATACCGTACGCTAACACATATATATGGAACTGTAAAAAAGAAAAAAGGTTCTGAAGAACCTAGGGGCAGGACAGGAATAAAGACGCAGATGTAGAGAATGGACATGAGGACACGGGGAGGGGGATGGGTAAACTGGGAAGAAGTGAGAGAGTGGCATGGACATATATACACTACCAAATGTGAAATAGATAGCTAGTGGGAAGCAGCCACACAGCACAGGAAGATCAACTCAGTGCTTTGTGACCACCTAGAGGGATGGGGTAGTGAGGGTGGGAGGGAGACGCAAGAGGGAGGAGATATGGGGATATATGTATATGTGTAGCTGATTCACTTTGTTATGAAGCAGAAACTAACACACCATTTTAAAGCAATTATACTCCAATAAAGTTGTTAAAAATAAAATAAAATAGAAAAAATATATATACATTGAATAACTTTAATCACTTTGTTCAGTAAAAAGTGTCATTATTTAAATATTTTGGCAAGAGGAAAATGTCTTCAAACAGTTAAAAAATAAAATAAACATGACATTTAAAATGTTCTCATTTTTCTCATCTTCTGGGTTTCTATTTTATGCTTGCTATAATGTACATAATATATTAGAACACAGTAATATGTATGTAACTTAAAAATAAATATAATAGCTTTTTTTTTTTTTTTGCTTCCTTAAATTGCTCAGGCACAATTTGTCTAACTATGTTCCTGTAAGTTAATCTTTTATTTGGGAAAAAAGAAGTTAAACAAATCAAATCATTTTTTTATAATGGAAACATCTCAAAACCTCCCATATGCTGACATGTCAAGTGAATTTCTGATAGGAGGTTTGAATGTACAGCATCTCCTAATTTTATTAATCCATCGAACCCTATTTTCATAAAGCATCTCACGGAATTGATGTTCCAAATAACAGATTTTAGAAGACACTGGAAAACATGCTTTGGTTTTATCCATCTATTTGTAGAACTCATAAATATTTCTGTAGCGCCAATCTTGATAAAAGTAAAGCTCACCTATGGAGCCTCTTCTATCTACTTCCTGTGTGAAACAAGCCTTCCTCAATCAACCACTCTGTGCCTACATTTCAACTCCTAACTGTCCCAATCCACCACCCTCATCCTTTATGTTCTCTATTCCCTGATTCCCTGATTCTCAGTCCCCTAGTATCTCATTTTTAGCAACTTTCCTTCCTCTACCACAGTCATCAGTTTATACCTGAAAACTGTCCTATTCCATCATGACCAGACTACGGCCAAATTATTTATTATCTGATAAAGTAGCTTATTATAATTATTTCTAGATGTTAAAGGCTTCTTTATAGATGTTCTTGTAAACCTCAGAACTAGAGGTAACACCTAAACTTAAATCAGTAGATTAAAGTAGAAGCGTGGAAACAAAGAGCAAGTCACCTAGGTAAGAGTTCAGAAAAGTGCCTGTGGATAACCCAAGGATGCCGGAAACATATTTTTCCGTGGAGCTGGTTCTGTGGTATAGGTAGGGCCTACTAACCTAAAGACAGTTTTCTCTAAGAAACATGCATTTTAGTGGAGTCTTTAATAATGTAACTCGGAGTGAGTAATGATGTCATGTAAGCCAATATGGTCGCATCAAGCAAGAAAAGATGCTAGAGAGCCAAGCCTGGGGAGTGTGTTCTTTAAGGTTATTTCAAATCCCAGTAAAGAGACAGCTGCTTATTCAGTCTGTGTGTATGGCTGGCTCTGGATTGCCACTTCAGTTCATTGTCACCTGTATCACATAGTTCATTTGCTCAATATGAATTCTGTATCTGTGATGGCTATCATCCAGATGGATCTGTCAGCTGTAGTGGCTCAGCAGCAACCCACAGCTCGGCTGGCGTAGGAGAGTCAGTTCTTAGTCAGGATGCATGGCTGAAATCTCCCGGGCCACAGTTCTAGAAATCTCACACGAACTCAGAAAGGCTATGCCATCTGATGATACAGCGAAGGCATAAGATTTACATCAACAAGACAAGTGAGTTGCCCCATAACTAGTGCATAGGCAATTGTTAATCATGGTACAAAATACAGTATTGCTAAATTAAAATATGGATTGAAATCAGAAAATAATTACAGTGTTATTATGAATGTAGTTAAACTCTTGTGGGTGAAATTTTAGAACATCACAAGGGGACCCAGCTGCCCAATCCCCATAAATGCCTTGAAAACGTACTCCTTACTGAATAATTTTGTAACAGGAGATAAAAAACAACTTTGAGTTTTTGGGCTGCACTACATTTTTTTTTTCTTGGTCAGCTCTATCCTGCTTTCTCAACTGATGGGAATTAATTTACAGCAGAAATGCTTGGTATACAACATTTCTTGTTGTGCCCTATAGTGTGCTTTGATATCAGAAACTCTGAATTTCACAGCTCTAGGGTCCCGTTCAGCTTGAGCCTGAAGAGTTTTTGAAAGAAATTTTCATTGGAGAAATTTAAAGTAACACATAGAAAAAAATGTTACCAATTTGAAACCTGGGAATTTCTCATGCCATTAAAAAAAATGACAGATATGGCATTTCCTTTAATCTGTCTTCAATTATAAATAATCTTGATTTCAGAGAGATTGATTTTTTAAATGCGTATTTTAGGATTGATAAAACCTCTAAATATAATTGGCTGTAGATCAAAAGTGACTTAAGCTATCTTTATATTACACTATTTAAAACTGACATGCATTTGACTGGGATTATCAACCTATATCCCTTCTTATATCAAATATAAATGTGGCTTTTGTGTGTGTGCCCTATAGATGCTACCTTCAAAATACATCTCAATTCTGTCTACCTCTCCTCTTACCCACTGCTTCCACCCATGCCCAAGCTCAAGCCATGATCATCTCTAGCTTGGACTACTAGAATGGCTGCCCAGTTGGTCTTCCTGCTTTCATTCTTGTCCCAGCAACCCATTCACCATAAAGCAGACAACCTAAGTTGAATCCTTTCAATAACCTCCCACTACTTTTCCTGTTAAATCCGAACTCCTCACTATAGCCTACAAAGCCGTGAACAAACTTACACCAGCCATTTCTCTTGCCTCCAATGTGTTCCTGAGTCACTCTCCCTTTCCATCTTGGCTCCATCGTTTTAACCTTCTTTCAGCTAATAGATCAGGTCAAGATTTTTTTCCTTCCTGAGGGCTTTAGGCTATGGGACTCCTTCTGCCTGGATGGCTTCTCCACTCCACCCTGCTGTCATCATTGTATTCCCTTGGTCTTTAAAATTTCACCTTAGATGTTATTCCTCAAGGAAGTTGTCTCTGCCATCCAATTTAAAATAAGTCCTCTTCCATTATTCTCTCTCTCTCTGTCTCTCTCTTTCTCTCTCAGTCTCCTAATTTTCCTTCAGATCACTTCTTCATAATTGAGGATGATACAGTTATGTGTTTACTTGTTTATGGTATATCTTCTTCACTAGAGTTTAAGCCCCATATAAGTAGGGCTTGGTTTGACTTTGTTTAGATTCTGTACTCAGCATCTACCAGACTAGATTCTCAATAAACACTTACTGAATAAATGAATAGTTTTATACCCTATTCTGCCCACATTTGCCACATACATCCTTTACTCCCACTTCTCTTCATTACAGAGCACGTACTTAACACAGCCAGCCACTGTGCTGAGAAAGGTGTATGCATCAACTCATTTAAAAAAGCTAATCGGTATGCCTTCTTTTTACTATGTGCTAATTTGCAATAAGGACTTAGGCCCAGAGCAGTTGGATAACTCGTGCATGTTCTCACATCTGTAAGTGATGGTCAAGCAGGCAGTCTCATATTACAGACTTGATTTTCTTAATCACTTGACTATGGAGCATCTTCTGTAATGGTAACTGTCCTCTTATTTGTTCTATGCCAGGGGTGCTCCCCAGGAGGCTCAGAATTAGCCTACAGGCTTACTGATGACCAGCACACTCAGAAGCGTCAATTATACAAAAGTGATTATCTTGTTATGTGTCCCTTAAGCCTCAATAAGAGGAACCTAAGTGGTGTTAGGCTTACATCACTTCTGTTTGGTCTCTGTAGTAGTGGTTGGTTTATGGATAAACTAGAGCACTTCTGCCTGGCAGACCTGCCCAGAAGGCCTGGTCAACTCTAGCTATTTCTCAGATGTCTTTATTGATTTTTACATTGCTTCTGGCTTGTTTTCAGCACATCACTTTAGTGTCTTAAATTGACAGCCCTCTGACCTATTCAACTACTGAATTGTTGTTCAGAAATGTACTCTCTTGCCCTGCCTACACAACAGAGCTGAATTTCTATAGTGTTCTGATCAGCCTGACACGTTAAAGGGGTGATCATATAGATGTGGTGGAAGTTTCCATGGCCATGATTTAGTAATGCTTAGCAAAATGGGTCTCAGAATGAGGAATGTAGTATTTTTTTATCTTTTATCATTTTATTGCAACTATATTAAGTGACTTATTTCGTTCAATTACTAGGTGTTGAGTATGCTATCAGGCTAGCATAGTACAAAAATACAGTGTTATATGAAAAAATATATAGTTCTCTTAAACGCTGTGTAACCTTATGGGGAAAAAGTTTCCTTTAATAAACACCTTAGATAATCATCTATGACAGCATAAGGTCAAGTGCTGGAATGAATGTTGCAAACAATACAATTGGAATGAAAAGAAAGCATATGGCTATGGGCAGGAATTGATGGCGAAGGCTTTAGGAGCATGTAAGGATATCTGGCCTACCATGGAAGCAGTGTGGTATAATGGTTAAGAATATGGGCAGGAGCAGTCAGAGGGCCTAGATTCAAATTTGGATTTCTCCATTCACAAACTGAATGGCCTTGGACAAGTTATTGGATTTCTATGGCACCAATTTAATTATTTGTAAATTGAGAACAATAATAGTATTTACCTTACAGAGTTGTGATCAGGATTAACGTGAATAATACATATATACACAAATTTAATTTAGTGGTGGGACACAGAACCTAACATGTAACTGCCATTGGCTCAAAGTATGAAGGATGGATGGTAGTTGCATGAGAGGATGGGCTGGAAAAGAATTTTACGAAAGGAAATAGCACCAGCAGAGACCAGGAGCTGGAACTGAGCATGGCATGAGCCCAGGAAGGAGTGTAGACCCGCCTCAGTGCAATCCACAATAGTCTAGTCCCTTCTATTGGATACTCTGTTCTACCCATTTGATTTTGGACAAAAAGCAAAGCTAATGCAATTGCAATTTACCAACACTTTCACCCTGTCTCCAAAGAGAATTCAATACCATTCTCGCTTTGAAGGGTTGATTTTCATCTACACGGCACACTGCTCCATTACCATTCCTGCCAGTCTTCGAAGAGGTGCTCTCACTTTCTTAATGCAGGTTGTTATCTCCTTGTCAAATGATGCCTCAGTGCAAGGAACATTCCCAAGTTACCATGAATACAGATACAACTTTCAGCTTTGGACTTTTGATAGGCTAGCAATTCAAAGGCAGGGCAAAGTAATATATATGCCTCTGCCTTTTACCCAGTCTATGGTACACAGAATAATTTTTTTTTTTCATTTTCATGAGATTGTCTTTGTGTCCTTTGTGGCTTTTATCAGCAGCTACAGTGAGATGCTCAACAGAAAAGTTAGACTATATCTGAGCCCTTCCATAGAGGCAAGGATGAGAAACCTCAAGCTTGCCGCATAAAAGGGCAGGGCATGGGAAGCTGAACTGCAACAAGCTAATCTCTTCATATTAGAAAACTGACTCCTTGTTTCTTTCTGCAAACAGCAGGAAAACTCTCCCATCATTTCCATGCAGTCTGTAACCGGGAAATACAGTTAAATGGCCTATGAGAAACACAGTGTTCTCGGAAAGATACTGTGACCACTTTACCCTTTTATCTGAGACGCTCATAATACCTTCAGAAAGTCACATGGCCAGCAGACCCTTCCAGCCAGGCTTTGCTTTAATCCCTTCTAATCCTCACAGCATCCCTGTTCTGTTGTTATTCTTCACTTTTGGTCCAAAGCACACAGAATGTGTAGAACCCTGTGTACAGTTTGTGTTCTCAGGTATTCCATACTCACTGCCCTGTACCACTAAGATACCCAATCATCCCACACTTGAGATATTGGGACTAAGGGAAAAGAAGGAACGCTATAAACTGTGCTATTTTGATATGCAGAAGCTAAACAGAGAAAGAGGGAGCGAGGTTTAGTGGGTCCTGCTCATACAATCTGGGCTTCCTGGAGAAGCAATAGATGAGCTGGTACAGGCAGAGGTCATTCTGCCACTTCTGGCTTAATATTCAAACGGAACACTGGCACATTTTGCCACATTAGACTTTGTCCATTTGATGGCAGAACATTCAGAGCAGAATGCAAACAAATCATCTCAACCTCTAGGGTTTTGGAGTTATGTTGACAAAATTCCATGAGATTGGGTAAAATGCTTACTTTCCTTGGGGACATGCTGGCATCCCGCACAGAGGTCGAAACTCCTCTGATGGCTGAGCAGAGTGACAAATAGCATTCCCCGCCCCGCTTCAGCTTCTGACTGGCAAATGTCTACCTGCAATGCTTTTAGACTTAGAAGTCCTCGAGCAGCCAGTGCATAGACATGGTGGGTTCTATTTCCCCTTTTAGGTCCTAACAAGCCCTCAGCCCACGCAGGCTGTGTGATGCCACAACAGTGTCCACAGACCAGGACGTGCTCACAGACAAGCCAGATAGACAGTGGACCACCCTATCTTGGTGCCACTCTTGGGCACTGAAATCCCATTTTTAAGTAATTCCATTTTTAATAAAGCCAGACTGCCTTTTGATGATTTCTCTTTTTTGCTTTCAAATAAAATAACTTGCTTAGTTGCCTTCTCATGTACCCTTCCTGAGAGAATAGCGCAGACAGACCATGCAAATGAATATCGGGGGCATCTAAATACTGTGTTGGCGTCCATGCTTATCCAAATCCAATCTCTGCCGAGCCCCCAAACTTCAAAATTCTGCAGCCAAAGAAGACTGGAAAATGTGTAAATCATGATTTTGCTCCTGGGTACCTAGCCACAGTGATGGGGTGCTTAGCATCCTATCCCACCTGCATCCTAGTGGGCCATAAGCTCTTCTGGTTTTTCTGAGGCTTCACTGAAAGTAGAGAAGATACTTTCACTGAAAGTAGAGGAAGATCCATATTTACTATTCAGGACTGAGAAGAAACACGCTGTAAGCCATCTCTTATGCTTCGCTGTCAGCACAGACTTGCAGGGGGAGCGTACTAGATTGGATTGCTTTAGAATGGCATCCAAAGCGATCCTCAAGGAAGAGGCCACAGGCCGGTTAATACCTGCAGTGCTCTTGAAAGTTGTCTCAGAGTTCCTCACTGTTAGGAGTCCTGAGGTGATTGTAACTATGATGGTCACGGGTAACACATGGAGAGGATAGAACTCATATGCGCCTTACATAGTCAACAGCCAAGTTCTTTGTTCTCAGTCAATTTCCCCCTATGCCTCAAGGTAGTCTACCAGTAGTCAGACATCATTTTTCTGATGTTGTGTAGGTACTGGAAGCATGCTAGGGGAAGAGCTGACATCTGGCAGCAGATCCTGTGGGATTTATAAAACTGACAGATGTCACATGTAAGAAGCATGCTTTGCATTTGACACCCAATGGTGTTACAAAAAAGTCACTTTTAATGCAAAGTGAAAACCAAAGTTTAGCATCCTTTAAGAAAATAAGTTGACATTCTAAGGCATCTCTCTTACAACTTCCTTAAGAATCTATGCTACATTCAAGTTGCAAATGACATTGAAATATTTGTTAGATATTGATTTCAGAGAGTAGTTCATAGAAAGCAGACTCTGGGTTTGACCTAATCTTTAAAAAATTGATCTTGGAGTTCCATGTCCTGTTTTAAACAGGAATTAGGGAACAGTTATTTTGGAAAGAAAAATTATTTCGTTTCTTAATAAGCAGTATGACACTTTTACCGTCCTCATCAGCCCTAAGGTTCTTCTTCTTGACACTCATGGGATAGCAATGTTGTCTCATGGATTCACAGCTGGGTACAAACAAGCTTCCATGATTCTAGAGAGCCACCTCTCCTTTAAACTTTCTAGTCAGCTCATGTGGGAAGGCCCAGAGCATAATTAACACTACTTAAAGAAGGTCTCTTGCCCTTCTGAAAACCCTCAGTCTCTGGAGAAAACAGAAGAGGCAGATCCCATAGAAAGTCTTTTCTTCTTCCTTCTAGTGTTAGCGGTGTCAGGCAGCAACTTGACAGTGGGGACCAATTGTGTAAAAGCACTAAGTATATACTCACATTTCTCATCTAAATCTACTTTCATTCATTAAAAATGTACTGAGGGCCTATTATGTGCTATGCATTAATTTTCAATGTTACAGCTAGAGGAATAAATGAAGAAAACAAAAATCCTAGCCTTCTCTATTCCAGCAATGGAGATTGACATCAGGCAAGATAAATAAAATATGTACCTTGCTAAGTAATGGTAAGTGTTTGGGAGTCAAAGAAAAAAGCCAGATGTGTTGGGGTAGGAAAGGATTATAGAAATTTTAGGTAGGGTATCCGGGAAGAATTGCTAAGAAGATAATTTCTGAGTAAATGCCTGAAGGAAGTAAGGTAACAAGCCACGGAATTATCTGGAGAAGGATCACTCCAGACAGATGAAATAGCAAGTACAAAATCCCCTAAACATGGCATGTTCAGGAAAAAGCAAAAATACCAGTGCGCCCAGAGCATATGATGGCAGAGTAGGAGGAGAGGTCTTTGGTCAGATCATATAGGGTCCTAGAGGCCATTGTAAGGACTTCTGCTTTTATGCTGAGTGAGATGGGAACCCAGGAGAGGCTTTTAAGCAAAGTAGTTACATCATCTTACTCGTATTATAATAGTATCACATAGGCTGATGTGTTGGAACCAAATTATATTAGAAGCAAGGATGGGAAGACAGGTAGGAAAGAGGCTACTGCAATAATACAGTCAAGAGGTGATGGGTTTTGACTGTTGAAGGTGTGGACTTTCAAGGCAGGGTTGGATTCTAGATATATATGCATATAGGCTGCTTTAGTCAAACTTAATACTTGGTTAAAACAAGGTCAAGCAAACAACTATCAGAAAACCTTTCAGACATTCATAGAATACACAGAATAGATCACGTCCTCTGCAAACACATGTAGTAAAAAGATCTACATAAATTCATATACAGTATATTCTCCATACTTATTTACATTCTCTACTCAGGTTGCATATTTCTTCTTAGTTATCCCATTACTAGAAACATCTTGAATAAACCAAATTTGATGACTTAAATTTTGAGCTCCTTTGGAAAAGCATATTTTTTATATGCATAACTTTGGAATACATTTTCATACTTAAATGTAATTACTAAGTGGAAATCCACCATTGTCATTAGTATTTGTAGTCTTTCTAAAATTTCTAATGTGTCTCCCGTAATTTGTGGAAAACTCTGGTCCTCCTATGCCATACCTGTCTCAGAGGATTAGTTTTCAGTCCTAGACAAAATATTCGCAGCTCTTCATTTGGAAATCACCTTTTGCAGAAGTGAGGTCCCTGATGAAAGGTTGTGTTCCCTCTCTGGGGTAGCCCATATCCAATGGCTGGTCCATGCAGGGTACAAAGACATGGCTGCTCTGCCTTGACTCACAGCTCTGAAGGGCCATGCCAGCTCCTGAGCTCTCTGTGGACTTGACTGTGGCCTATGCTGTAACCTCATCACATTCAATTTCTTCCTGTGCACATCCTGCCTTTCTCACTCCCTCACAGGTATCATTCCTGAGAGCACTCACCCAATAAACTTACTGCATGCAAATCTCAGGCTCAGAGTCTATTTTCCTGGAACCCAAATTAAGACATCATGACCTTATTTATACAACTTTTATTTAATGAAATTGAATACTGAAGCCATGGATACAGCCAAAGTATCAGCCACCTAAATAAAATAAATACTCACCAGAGGGAATGAATGTTAACTATTACTATTTTAAATTTTAATTCTGATCTAATCCCCAAATTGCTTACTATTTCAGTCCATTATTTACCTTATGGAAAAGGCTTTTAAAATGAAAGACGAACTTCCAAGAGAAAACTCTTTGCCACTGTACAAAATGTATTTCCTATTCCACAAATTATAGAAAACACACATGAAGAATTCAAAAGATAGATGTCCTTAGAAGTCAGAAGTATATGACAATTACCTGAGCATACATATATCTTGGAAGGAGATTAAGACAGTCACGTTTGAAATTGTTATCTAAGTTCCTCAGACACTCAGCCATTAATGAAATGAGCTTTATACATATTAAAAAAATAAAGTTGTATCTATTCATAGGTGAATATGCTTAGAAGTGCTCTCTTGACTGGGGGTTCTTTCATAAAGTATTTTAAACACAAAGAAACATTGCCTGCCATTGGAGATATCTGTATGTCACTGTAAGTTCATCTCCCTGGAAACAGAAGAGAGGTTCATAATATAATGTATTCTGCTAATAGCAGTAACCCTGATAATATATGACATAGAGATAGCAATTTTAACTATGCACCACGAAACACTTTATGTATGCATTAATGAATTCCAGTAAAACTGAAATACAGTGAGTTGGAATTATTTCTTTTCTCCTTTGTTTGACTAACAGCATCTTGAGATCAGAGATTCTCTATCTCCTATTTTGGCTTTGGCTTGGGAGTGATTTTTGTTCTTTCTAATGTTTTTATAAAAACCAGATAAACAAATTGTTCTTTGGGGGGCTGAGAAATTACTGCATGATCACAATAATTCACTGTAATGAGACACATAAGTAATCTGAGAATAATGATATGGGAACAGTTCAGTGTTGTTACAAGATTTCACTTGTCATACTTGGAGCTTTATCATTCCATTTTGTACTGTTAGAATTAGAAATAATTTTAAAAATCACCTATTTCAAGTTTTTTCAGAAGAAAAATATCAGGCCCAGTAAGATAAAGTTATTTGTCTCGAGGTCATAGAGCTATTTGTTGCAGAATTAAAGCTGGAAATTCAGGTCTCCTTCCTTTCAGGATGGTGAACTGAGTACAAATTTAGCTTTGTCCCCTCCCAACATACCACAAAGTGAAGGAAGACATATAAGAATCATAATTTTATAATTATGCTAGGACTCTAGAGAGGATATCATCAGCAGGACAGAAATGCTGAGGAATTTCTAGAAGATATAGATGGGCTTCTGTGTCTCTTAAACCTGTGTTCATGTCGAGTACATCTGTCTCTTTCCTGGCCCCATTCAGTGAACCCACCAAGAAGGACCTCCCTTATCCAAGGGGGTGGGGTTTTCCAGCTTATGTGTCTGCTACCTAGTAAATAAATTCACACAAGAGTGAGAAATAGCTCATTCTGCCAGTTTACTTAACAGTGAATCCAGGTTTACTAGGACAATTCAATGTACACGCCTGGAGTCACACTGCCCGGGTATGTAACTGGGACTCATAATTACACTTGCTCATAACTGAACATACTATTTGCATCCTTGGAGACTCAGCTTACTTATCTCTAAAGAATTAATAATAACAGCACCTATGTTTGCAGCTATTATTGTTTGCTATTTTTAATTATCCTTTTTTTTCTCCAAGTCTCAAATATAAATAAACCTACTTTTAAAATACCAGATGGGCTCAGATTGATGCTGAAACCAGAGCAAAGCACTGCACATTCTAATATACGTACAGGAGAGGACTGACAAAGGTGTGAGCTGTTCCTCCAAATGAGGATGGTAAGAAACTCTGCATTTAGAAGCAATAAGTGTAAAGAACAGGAATTTAAAAAATACAATGGTGTTCAGAATAACTAATTAGAAAACTATCAATATCTTCCAGAAAGCTTGGACAATCAGGCCCTCCCCATCTCCACATGTTAAAAGAGCTGAATGTGGACTTTGTCTTCAAGATAAAGCCAAGGAAGCATTATCTAAATCAGAAGCTAATTTAACTAATCTGGGGTAGGACTTAGACATCCGAATATTTTAACAGCTCTCTAGATGACTCTGGAGTTAAAGGCCATTTTTCTAAGCCAATGGTTCTCAAAGTGTGGGCCCTGGGATAGCAGCATCACCGTCATTTGAGTACTTACTAGAAATGCAAATTGTTTGACCCAAAACAATGATGCTAAACCTGCTAAATCAGAAATTGTGTATGGAGCCCAGCAATATGTGTTTTAATAAGCGTTTTGGATAATTCTGATGCATGTTAGTTGGAGAACCACTGTTCTTAATGAAGTGGATGATGTAATTTAGAGGACCCTTAATGGCCTGGGGACTTGGGCCAGAGCCTAAAATTAGGGAATAGTATGATGTAACCCCAGACTTATATGATGGGAAAAAAGATGAGGGAGGGAAAGAGGAGGAAAAAGGATGAAAATTTAACTCTATTCAGGAGAAAAAATGATTTACTTTGATAGCACCAAGTATCGTTAGTCAAAGTCAGCTTTCTCATTCATAAGAAATAAATGATGCCATCATAATCGGCTGTCTGACCAAAAAGACCCTTAAATATATATATTTCAAGACACACTCAAAAGAATCAAATGTTAAAAAAATTTATATCTGAATAAACAGTGTGGGAAGCAACTTCTTTAATAAGAACTCTGATTTAATCAAATAAAATGCACACATTCGACCACATGAACATTCTCAGCACCATTTTACAAAGAGTGACTGATTTATTTAAAAAATGATCACGGGGCAAAGGATACAAGCAGAAAAATCATAGAAAAAGAAATCCAAATGATTTCTATGAAATGATGCCCAATCCCAAAGGTAGTCAGGGAAATGCCAATTGAACCCATATTCCACTTATCAGACTGACAAAAATTGATAACTGCAATAATACCCTGTATTGAAAAGATGCAGAGAAATTAACAGAATCAAATATTGTTGAGAAGGATGTCAATTTCACAGAAAAAACAAAAACAAAAAATTTTGGAAAATGTACATCTCTATTAAGATAGAATAAAATAAAATGTATGTGTTTACACCAAGAAATTCTGTTTTTGGTTATCTACTCTGTAGATTAAAAGTGCAAATATGTAATAAGTGAAAGGTATTTTTACTATAGCATTGTATGTAGCAGCAATAAAGTAAAACTCTATCTATTAATAGGGGAATGGTAGATGTAAGTATTTTTTTTAATCTTTACTATGTACTATTACGCTACTATTCAAAATACGTATTTTAGATTGTATCTAGGACTAGGAGAATAATTAATTGTTGAATGATGCCTTTTTTGTTAAAATTAAATGCAAAAAATACTCCTATGTATTTGTGTTTATGTAGTTAATAAGGGATTAAGTCGCTTGGAATTATCATCTCTTCCTCTCCATGCACACACACACACACATGCACACACAAGACAGTCACATAGAAATTCAAGATGAAATATAATAAAGTTGCCTTTAAAAATTGAAAATACATGGCTGGACTTAAAACTGAAAAGAGCTCCTTGAAAACTCAGGAGCTGGAAATAACAGAGATACAAAGAGTAGTGATCAGAGGCTGCAGATAAATTGTTTACAGCTATTACAGGTACATACAAACCCTAATGCTGAGGGCTGTGGAAAAGGACATTTGAACAGCCCAAATCACTCCCAGTGCTATAGCAGCTCCAGCAGCATGATAGAGAGAAACACAAAGGGCCAGTAAGAGAGACTTGATACAGGATTTGAAAAGTCCACCAACTGACTCTGAGAATAAACTAAGCACCTTATGATTCACATGGGCCATGGATTTAAAAAAAAAAAAAAAAGAATAAACCACAATAAACTGAAATTACACACTAATTAACCAAGACCAAAAGCCAAGAAGTTAACATGAAAACAGGTCAGAAATCATGGAACCCATGGGGCCAGATAGAGGGAAATGGAAAACCACTGTCTAGGACTGACTTCATATTCAGACAATTTGCAAAGGAAAACAAAATAACAAAAATTCACTGAAAATAAGCACACAGTGTATAATAATGAAGATAGTAATGTACAAAGAAGATACAGGAACCCTGATTTCTATGCAACTGACAACACTGTGCAAAACATATAAGGCAAAAACTGATGGAATTACAGGGAGCAATTCAGTAATCCACCATCCAAGCAGAATATTTTAAATCATCTTTTAGAAACTGATAGGTTGAACATTTGTAAAGCTACTATAGCTATAGAAGATTTTAACAACACACATTAACACGCTGTATCTACTAGATATTTTAAACTCTACATTCAACTAATTTTCAAGTGCACATGAAAATGTTCAAAAGCTGACCAGTCACTAGTCCATAAAGAAAGTCTCAACAAATCCCCCAAAATAGCTCTTGTAAAGACCATACTGCATTATCACATAACAATTAAATCAGAAATAGCTAATATCAGAACTATTTAAAAATATATGTGTAACTAAAAGTCACACTACTACATAGTACCTGGGTTGACTAAATCATAATGCAAGTTATGAAAAATTGTATATTTAGAAAATAATAACAAATATCAAAATAGACTCCCAAATACATAGAAACCTGGTATATATAATAGAAATGGAACTAAACATCATGGGGAAATGTTAGATATTTAGTAAATGGCATAAGTAAATGGGATTTCCATATGGAAGACATTAGATCCTTATCGAAAACTATATTTTGAAATGAGATCCAGATATTTTGGAGACCTTAATGAACACACACACACAAAAAAACCCTACAAAGAATAAGAAGCCTTTGAAACCATCAGAAGAAATTATAGAAGACTATCCTTATGACCTTGACATAGAAAAGAATTTCTTAAACAGGGCACAAACAGCATAATCAATGAAGGAAATATGTTGATAAATTTGAGAATACCAAAATTTTAAAATTCCGCATGAGAAGAGACCCCATAAACAAGTTTAAAAGGCATGTTAAAAACCACAAGAACAGTTGGCAATATATATAACAGTTAAAAGATTTTCACTTAGAATATCAATGAGCTACAAATCAGTAAGAAAAGGTCAAATCAATGGAGAACGTATACAAAGCTACAATTCACAGAAGAGGAAACCAAGTAGCCAATAAACTTCTAAAATGCTACACCCCCTTAGTAATGAGGGAAATGCAAACAAAACAAAACAAAACAAAACAGTAAAGAAATACCTCTAAGTGCCAAAATTAAAAAGTCTGAGTATATTAAATGCTAAGGAAGTGGTAGCCAACAGGAGCTCTCATACTCCAGGGGTAGGAGTGTCAAATTGAACCACTATTTTGCATAGCAACCCACCAGAGCTGAGGATGGGGGCTAGGGTCTGTTGCAGTGGATGGTTAGTTATAGCTACCTATACACCTCACAAACCCATGCTCTTGCCTTTACAAAACAAATGTAACACATTTCTTTCTGTGTACCCTACAAACCTAATACCATACTCAATAAATCCTGTAGGTGCAGGTAAGGAGCCCTTCGAAGAACGCCAGCTGAGTCATTATTCCGGTCTATGGGCTCCCTCTTCAGCATTTTAAAATTAAATTAAGTTCTCAGTGTCCATCTATTTCTGGACATTTCAGTCAGCAGCCCCAACAATGTACATAAAACAAGGTGGTTTTGTCAAATGTGATAGAAAAGGACAGACAACTGGCAATTTATTTGTAACTCCACAGAGAATTTTTCACACATGCAACACAAATGCCAGAGTCCACACCCACTTCAAAAGCTCCCATCATATTTTGGTTTCTAGTCCAGAACTGGTTTGGTTGGCTACAAATTTTTCCCTTTCTTTTTCTTTTTTTTTTTTTTTTTTGCGGTCCGCCAGCCTCTCACTGCTGTGGCCTCTCCTGTTGCGGAGCACAGGCTCAGCGGCCATGGCTCACGGGCCCAGCCGCTCCGTGGCATGTGGGATCTTCCCGGACCAGGGCACGAACCCATGTCCCCTGCATTGGCAGGCGGACTCTCAACCACTGCAACAGCAGGGAAGCCCCCAATTTTTCTTCTTTTTTAAGATAAATTTATTCACTTATTTTTGGCTGCATTGGGTCTTCGTTGCTGCACATGGGCTTTCTTTACTTGCGTCAAGCGGTGGCTTCTCTTGTTGCAGAGCATGGGCTCTAGGCACGTGGGCTTCAGTAGTTGTGGCACGCAGGCTCACTAGTTGTGGCGCACCAGCTTAGCTGCTCTGCAGCATGTGGGATCTTCCCAGACCAGGGCTGGAATCCATGTCCCCTGCATTGGCAGGCAGGTTCTTATCCACTGTGCCACCAGGGAGGCCCTACAAATTTTTCTTTTAAAAAGTTCACTCAATCCATTAATCAATCAGAATATGACTACCTACTATGTGAAGAAGCAATTCTTCATTACCACTTTCAGAATGCAAAGGAGATAAACATATGATTTAACTAATAATGGAAAATGAATAACCACTCTCAAAATATTTTTTTGAATTTCACTTAGGCAAAGAAAAATAGTCTAAGAAAATAGAGCAATCTAGGAGAACAAGGCTGTTAATATTAGCCTTAGGACTTCAGCAGATTTAAACACTTTACTTCTGTATGTTTAACATTTATAAAATAATAGGCATGAAACCTAGGTGCTGTTGGGTTAAGGTACTCCTAAGAGGCTAAGAACTAAGGGACCTGAATTTCTTCTCTTTTTGAAAAAACACAAAAAAATGTATGAGAAGAAATCAGCCTTTATATACCTCTTACACAAAATTGGTTAATGTTGTTATTTTGTTAAAGATTAACAATAACATGTAATAATAAAAGAAACAAAACATAATGAAGTAGAATTCTTGCTTGTATGACCCTGCAACACTTCCCTTCCCACCCTAAGGCTACTCCTCTGCTATCATTAATCAGGTGAATATATCTCCAGTACTTTTTTTTAACAATTTAATAATATACATATCCATAAATAACAGTGTGTTACTTTCTGAAACTTGCTTTTGTATTCCCTATTGTGTTTTTGAACTCCATTTATGTTGTCCTATACGTTCATCTTAACTTTTATACAGCACGCCATTGTTTGAATGTATTACCCTTTATCCATTACTATTGGTGGATACTTGGTTTATATCCAATTTTTCACATTACAAACATTTTACCTGTAAAAAAAACTGCAGTGAATATCTTTGTATGACTTCTGGTAAACAGAAGGAATAATTTCTCTGTTAAAGAGCTAAAGAGTTAAGCATGAGTTCTGGGTCATTAGCATTTTCAGCTTTATTGGCTATTGCCAAAAACACTAAGGGAGTGGGAAGGTAGGCCTTCTCATACAGTACTGTGAGCAGTGAAAGTTGGTGCTGTTGCCTTCACGATAAGGAATTGGCAAAGGTCACCAAAATCAAAAATGCATATAAGCTTTGGCTGCAGAATTCTATGTCTGAAAATATACCTTCACAACATACTTGCTTATGAGTACATACATGTATATTTAGGACATTATTAAACATAGCTTTTTTTGTAATAGTGAATAATTAGAATAAATTTGATGTTCTTTTTATAGTATTTTTACAAGAAATACTATAAACAATTCTGAAGTCTACAGTCCAAACCTCCCTATACACACACAGACACCGAGCAGTTGGAAAAAACAAACAAACTAGGTTTTATGTCTGGTGCTAATCTCAACTGTCTCTTTAATTAGCTCAGGTCTTTAGCCAAATGTCTAGGATTTTAAATCACCCTCCCCTTACCTTCTCTTGCTGGTGATGACGTGTGGTATCTGTGGAACTTATTGTGCCCTCCCCGGGGGCTATGGGGAGGGAGTTTGTATATGTGTAGTGAGCTTTGGTGCTACTACCCACCATAGGCATGTCTGTACTGTGTGTCCTGATGGCAGAATTCAAGGTATTGTCCCCCTTAATTTGATTGATCTTAATGATGATCCTACATCAACGCTTCATGGTCCTGGAAAAAGAGGAGAGGCCTCCTGTTCTCTACACTTCCCCCTCTGTCTCCTCTGTCCTATACTGTATGTCATAGAAGCTTCTCCAGGTTAACTTGCCTCTATTCATGGCAGCTTCAAAGAAGCTCCACCATATCTCAGTACAGCTACTCTCAGTCAGTGTTAGGGGACTATGGGAAAGTGTGGATCCCATACCTGGCCTGTAAGAACTGGGGACATCTCAGAACATCTCAGAAAGTCTGGCCTTTCTCCTGCCTAAGTTGACTGCACTATAGAATTTAATTGATGTGGTCACCCCCCAGGTTATTTCTGGAGGCCCCATCTGTGACAATCTTCTTCTAAACATAAATTGGGATTACAAACTCCAGGCATTTTTCTCAAGAGAAACTCCTCTGACACCCTAAGTCAAAGTGTGAAGAAAAGGGATTGGGAGCCACATACTTTAAACCCCTTCTTCTGCTTTTCTCCCCATTCTCTTTGATGCAGCCTTTGGGTCCTGCTAGGGCTAGATTTTCTCTTCATTTTCCTACTCTGCCTATTTCATGCCCTGGCCATCACAGGCAAAAGGAATATCATCACTATACTATGCAAGACACCCTATAAACCTGAGTCCTTATAACTTGATTCTTAATATAATAAATTTAGAATATGCTCTCTATATTAGTGCCTGGCTTTAAGCTTGGTGTTTTGTTGTCAGATTCTATTTTGGAAGTTAGAAGCTGAAATGGTTCTCATTGATTGCTTGCTGCAACACTTTGTTCCACCCCCCCACCCCACACACCCCCGCAAATACACACACCACCATCAAGATGGGCAGAAAGGGGCTTCCCTGGTGGCACAGTGGTTGAAAGTCTGCCTGCCGATGCAGGGGACACGGGTTCGTGCCCCGGTCCGGGAAGATCCCACATGCTGCGGAGCGGCTGGGACTGTGAGCCCTGGCCGCTGAGCCTGCGTGTCTGGAGCCTGTGCTCCACAGCAGAGAGGCCACAGCAGTGAGAGGCCCGTGTTCCACCAAAAAAAGAAAAGTTGGGCAGAAGGATGCTTTAAGGTGGCTGGAGAAGAGCACGTATGAACACAGGCAAACGAGAAAAGTATATTAACATGTGTCAACACATTACATTCACTCCCCATATACACATGTAACCGGATATTAAGTAGGAGTTTTTCTGTAATCCTAGGATTGCCTGCTGGGATCACAAACTGTGGGCAGTGTCTCCAAATACCAAAGTTTCCCAAGACAGACACCAATGAGTGGTGTCAGAAACCTCCCTCAGATATTACTGAGATAGCTGAGTAAGCTCCACTACTCCAACCACTTCACTAGCTCCCCTCCTCTACCATCCTGACACCTAGTCTATCGAAGGGGAAGAATAAGGAAGGGGGAACAAAAGAATTAATTGTTGGAGTTGAAAGAGTCATCAGGAGTGTAGCCTTTACGGGTAACTTGGAGCGTTCATCCCCTAAGTGAGGTCAGTCCGTTGTATCATTTCCCTCTTTCTGGCCCAGAGATAAAAGGCATTTCCATACAAATTCGTAGGGGCAGGAAGTACATGTTCCCCTGCCCCCATCTCAAACATGTCTTAAAGTGCTTTAACTGGGAAATGAGATGGGAGACTTCAACCAGAGAAGACAGTGGTCTATTTTTGTGTTTGCTTCTTGTTGTTTATTTGTTTTAATAATGGGAAATGATCAGAAAGTTTTGGAATCTACACAAGTTTTTGTTAAGGGGGTCAGTCACATAGTCTAGAAGATACGTAATAATAGAAGAAAGATAAAAGTTTTCACATTCATGCTCTACCAAGTTTGGGCTACTTAACAGAATGGCTACATGTGCTTAAAACTTAAAGACTAGAAGTATATATACCAATATATTAACAGATATTATTTCTTGCTGATAAAATTAAGGGTGATTATTTTTAGTTGTATTTAATGCATTTGCAAATCTTTCATAAATTCCACAATAAACTTAAGTCAGAATAAAGCTCCACTCTTTCCAAATGAACAGATGAGTAGAATGTTACAAGTGTATCAGTCACTATTTTTAAGTTATGTTACTTTCATATGAATTAGTCTTCTACTTAATTCTCAAGTTAAAGGACAATGGTAATCCCAATTGTCACTGTACATTTAGAAATTAGTATTTTCTGAACACCAAGGTAAAATGAAAAACCATACCCCTGATTAGAACCCCAAGAAGAGAAATAAAAGAGTTACAACCCTTGCCCTCTACATCCTTGAGACCTGTATTTTAAGCTCTAAAATAATCCACCTGATGGGGGACCTGAGGCTCAACAGAGCTTCAACTAACTCTGGGCACAACTGCACTTTCCTATCTCCTCTCACTTTGGTCTCACTCCTACTGTCTTCAAAGCTTTATTTTGGGAACACCAGGTGCTGAATAAATGAATAAATGACTCATGCCATCCACATGGCAGCCAGCAGCCTCTAGTATCCCCTTCAGGAAGAAGGTTATTAATGCAGTTGTCATGGAATTTGATCACTCCCTCAGATCTAAGTGCATTCTGTTTTCATAACCAAAAAGACCTTCCTTGATAGTCTTAACTATTGTAGACCAGAAAGTATCCAGTGAGGCCAAGTACAATTTTGATCATCTTAATTCCAAGGACACTAATTTCTTATTTAAAAAAAAAAAAACAGTTATTTTCTGGGATACTGTGTTTCCAGATGGATTATTCTTTACCACTTGGTTTGGATTATTACTTTACCACTTTTAGTAGATCTTATTCCACCATGCAGGGGGAAAAGGTTGGAGAAGCAAACTAGATTAATGACTGAATTATTGTTTTATCTTAAGCTGAAAAATCCTTCAGGCAAAGCTATTGAAAGCACAGGGCCAAATTAACATGTAATTTACTCTTTTCTTCTTCATTGGATATTAAGGTCTCTTTCTCATAGTTATTCTATAATAGCCAGTTCTGGGTCATGAAAGGAAACAGCAGATTCCTTGTTCCTAATTCGACAGGACATAATTAAATGCTGGAAAGAAAATTCTCATAATTATTTTTAAAAGATATAAAGAAAGAAAACACAATTTTACTAGCAGTTTTATTGACTGGAAGAAATCTCTTCAATTAACCTCTTCCTCTATTGGCCACAACAATTTTCAGTTGGATTATTAGAAGAGTTTTTTGCTTTGCATTAAAATTTTGAATCAAGAGGAGTCAGAAAGGAAAGTTTTCTTGGCACGGCTCCGTACTGACACCAGCCCGGGGAGAGTGAGTTAGCAGAAGCCCACTTACCCCCTCTTCCTCTCCCACTCTCTGAACATACACTTGAAGGTAGCAGGACTCTGGAAGAACCGTGCTGATCTCTCATGTGGATGTCCAGCCTGCTGCATTTCATGCTAAGCCAAACCTCAAGCATGAGCTGCAGGTAACGAGTTTACTTCCTTAGGAGTTAAGGAAAGATACCTATGCGGTCCGTTCATCAGAAGTAGTCTCCACAATGTCACAACTCAAAACCCCAGCCTGGAAAGCAGAGAGGCAGGGAAGCCTCTGAAACAGAAACCTCTCGTTGCCTCTTGGCCACTCAAAGTACCTGCTCTGAATTCTCCTGTCTCTGCTTTAAATGAGCATCAGAAAACCACAGTCCTGTTGAGGGAGAATGTCCCTGGTTCCTGTGAAACATCCCTCTCCCCTCGAGCCAGGTTTAATTGCAAACCTGAAGAAGTATTGTGACAGGAGCCTCTGCATTTTTCTGATAAGGTACAGTTTTTCATTTCCCTCTGGCTTTATGATCCTCAGGGGTGGGGAAGTGCTGACAATGCAAGTCAATGACCAGAGGTGTTGACTCTCCAAGTGCTGATTTTTCTAAGGGAAGGCAGGCAGAGAAAATCTAGGAATTAAAATTGTGGTGAGGAAGAAAGCGTGGCCATGGCAACTGATTTGGATACTTGAGGAGGAAGAGAGGCTTCAAGATGAGTCAGTAATATCTCTATCTAAGTAAGTGCAAATTAAAGAGAAAGATAAAAATGCTTTGTCACCATGACTACATTGCTGGGAAAGCCTTGGTGTTTACATCCATCCTAAAGTTGGAGTGCTAGTATTGCTGCTGCCGCTCTGCTACTACTTCTACTACTATGAATAGCAAAAATAATAATGGTGGGTACCATTTATAGAGTGTAGATTTCTATAACCGAGGTTTTTAAAATTAATTTTTATTGGAGTATAGTTGACTTACAATGTTATGTTAGTTTCTGCTGTACAGCAAAGTTAATCAGTTATACATCTATCCACTCTTTTTTAGAGTCTAGTCCCATATAGGTCATTACAGAGTACTGAGTCGAGTTCCCTGTGCTATACAGTAGGTCCTTGTTGGTTATCTATTTTATATATAAATATATTCCCAATCTCCCAATTTATCCCTCGCCACCCCTTCCTCCTTGGTAACCGTAAGTTTTCCTACATCTGTGACTCTATTTCTGTCTTGTAAACACGTTCATTTGCACCATTTTTTTAGATTCCACGTATAAGCGATCTCATATGATATTTGTCTTTCTCTGTCTGACTTACTTCACTGTTATCGTCTCAGTAGTTCTCACACATTGCTGATATAAGCACTATCACCATCCCCATCTTCAAGAAAATGTGGCTTAGAAAGATTCAGTAACTTCCCAAAGGCCAATGAGCAGGTAAGTGGCAGAAGTAGCATCCAATGCTGTAACTAAGTCCAAGTCCTCTAGGCTATGCTGCCTCAGGCTCAGTGTCACCAGAATCATGTCGTACTTGGTCCTTCAGGCTTCTGAGAGGCAAAAGCCAACTAGCCAACCTCGTCTCTATTGAAAGCCTGCCACTACTGAATGAGCATCGTGTTTCCCATAGTCCAACCACTCCCCTAAAGTGTGCCCTGCTTGTAACACTGCTTATGACAGCTATAATTAAACATTCAGTCAAGATTAGCAAACTTCATTTTAAAACAAAGCCTTTTTGTCTTGCTACACTTTTATCACAAAGAACTCTCAGGCGTCTCTGAGATTTCTAACAACTCAACTGGTCCTCTGAAGGCTGTAGGAGGCTGACCGCAAAAATCTCTCCCTTCCACGGTTTTAATAGCACTGAAATTACAACCCCGGCACAGTCTACTCCAGGACATAAAAAGCTGCTTCTCTCTCCAACAAAGTGCTCTCTTCAACAAAGTGATAAATAAAAGCAAAAACAAAAAATTCTGTCAAACCATGACAGAGTAAGCCAATTAAATTCTTTACTTTTTCAAGAGCGGAGTTTGGTAAATGGCACAATATTTATATGAAGTATTTTTCAAAGTTTAAAGTGCCAGATTATGTGTATCGTTTTAGGATTGTCTATTTCCAATTAAGACTATGTAGCAAATATTTTGAGCACTCATGTGCAACACCCTACACTAGTTTCAGGGAGAAATACAACACATAAAATGTTGACTCTCCCTTCAAATATCTGTTCTAGTTTCAAACTCCCACAATTCAATAAGCTCCATAAAAAGTGGGTAAAATATTTGAAAAGACACTTCACGAAAGATTATACAAATAGGTAATAAGCACCTGAAAAGGTGCTGGACATTGTTAATCATCAGGGAAATGCAAATTAATAACACAACAAGATATGACTACACTTCTGTAAGGCCTTGTCTTACCTGGACAAGGCCAGGTAAGAATGTAGACCAACTGTATCTCTCCTATATTTTTAGTGGGAATATAAAATGGTATAACTACTTTAGAAAAGGGAGGTCTGGAGTTTTATTAAAAAAAAAAAAGTAAACATATATATGCCCTATGATCCAGCAATTTCATTTCTAGGTATTTACCCAAGAGACATTAAAATATATGCCGACCAAGAAACATGCACAAGAATGTTCAGAACAGCTTAGTCATAATAGCCTGGCACTGAAAACAGCCACAAATTCTTCCACAGGAGAATGGATAAACAAACTGGAATATTCATATCAGGAAATACTATTCAGCAATAAAAAAGAATGAAATACTGATAATGTAACATAAATAAATCTCAAAATGTGCTGAAAGAATCCTTATACAGAAGAATAGGTACATCCCTGTTTATTAAAAGGTCTAGAACAGATAAAACTAATCTGTAGTAGAAACAAATCAGAACAGCAGTTTCCTCTGAAACAGTGGTAGAGGGGATTGACTGAAAAGGAACATGGGAGAATTTTCTGGGTTGATGGTAGTGTTCTATATTTTAATAGGAGTTTGGGTTACAGAGCTGTATATTTGTCAAAAAGCAGCAAGTGTACACTTATGTGTTTTTCACTGCATGTAGATTTTATCTTAAAAAGCTATTACATTTAAAAATTTTTAGTTAAAAGATATTTACGCTGAAGTATTTAACAGGAGTCGAACTGATATCTTCAATTTACTTGAAGTGTACCAAGAAATAAAATGTACTAAGAATTAATAGAGGGAGAGATAAATGGATAGATATAATGATAAAGCAAATGTACTAAAACAATGATAAAATAGTAAAAACCAATTTAATGGTGGATATATATATATATATATATATATATATATATAGTCACTGTAAAATTCTTTCAACTTTACCCCATATGTCTGAAAATACACGTAGTAAAATGTTGGAAAAAACATGCTTCATTCTTTCAGTCTTTACATGAAATGGTTAAAGAGAATGTGTGTAATGAGGAAGGAAAGAGAAAAAGTGGGCAGGAAACAACAGCCAGGTAGATATTATTTTCTATATATACTTAATCTCCAGTCTCGTTCAACTGCTACACAGTCTTTGTCACACACTTAACAGATATTTATTGAGTTTCTACTATGTACCAGACTCTGTGCTAGAAGAATTCAGACACATTGATTGGATTTTAAAAAGCTTAGAGTACAGTGGGCATCCAAAGGTTTGATATACATAAGACTTCTTAATAAGGCACTATCATTCTACAATTTTTTCTCTGTTTCTAAATTTGGAGTCTTTTTAATACTTGGGGAATGACCAAATTAACCAACAGCACTATGATGCTGAAAGCACTTACATTATAAAAAAATATACATAATTATTCTGTAATTTATTATAAAGCAAATATGCAGAGCATTTGCTTAATTATTATTTTAATAGAGTACTTTGTCCATTTAGGGAGTTAAATTTAAAGTATCATGATAAAATCATAATAATTATGACATTTAGGTAACCTCACCGAAACCTATAACTTCAAATAAAATCAATGACTCCCAAATGTGTATTTTTGGCCAACAGCTTGTTTCTGAGTTTCAGAAACTTGAAACCAATGCCCTGCTAGATATTTCTACCTAAGTATCCCTCAAGTACTTCAAATTCAAAAGGTTCATATGTAAACACAATATTTTCTCTCACAGAGCTGCTTTACCCTCAGTACGTTTTAGATTAGTTTTTCATCCCAGTCCCAAGAGTTAACCTAATCCCCTGCTTCATATTTATTCACTAATATCAAATACTATTTATTCTAGGTTCTAAAAAACTTTAAAAGTTTGTTTTCTCGTAATAAAAATAATGCTATCAAATAAAATTTGGAAAGTACAGGAAAACAGCAAGAAATATAATCGCTTGTGATTTTACTATGTAATAGGTAAAATGCTATGTAATATTTCTACTACTCCTTTTCTTTCCTAAATATAGAGTTTTATAGGTTTCTTTTTTCACTTAGTAATATATAATATAAATGATTCAGTACACTGCTTTTAAAAACTTAACGTTATACCATAACCTGTTTTCAATTATGCCATTTGGTCCTTGTAAACTCTATTTTTATTATTTTTTGTTTTTTATTTTTTTAACATCTTTACTGGAGTATAATTGCTTTACAATGCTGTGTTAGCGTCTGCTTTATAACAAAGTGAATCAGCTATACATATACATATATCCTTGTCCTCCCTCTTGTGTCTCCCTCCCACCCTCCCTATCCCACCCCTCTAGGTGGTCACAAAGCACCGAGCTGATCTCCCTGTGCTATGCGGCTGCTTCCTATTAGCTATCTATTTTACATTTGGTAGTGTATATATGTCAGTGTTACTCTCTCATTTCATCCCAGCTTACCCTTCCCCATCCCTGTGTCCTCAAGTCCATTCTCTATGCCTGCATCTTTATTCCTGTCCTGCCCCTAGGTTCATCAGAACCATTTTTCCTTTTCTTTTTTTTAGATTCCAGAACCATTTTTTCTTTTCTTTTTTTTTTAGACTGGCCCTGCCCAACAAAGATTTAAATCAAGTTCCAAAAAGATTAAATGATTTCCATGTAATTTAACTATGACCCAGAACAAAGTTCAAGAACATACTTTATGAATGAAAATTCCTCGACAGTCAATAAAGTAAAATTACGATTTCTGTCATCTAATAAAAAATTACCAAACATACAAATAAAAAGGAAAATATAAACTACACTGAAGAGAAAAATCAATAAATGAAAAACTGCATTATGCAGATGATAGAAATTTTAGGCAAGAACATTAAAACAGCTATTATGACTATATTCCATGTGTTCAGGACAGTAAAGGAAATAGTAAATATATTAAACAAAAATACAGATGATATGAAAAAGACTCAAACCTAATTTGTAGAGAGAAAAAGTACAACATCTGAGATGAAAATATACTGAATGGGATTAATAACAGATTAAAAACAACAAAAGAAAAGGTTAGTGAACTTAAAACTTAGCAATTAAAATTATTCAAAATAAAGTACA
Source organism: Neophocaena asiaeorientalis asiaeorientalis (assembly GCF_003031525.2). Classification (NCBI taxonomy): domain Eukaryota; kingdom Metazoa; phylum Chordata; class Mammalia; order Artiodactyla; family Phocoenidae; genus Neophocaena; species Neophocaena asiaeorientalis. The sequence continues at coordinate 14,069,002 of NW_020174561.1, forward strand.
GAGAAAAATGAGTGATAAAAAAATGAGCAGAGACTCTCTGAACTATGGAGTAACATCAAGCAGTCTAACAGAGATGTAATGGGAGTCCCCAGAGGAAGTGGGGTGTGCATGCAGAAAAATATTGATAAAAATCACGGTAAAAATTTTTCCAAATTTGAGGAAAATGCAAACAAATACATTCAACAAGCTTAATGAACCCCAAGCATAAGAAATATAAAGAAAACAACATCAGGATATATAAGAACAACTTGTTTAAAACCAGTGAAAAATTTAAAAATCAAGAAGGCCAGGTTGGGGGAGGGAGAAGAAAACAAATTGTGTACAGAGAAATGAAGACGACAGATTTCTTATCAGAAATAATACTAACCAGAAGAGCACTAACAACATCTCTAAATTAGAGAAAGAAAAAAAATTTACCAATCTAGAATTCCTTAGCTAGTGAAAATGTATTTCAGAAATTAAAATAAAATAAAAAAATTTTCTAGATATACAAATTTCATGTAAGTCACTATCAGCAAACCCTCACTTAAGAAAAAAAAGTTAAAGAAATGTTTCAAGCAGAAGGAAAATGATGCTGGCTGGAAATCTGGATCTAAAGAAATAAAGAAGTAAAGAGCACTAGAAATGGTAGATATGTGAGCAAATGTAAGATAATCACTTTTCTTTGAAATATAAATGACCCAAGAAGAGAAAATAATAAAGTATTAAGAGATTAAAACATAGTAGACATAATTTATGGCAACAATAATAAAAAGACCAGGAGGAAGGAAATGGAGTAAAGTATTATAAAATTCTTACATTATATGTGAATGGAATAATGTTCAAAGTTAGTCAGAATTAAACTATGTTATTTTAAAGATGTATACAATAAACCCAAAGCAACAACTAAAAAAAAAAAGAAAAGAAACAAGGTGATTTACCTTTTAAGAAAATAAAGGAGATTTAATGGAATCATAAATTATTCAATCCAAAAGAAGGAAGAAAATAATGAAAAGGAAACAAAGACATATGGGAAAATGAGAAAATAATAGCAAAAGGGTAGATTTAAACCCAACCACATCAGAAGTCACATTAAATATGCATTATCTAAAACCCTAAATAAAAGTTAGAGATCATCAGATTAGATAATAAAACAAGATTCAACCATAGGCTATCTTCAAGAAATGTACTTAAAATATTAATATTAAGATATAATTAAAAATAAAATAATAGGAAAAGATATGTCAAGCTAACAGAAGTCAAAAGAAAGCTGGGATGATTAAAATATTATCAGACAATATGAATTTTACAGTAAAAAAATATAACCAGTGTAGAAAAAAGAAAGGTTATTATTTCATATGGATGAAGGAATCAATTCGTTAAGAGGACCCAAGAAACTTAAATATTTGCAACTGATAACAGAACTTCAAAATGCATGAAGCATAAACCAACACAACTACAAAGAGAAATAGACATATCCATATTTATAGTCACACATTTCAAAATCCATCTCTCAATTGACAGAACAAGTAGACAGTCAGTAAGAATAAAATAAGTAAACAGCATTATCAACCAACCTGAGCAAACTGACATTTACAGAAATCCTCACCATCCTATAGCAAAATGCAAATTCTTGGATGCACTCACAGAAAATGTACTAAGATAGACCATATTCTAGGGCGTAAAACAAATCTTAATAAATTTAAAATTATTCAAACCAAGCAAGACATATTTTCAAACCGAAATGTAATCAGATCAAAAAGCAACAGTAGAGGGGGCTTCCCTGGTGGCGCAGTGGTTGGGAGTCCGCCTGCCGATGCAGGGGACACGGGTTCGTGCCCCGAAAAAATATCTGAAAAAAAAAATCCCCCAAATTTGAAAACCGAACAACACATCCAAAATAACTCTGGGATCAAGGGAGAAATTAAGAGAAATTTTAACAATTATTCAATTGAATTAAAATGAAAACACAACATAACAAAATTTGTGAAAAGAAGCTAAAACAATAGAGAGGAATTTATAGCATTAAATGCCTACACTAGTGAAAGAAGATCTTGAATTAGTAGCTTCAGCATCACCCTGAGAAACTAGAAAAAGAAGACCAAATTAACTAGATAGTAAGCAGAAGAAAGGAAATAATAAAGAGAAGAAATCACTATATTGAAAATAAATCAATAAAACTAAAAGCTAGTTCTCTGAAAAAAAATCAACAAAATTTGTAAACTTTTAACCGGAATAATGAGGAAAAAGAGAATAAGCACATTATCACAAATTAAAGAGATGACATCATTACAGATTCTACAGATGTTAAAAAGATAATAAGGAAATAGTATAAACATAAGTACACAAAAAATTCAGTAACCTGCATGAAATGAACCAATTTCTTGAAAGACACAAACTGTCAAAACTTACACGAGAAGAATGAAATAATCTGAACAGCCCTAAATAGCAGGTAAATTGAACTTCCAGCTTAAAAATTCTCACTAGGAAAATCCAGGTCCAGATAGCCTCAGTTGTGATGGATACCAAATTTTCAGGAAGAAATAATACCAAATTTATACAAATAGAGAATTGAAGAAGAGGAAATATTTTCAAATTTATTCTAAGATAACATGACCCTGATATCAAAACTAGACAAAGATGTTATAAGAAAATTACAACCCCAAATCTCTCATAAACATAGATGCAAAATTTAACATTTTAGCAGATCAAATTCAAAATATATAAAAAGTCTACTACATCATGCTCAAGTTGGGTTCATCTTGAAAGTACAAGCCTGGTTTAACATTTGAGAATCAATGTATTTCACCACATCAACAAACTAAATAAAAAACCACAAAGGACTATCTCAATAGATGCAGAAAAAACATTTGACAAAATCTAATGTCTATTCTTCATAAGAACTCTCAGGCAACTTGAAAAATAAAAAAAGGTAAATTCCTCAACCTGATGAAAAGCCTCTAATATAAAAACTAACTAAAAATCAATCAATACTTTAACATTAAACTAAAAAAATTTAAAACTTTGGAAAGAAACACAGCAAAAAATTTTCATGACATTGGTTTAGGCAAAGAGTTCTTAGATAGAATACCAAGAGCATAACCCATAAAAGAAAATATTTAAAAATTATACTCAAAATTAAGAAATTCTGCTCTTTCATAGGTGCTGCTAAGAAAATAAAAAGTCACAAATTGGGAGAAAAGATTTGCAAATCACATTTCTGATACAGGACCTGTATCCAAAATATATAAAGAACTCTCTAAAATCAATAATAAGGAAAAGAAAAGCAAATGATGAAAAGATCTGAATGGAAACTTTACCAAAGATATGTCAATGGCAAATATGCAAAGGAAAAGATGTTCAACATCATTAGGCATTAGTGGAATGCAACTTAAAACCAAAATGATATACCACTACATATCCACTAAAATAGTTAAAATTTAAAAACCTGACTAAACCAAGTGTTGGTGGAGATGTGAATCAACTAGAACTCTCACACACTGCTGGAGAAAATGTAAAAGGAAACACTTTAGAAAACAGATTGATAGTTTCTTAAAAACAAAGCACCTATCATATTGTCTATTTCATTTGTAGGTATTTACTCAAGGCAAATTAAACCATATTTGCACACAAATACTTGTGCAAAAATGGTTATAGCAGCTTTATTTATAATAGCAACAAAACAAAACAACACAAATTCCCATCAGTAGGTAAATGGATAGACAAATTGTAGCATATTCATACAGTATTATGCAACATAGATGAATACCAAAATAATTATGCTGAGTGAAAGTCTAGACCTAAAATGTACATACTCTATCATTTCTTTTATATATACTTCTAGAAAATGCAAACTAACCTACAGTGAGCAAAGAGATTACAAAGTTACGAAGGGGCAGGAGGAGATTTTAGGGGTGATGAATATGTTCATTATTTTAATTGCATTGATGGTTTTATGAGCATATAGATCCTTGAAAATTTTTGCAAATTTTACCTCTTAATGATGCATGTTTTTTTTTATATAGGGGAGGGGAGGGGAGGGGAGGAGAAGGGAGAATAGAATAGAACACAACAGAGCGAGGGAGGAAGGGAGAGAGGAATGAAGAGAACGGGAAAGAAACAATCCCTAGTGCTTCCCCAGAGCTCTCAGACTAATACCTCAAGTCTTTAAATCATATTGGTGTCCTTTCATGAAGTGGCTTGTCTCCCTCTACAGTCTCCTTTATCACAACTCTATCTCCCATCTATTTCCAATTTCTTTCACCACATACTCTACATTCTAGTTTACATTATCTCAAAGCTTGTTATCCCCAGTGGTCCCTGAAAGTCTTCTTTGTTTTTCAATGATCAGTGTCATCTGTCCTTTCCCTGAGATGCTACTCCCAGGCTGAGTTAGTTGCTCCTGCAGTGCTCCCAGATCAACAATTCATAGCTCTAACAAAACATTCTTCACTCTGTTTGGTCACTGTTGACTCACTTTTTGGTCTCCCTTTTGTTGAGAAAGCCCTGAAGAAAAAATTTTCTTGTGCACCCCATGTCTCTCAATATCTCATATAGTGCCTAGTACATAGTATGCACATAACATAATTTGTTGCATGAAAGAATGGACCTAATTATGTTAATGTATACTCCTTCCCGGTGGTGTCCTTTCAGTACCATAGCATATTACATAGCATAAAGTCATCAAGAGAGTCATAACTATTTATCCCAACATTTGTTTCTAGTATGGAGATAAAAGAAAACATTAAAACAAATTCCAGATGTATGAGAACATTAAAAATGTTCACCACATCACAGAAAAACATCTCACCTCCAAGGTTTGTAACAGGCTACACGGCCTCATTGTTGAATGATCTGCCAAACAAATAGACATATAGATAGCTTTTTAATAGGGATGTCCTGATTGACTTTTTACCTATGTTTTCAACAAGCACAGCACTAACAATAAGACATAGTGGAGCAAGTTGCATGAGAAAGAGCTAACAAAACTGCTTCTTTGAGTGCAGGGTACTTACTTGTGAACCCTTGAAACCTAAAATTTAATCTGGCTCACAATTTTGCTGAGAGAAAGTGTATGATAATCAAGAAGTAAATGAATCTAGTTCTCAGAACAATCCCCAGTGGGAATTATAGAGGAGTGAGGGGAATTCTCTGGGGTGAACAGATGTTTTTTCATCAGAATGTTTTTCTCTCTACTTTGACAGTGTTTATGAACTATTCGAAAAGTACGCATTTACTGTAAACAGGTATTTTACTGCCCACTTCTGCTTAGGAGCCACATGTCCTGGAATAGGCTGGAATGAACCCAGCTGTATTGTTTCTGCATGATCCCAAATGGAAGACCAATATAAAAGAAGTTCTGAAATGTCATTGGACTGGATGCTAAGTGTACTCCATTGTGAAATGAACCCTAGAGTCAGCCACTTACGATATTGTTCTGTGTCATTTAGGTCAGACAGTAGATGGAGAAAAGAAAATGCAAGTGAAGAATTTTTTTAAGCCAAGCTTTTTAAATAAAGCTAAGAAAACTTGGGTGAGGATGTGTGAATTTCAGGCACTCTGGAAAGAGGTGCAAATTAAAATCTAGCTGGTAATTCCCTCCAGAACAGGTTGTTTCTTCCTCTTGAAAAGCACAAAGAAGAAATCATGCACCAAGTAAAGCCAAATCCCTTTAAAGCTTCTGTTAGTAGTAGGTTCATTTATTTTTCCCCTGAGCAAGCATCATGGGATTCAAATAAAAGGCTTGAGGCATATTCAGTAGATGATAATAAATGATGAAGAATATCTAGTAAAGTTGCAGTGGAAAATCAGAATGGTAAGGTTACTTTTACAAACATTTATTTAATAAGGACATGCACAGAAACATGGAGGCAAAAAAGAGGTCGACAAGAAACAAGATATACCTAGGGGCACCTTTCAACATCTATTTCAAACTGATGGGAACTGGAGAAAAACACAACAGCAAATGAAATCCTCATCAGTCAATCATAAGAAACATGAAATGTAGCAACATGAAAATATCACTCATCTTCTCCATACACAGAGATAAGGGGAAGTCCCCTTCGTAGAGTGTTATTTCCAGTCACGGTAATAAATTTGGAATAACTGAAAAGAAAACAGCAACCGTTCCAGTCTGAAACACAGCCCAATACATCCACTTGTTACCTATTTCTAAATAGTTTCTTTAAAAAAGAAGTTGATAGTAATTCAACCATTTCATCTCTTCCAGACATGATTAAAATATATAAAGAGTTTAAATTGACCTGTTATGGAAGATGTGTACATGTTCAGTTATATCACATTAAGCAGTAATGGGGTGTGTGTGTGTATCAATTACCATTTCATTTTATTGTGGATCACCTTTGCTCCTGAATTTATGTACCTCTTAAATTATAGGAGAAAACATTGCAGAAATGACTCATGACATCAGGCATATTCTTAAACAACCAAGCTTAGAGGGCAGGTAAAAGATTCTAAATGCTCAAAAGCTTTTCTGCAGTGTCAGTAGCAATTCCAGAAGCCTGTATTTTTTTTGCAGTACGCGGGCCTCTCACTGTTGTGGCCTCTCCCGTTGCGGAGCACAGGCTCCGGACGCCCAGGCTCAGCGGCCATAGCTCACAGGCCCAGCCACTCCGCAGCATGTGGGATCTTCCTGGATCGGGCCACGAACCCGTGTCCCCTGCATCGGCAGGTGGACTCTCAACCACTGCTCCACCAGGTAAGCCCAAGCCTGTACTTTTTGAAAGTTATTCTTCAACCCAAAAAGTCATGAAGTGCCAAATTCTGAAACAGCAGCATCTTAAAATTTTTTTTTAAAAGGATAGTCTCCTCTTTAGTGGCACTATGCATAGAAACTAGTTTTTCTTTCACCCAACATAATGGGCTTGAGGCGGGCGAGGGACAGAAGACAGAACAGTCTTCAATAGCTACCATGCTCGGGGCATGAGATCTAGCACTGTGCAGACATGATCTACTTTAATATTTGGAACACCCTGAGTCAAGTGTGATCACCATTTTATGGCTGAGTACTGAGGTTAAGCCACTCTAGCCCAAGTTGACCCACTTGGTAAACAGTGGGCTGGAAGTAAAGCCCAGTCAGCCTGACCCCAAAGCCAAGGTTCTTAACTCTACACCAATCAGTTAAATTCTGGTTCCTGCTTATGTTTCCAGTGTGGTTTTATTCTAACAAGTTAACCATCAGATCAACTTCTACAGAAAGTCCTTCCTTACAGTTCCCAGACTGCATGTCTCTGCAGTCCCACATGCCAAGCAAATTTTAATCAGAATATTGAGCACATTAAATTATGCAATAAATCCTCTCTGGAATGTAAGCCCCTTGAAGGTTGGAAGCACAGTCTCTTCTGTATCCTAAGCACTTAGTGGAGTATCAGCAATGTAGGAGACGCTCAACAAGTATTTGGTGAATTATAATGGAACAGAGAGCTGATTGGATCAACAATTTCCAAACTCTGCTCCATGGAACTCTAGAAATTCTTCAGAGCACACCACCTGTGGGGAGGGGGATTGAATTGCAAGAAGAGAGTGCTGACTGGGCAAGAGTCCTGTCTCCTCCATCAACAGAATCACAGGTACCCTATTTCCACTGGAGTGCTTCTTCCTCAATCTTTTTTTCTCTTGAACTTCCACATAACATTTTATTTGAACAAAGGAAGGTATGGCTTAAAAAATGTTTAAAACTATTGGATTAGATGGTCACACTTTCACTTCCAAATTTATATCATTGCTTTCTACTTTCCTCTTTTTTTTTTTTTTTTGTGGTATGCGGGACTCTCACTGCTGTGGCCTCTCCTATTGCAGAGCACAGGCTCTGGACGGGCAGGCTCAGCGGCCATGGCTCACGAGCCCAGCCACTCCACGGCATGTGGGATCTTCCCGGACTGGGGCACGAACCTGCGTCCCCTGCATCGGCCGGCGGACTCTCAACCACTGCGCCACCAGGGAAGCCCCTCTACTTTCCTCTTAAAAGTCCATTCCTGGAATCCAAGTCATCAAATGTATGCCAAGCACACATGTAACTGAAGTTGCTGTGGGAAACCTGTGTTGTTGGCTGTGGTATAATTCATTTGTGTAATGTGTTCCAGAATCTCGTGGAAGAAAATCGTGGAATAATCCAACATGTCAAACTCATGATGACATTTCCCCATGTGGTCCTTTGGGAAAGATTTCCTCATCCGATTTTCAGGAGTGTTGAAAGGCCATCATGACTGAGAGAAGGCATGAGTCACCCCAAGTTTGGGGTTAAGCATTAGTGAGTTTTCTTACCAATCACGGAGAACAATAAACTTTATTAGAGATTATTCTCTGAGGAGGTACCTCCTAGGATCCTTTGTTATTGAAGGAGGTTGAAATCACCCCCAAGGGAATAGTCTTCGGAAGCAGCTATCCCTGTATATTCATAAAGAGCATAGAGGGGAAAGAAAAAATCTAGCAGCAGCTAGTGGATCACGTGGAAACTTTTACCTTCTTCTAATGTTAGTCACTTGTAAGTAGGCAGAACTGATCAACCATAAAGGCAAGGAAAGCCCAGAACATGGTTGGAGTTAGACCAGGGGTTCAAACTGGAGTTCTTTTGCCCATATGCTAATCTCAGTTTCACTGGCAGTGGGAGTCCCCACTCCTCCCCCGAAGTCTTATGTCTGTGGCATATTAGGGGGAAAGACTGAGGCAAATGAAGTGAACAGTAATTAGAGGCAAAGTCAGTTGCGGCTGCATCCACTCCACAAGATCAGAGGCTGGGGAGTCCATTAAAAAGTATTTAACACAGAAAAAGAATATAGTCACGAAGGAGAAATGTTTGAGCCAGTGTTCTTAGGAGTGCTTCTGAGCACAGGACACCCGTTGATTCACCCACAGAGTCAATAAACAATGCTGTTTCATATCTGTGGTTTTTGCTTGTTATCAGAGCTGCCTGAAGGGAGCCAGGGACAGGCTAAATGAGACGCTCAGTCTTCTGGGGCCTTGTACAGACTCATTTGTCCTGAGACTGAGCGACCCCCATGCCTGAAGTTTGGTTGTTCTTGCTGTTCTGACTCTCCCTCTGGGGAAGCTGGGGTCGGGCACTCCCCAGAGGGGAGTGTTTAGTGAAGAATCATCCATGACACGCTTTTATCTTTGACTTTGCTCCAGGACAGAGGGGCAGTATCATCCACGTTTTGCAAAAGAGTCATCATACAGAGGTTAGCTGACCTGCCAAGCTCCCACAAGGTAAGTGATAAGCTGGGATTTGAATTTGTTTTGTTTGACTCCAGGCCTCAGGTCTCTGATGACTTTGAAATAGTCTCTTCTGATACCACATCGCCTCTCTCTTGACCTAGGTTGTGCCGGGTGTCGCAATAAGTCTTGTAATAACACTAATAGGTGGGTGGGACTTATTATTAAATCTTTTCTGGAAAGTGAAGAAACACAAAGTTTAAGGATTTGCCTGACACTCAGAGTGACAGGGCTAGGATGTCAACTATAATAAAATCTTGACATCTTCCAGTAGGCCATGAATTTTATATTCTAACCCATAAGTCAGCTAGGTTATTAGGGTCAACTTTATTCTCTCCTTTCGAATTAGAAAAACTTAACACAGTAAAGATGTAAAAGTCTTAAATATGGTGATGCCTCTAGAAGGTGTGGGAAGCTACCAAAGCCAAGAGATATATAGGCCCACCTTCAAAGAGTGGATATCTTTGTGGAAATGATTTGTGCTAATGGAATACAAGCAAGCACACACTGGCAAACTCATGCCAGCAGAAGGTGAACAGTATAATATGGCATAGTGGTTGAGAGCAAGGGCTGCAGAATTATCCAGACCGGAGCCCAGGTCCTGGTTCTGCCGTTTACTCACTGACCTTGAGAAAGTTACTTTAATTTTTTCATCTTATGAAAACTTCAGGGGACTGCTAACAAGAATGAACTAAGTAAATGATGTAAAACCTTGGCATAGTGCCCAGTACATAATAAGAGCTGTATAAAATGCCAGCTATTATTATTGATGTTGCTATTATTGTATTTGCAACGTTTCAACATCACACTTTATTTCTTTCCTAGCAAAAACAAGTTTTGCCTATTCAACCCTTTCTTATGATGCCATCAGATACAGCAGGGATCTTAAATGTATTTACAAATGATCACTTCTCACTAGAGAACTCTAAATATAAGCTAACGAATTAGTAAGTTAGTCACATTATATATACTTGCATGTGCCAAAGATTCTAGCAAAAGAGGAAATTTACCAAGGAATTTTAAAAAATTGATTACTAATGCTAATTAGTAATGATAATGGCAATGTGGCCATGAAGGAGAATGTCCTCAATCTTAGGAGATATACATTGAAGTATTTAGGGATGAGGGATGTCTGTAACCTCCTCTCACAATACAGTTCTCAATGGGACCTTCATTTCTGCACATCTTGAGAGCCTGAGAACTAACAAGGTTTTCTTTTGCACTATCTTTTCAAGGATGTTTGTATAGTGAACAGCGTTGAAAGACACACAATGTTTCCCTTTGGGACAAAAGTTAAGCAGATTTGAAGTCCTCTTATAAAAGTCTGATACTCCTCAGCTGTGACACAAACCTATTCTGCACCCAGCATCCACTTGGACCCGTGCTGCATCACTCCTGTGGGACTTGGGGACAAGGGAACCAATGTGAACATAAAGCTCATGGTGCCTGCTGGGCTGTGAGTTATAACATTTTGTTTTCTGACCCAGAAGTCATAGGTCTTATTTCAACACAATATCGATAGAACTCGAGCAGACTACCTTGGTTTTCAAATACAGTAAAAATCTCTTCACAGCCCTTGACCTCTGTTTTCACATATTTAAGCACGTAAAATAACATGTATGTCTATGTGTGTTTACTGTTGTAAAAGTCAAGGGATTAATTACCTGTCTTAAGAACATAGGTGTATTAACCTCATCTACGAATCACTGAACTCTACACTTCAGTGCATGGTCCCAAGTGAAAGCTGAAAGAAACCAGGTGTTCCCTGGAGCTGGGTGGGCATGCAGGCATCAAGTGCCTCTTTCAGGGATCTCCTGCTGTTGCTTCAGATACGAAATTAAGAGAAAATGTACTCAAAAGGGCTTCAGGGAACCTGAAGCAGCATATATGTCTGGCTCAATACTTAGAAAATAGATAAATATTTAGGTAGATAGACACATTATTTACATACTGCTTTAGTCTTTAACTCTTAAACACATGTTCATCAGTGTTTCTGACATTTCTTAAGGACCTAGGTTGTGCCAGGTGTCACAATGTCTTGTAATAACACTAACAGGTGGGTGGGAATTATTACTAAATCTTTTCTGCAGAAGAGGGAAGTGAAGCAACACCAAGTTTAAGGATTTGCCTGATACTCAGTGTGACAGGGCTAGGACGTCAACTATAATAAAATCTTGACATCTTCCAGTAGGCCATGAATTTTATATTCTAACCCATATATCAGCAAGGTTATGAGGGTCAACTTTATACTCCCCTTTTGAATTAGAAAAACTTAGCATGGCAAAGATGTTACTGATGTAAAATCTACAATCTACTATTTTTAAAGATATATAATTTCACATATCATTTAAAGGCTATTTTGATAATGATTTCCACCTGGTTTGGGCAATCTATGTTTGTTTTCCTTATTTAACATTTATTTTGAAGACCTTTATTAAAATAGTAATAGTCTTCGTTTCCTAGCACATTAAGCTTGGGGAAGTTTGTCCACAGTTGTGAATCTATAATGATTTGATTGGATTCAGATTTATCTTTAAAATGTGAATTTAAGTAAAACTTTCAGTCATTAATTGACTAGCTATGATAATAATCTTTCAGTCAGTTGATTTTGGAAACTCCAAAGACAGACAAATTGAAAACATAGCCAAATCATTTTGTTGGCAATATGCCATCTTACCAGGATACATATGTAAACATTTAGTCATAGTCAATACAATCTTTGGGCATATTCAAGTGATACATTTCACTGAATACTATTTTTCATAATCAGATTTTTATCTGTATGTGAAATGTGGCTATTGGCTTATGAAGTAAGTTCAAGCTGATCTCAGCCTGGATTTATTCATTGATTGCCTTAGACTTGAAAATGTATGATCAGCTACTGAGCCATCTGAAACTTTCGGGCTGATTATGTAGGGCAAATTGTCTTAAAAAGATTTTGTTTTATGATTTCTGATTTTTTTCAATAAAAGGCAAGAAAAAATCTTAATAGTTTTTTCTTATGCTATTTCATCATATCTAAAGTTAAAAGCGTAAACTGCCCAAAATGAATATAAAGTAAGAAAGATGCCAACAAGTAGCTATGAAATATACACAACAGTTGTATCTATGCGGAAAGAAAGGAGACAGAAGGAGAGAGGAAGGGAAGGAAGGAGGAGACAGAGAGAGAGAGAGAGAGAGAGAGAGGTAGGGGGAGGCGGGAGGGAGAATCTCTTGAAAATATCTAACTCAACCCAACTCAATCAAATTCAATTCTGATCCTTCTGACTGAAGGACCAGAAAATGGTATTGTTATACTGGGAAGAGTTACAGAAGAGTTCTCTGAATTTTATACCAAAATGCATAACACTCAATAGATAAATACAGACATATGGAAAAAGTAGTTTAAAAAAAAACTTCTTCCTCTTACAAGACTAATGGACAGAAAATAGATTATTATATTCAACCTGAATAAAGATGGGAATGCACAGTGTCCTTCATGAATATTCTTGGCTTTTTTATGAGGTAAATGCTGACCAAGTCTCTAACCCACTCTAGACTTCAGGCATTTTTTTCTGAGGAATTAAACTAGATGATTTTTTCTTCAGCTACCTTCTTGTTCTAACTCTTAGTTTCATGAAGGCAACGAGAATTCAATCTCTTCATATACCAGGAATCTTGGAACTATGAGGAAAGATGTCATCTAAACATTATTTGTGGGGCTTCCTTGGTGGTGCAGTGGTTGAGAATCCGCCTGCCAATGCAGGGCACATGGGTTCGAGCCCTGGTCTGGGAAGATCACACATGCCGCAGAGCAACTAAGTCCGTGTGCCACAACTACTGAGCTTGTGCTCTAGAGCTCGCGAGCCACAACTACTGGGCCCACATGCTGCAACTACTGAAGCCCACGTGCCTAGAGCCTGTGCTCTGCAACAAGAGAAGTCACTGCAGTGAGAAGCCCGGGCACCACAACAAAGATGAAGAGTAGCCCTCGCTTGACGCAGTTAGAGAAAGCCTGTGCGCAGCAACAACGAAGACCCAACACAGCCAAAAATAAATAAATAAAATAAATTGAAGAAAAACAAAAAAACATTATTTGTAAACCTTCAGTTTGGCCCAATTTGACCTGAAGTGTTAACTCAAATTTTACAAGTTCTCCTTTCATTTTGTAAATTAGCCTGAGCCTCGAGGTGGTTAAAAATTCTTTTTTGTTTCTATTTTGATCTGGAAATTGTGTCATTAGCTACCACTCTAACTTGGGATATTCTACATACTTAAATATACTTGATAAATATTTACTCAAATGTTGGTTTTAAGTTTTGACGCTGCCATATTGAACAGTTTTGTGTTTGTCAGTAAGTTATGGTTGGCCCTATCCTTCTTATCCAAATATCTATGGGAATGAAAAACAAATGGAGAGAAAGATCTTTTTGAAGTGGTTCTGGTTAAATAATACAACAGTAGAATATAGTTTGGGAAATGTTTTTCCCATATATACAAAACATTACAGAACGTCAGGATAGGAAATGATACAAACATTTAACCAAAATACAGATAGCACAATACCAATCAACATAATTGCCTTCTCCATTCTATGCCTTCTATCGTTAAGGGGACTGTTCTCAGTGCCTGGTCCATACTGAAGCTCAACGAATGTCTGCTGAACGAGCAATGATCTCTGTCTCATTTTATAGACATGGCTATGGAAGTAAAGAGACTGCATCATTTGCTAATTCATGGCAAACCCAAAATTAGAATTGTGGTCTTCTGACTCATAGTCCAGTCGTACTTTTGATGTTAAGAATTTTGATATTGGTTAGATACATAATAGAGAAGAATTTAGATATACGAGAATTTCCATTTAGAAACTGATGACTTTTAAAAGTGATTACCTCAGTTGGCAATGTACAGAACAAGAACCCTTTGCTGTGCCTTTACAGAGTACAGCAAAGTCATCAGGGATCCAATGAACTGAATGACTAGTTCTCAGCAGTGCTGCCTCTCCACTTCATGTGTTCCACAGGGATGCAGTCTGTGTGTTTTGCTTCAGAGGCCTGGGTTTTAATAGGGGCTCTAAAATCCAATAGTATTCTAGAATTCTGTGTGACCCGGTGGATCTTTTCTAGGACCTCAGAATTGGAAAAGAATTAGAAGTTAGCTTACTTGACATCTCACCTAACACAAATCCTTTGTACACTAACTCCTACAGACAGGTACCCAGATGGAGCTAGAACTCCTCCTGTTAACAGTTTGCACTACTTCACAAGGCTGCTTGAAGTAAGGGAAAAAACTCAAGGCTTTGAAATGAAAAGACGTGAGTGACAACAGTAAACGTTAACTTTTTGGAGCCTCTTTAGTTTTTAAAATGTAAATACTAATATCTGCCTTGCAGATTATTATTACATAATAAATTATATAAAACATTCTCACTAATTAGGCAGTCAGAAATACTCATTTCTTCCACAGATGCTTTATCAATCAATTTGAGTAAAATTCTTTCTAGATGTATTAGTTTCTTAGGCCTGCTACAACAAATTCCCACAAACTGGGTGGCTTTAAACAACGTAAGTTTATTTCCTCCCAGTTCTGAAGCCTAGAAGTTCCAAATCTAGGTGTTGGTAGGATCACACCCTTTCTAAAGGTCCTAGGGGAGAATTCGTCCTGGCGCCTTCCTGGCTTCTGGTGGTTGCTGACAATCCTTGGCAGCCCTTCCTGTGGAGATGCAGCATGCCAGTCTCTGCTTCTGTTATCATATGGCATTATTCCTCTGTGTCTCTGTATTGAAATTTCCCTTTTCTTATCAAGACACCTGTCATACGGGATTCAGACCTCACCCTAACTCAGTCTAAACTCAACTTGATTTCATCTGCAAAGTCCCTATTTCCAAATAGGGTGCCATTTACAGGTTCTAGGTTGACATGAATTTTGGGAGGACAGGATACAATCCAGTACAGTAGAATCGTTATGACAAGTAAATGAAATATTGTGTAAACTGCAAAGTACAGGTTGATTCCATTTCTCCAATTTCCAACTGTTAATTTTTATGTATATCTATGAAAACAAATTATTCAAGAAAATTACTTTCAAACATAGTAAAAAAAATTCACCTATTAGAGGAGAAATGAGATAATTCCTACTCCCAAATAATAGTTATAAAAGAATACTAAAGAGTTTTTATGTCTAGTATGATATTTCATCATATAAAATTAACCCATTTTAGGAAATCTACAGTCATGGGATGTATGAGGCAGGAATTACAATGTATTGAACATCAAATTCAATTTTCCATTAACTTACGTTGATTTGTATTGATGTGAGGGTTATTGTGCCCTTGAGCCAAAGCTTAATGGTTCACTTACAGTTTTTTAATAGGAACTTCTGAGGAATGATGATAGTGTCACATTGTAACAGCAGGAATAGATTTAGTTCAGTGATTATCCATATACAACTATTCAAATGGAAACGTATGGCATCAGTCATCTTTTATAATTCTTTGGGTTATATAAAGAAACCTTGGGATGTTTCACTTATGCTTAAATTGTGAACATTGTAAATATCAGCATTTAAATTAATATTAGCAGAATAATTGAGTTGGGTGGAGTATTTTCTTCATAGGAACCTGTACAAAATCAATGTCACTGGAATTGCTGCACTTGGACTCCCAATAGCATATGATTTTCACTGAGTGGTACTGTGTAAAATATACCTCAAATACTATGATCAGCCCTAGCAGAGACAAAAAGGAGACTTCCTTCACAAAGACAAGATGTGATCATAAGAGTACGTCAGGCTTTCTGCATTGAAATACAAAAATCCATAAAAACAGTAAAAGGCCTACATTTTATCGGAGCTCTGATCCTAATGTTTTGAATACTTAAAGACACATTTGGGCTGTATTTCTCATATAAATAGCCTATTAGAAGAAAATGAATCTTTTTTTAATTATCTAAAGGGAGAGTGAGGATGGCATCTACATTTTTTTTAATCTTTAGAAATTTTTATCCTCTAGTATAAAAAATAGAATCTCTCAAGGTTCACCAATCCCTTTCTAGAATCGAGTTGTCAGGCCTGTGGAGCTACAAGAACTTCAATGGATTCATAACGGATTATTCACATTGCCATTGTCCCCAGCCTAAAATTCTTATCACTGTCACCTGAAACCACTGCATTTATATCCAACTGTTCTCCCTGCCATAGTCTTTTCTTTTCCTTAATCCACTCTACTCCACATTTCAGACTGATCTTCCTATAACGTATCTTTGCTCATGTCATTTCTTTGAGGAAATACCTGCATGTACTAACACTGTAGTCACAACACCATTGCCTCATTCCACTCATCTGAGATCTGACTCCAGCCACTTTCTCCAGTTTTATTCCCCAAGTCTTCCTCTCAAAATCCTACACCTCAGACAATCTAGATTCTTCTCCATTGTGTAGAGCTAGTCAACACTTTCCAATTTCTCTGCCTCTGCTCAGATCATTCCACTTGATTTGGCCTTTCTCCATCCAAACCTTTTCTGACCCACTCAAATGTCCTTTCCTTCATGAAGATTCTCTGAATCAAACCCCCTTCTCCTCACAATTCCCTCCCAATTACTAGGTTTCTGTGTATCAACATTTAGCACATTCTGGTTTATCTTTAACTTACTTATTTTTCTCCCTTACTGATCCTACTTGTACAGTCCATGAGAAGAGGAATCATGTTTTCATCACATATGAATCATCCCCAGCAACTAGCAATAACACATTTTTGCATTAAGTCGAAGTTTTTCATGTGGATTTTTCTGAAAATTCCATGGGAGATTATCATCTTAGACAGAAAACTAATTTAAGACTCCTTTACAGATTACCAGATAAGGATGGCAGAACTAAAAGAAGAGGAATATGGAATTGTTACAAACTTAGTTCTCAGAATATAGATGAAGGGAAATTATATATAGTAGCTTCTTCAGTAAATACTGTACGGACTTTCCCAAAAATAAAATCTGTACAATTCTACCCCCACCTGAGTGATCACAGCACATATTTCTTTCTCTTCTTTATATTCAGGGTTTTCTCTGGCAGATGTTGCTACAATCCTAAAGTACAAAATGAAGGTGAGATTTGGAAATTTTTAAGTTTATTTGCTTGGTATTGTCACAAACTGACTGTCAGGGGGAAAAGAATAGGAGTCTGCCTTGGATACCATTCCTAAGGAGATGGTATAAAAGATGTATGAGTAACCAATCTTTCTCCCATTGCTTATTTGTGAGGCAAAGACTCTAAAATAAAGCCAGAGTGACTGAAATGCCTTTAATGGTGTTGGAATATTTAAAGACAGGCCCTATAAAATAGAAGTTGCATTTCTCTTCACCTGGCCTTCATTCAAACACTTCTCATTTTGTTGGGCTCTCTTTTCAGCAGAGCCTCTTGATGATAGAAAACACATCTTCTACATTCTGCCAGTGGAATTGCTTGGCACTGGAATTCTGGCTGGATGCTGCCCGGTGAGAAATTCACTTTCAGTATGCATCGTCGAGCGTCCTACTGTGTACTTAGATAAAGCTTTTATTTCATGATTTCTTAGTTTCTCTTCTTTATGAAATCAAGTAGTGTAAATCATCTCTTCTGACTTGTACATATTAATTAGAGCAGTAGTTAAGAAAAGGCATTAATGAAATCCTTCCATTAAAATGGAGGTCAAAAGTGGCATATTACTACTCCATAGGGAGTTTAACCAAATTTAAAGGAGTAGTGAGCTCTTTGGCAGATTTACTACGCTCTGGAGAATAATTAAACTCCTGTAAACTTTCTTGAAAAAACCTCACTATCTAATAGGAAATGTTGAATGAAACTCTCTTAGATTTTAAACTATTGGATGTCTTAATGTTTGCCACTGTTACTCATAAAGATGGTTATTCATAGAAAAATTAATTGCTCTCCTATTTTACTTTATACTATTCACTTATTTTGAGGATTTTTAAAAAACTTTGCTTTACTTTGTTTTGGTATTTAGGTACATTGCTTTCCTCCATGAGACATTAATGTCTGCCTGTTTTACTTTCGTATTTGCTCAATCATAGTACATAGGACTGTGAAATGTAATGTTCTCTGTCATCTAGATTTCTCCCCCAGGACCAAAATCTGAAAGAAGTTTCATGTCCTGTGTTTATCAATAGCTTATATAGAAATATTCGAGGCATTTGATGAGATTTTCATGTATAATGAAGCTAAGAGGGACATACACAATCAGAAATAGGATACAAAAGACAACAACGTGCTCAATTAATATTCCAGTTTCAACAAGGTAAAGCTTAATTAGGTTAAAAGTACTTAAGTATTTTTAAAAATACTGTACAAATATAGAAGAGGAGCTCTACATTAAAAGTAATTCATATAAATACTAAATGAATAAAAACAATCTCAGAGTTATCCCAAGCGCTTTAAGTTTAAATAGGAATGAGATGCTCCAAGTCAAGAGTGACTTGACCAAAGTGACTCAGTTACTGGTAGCTTCCCGGGACATCCACTCAGCATCTCCAGCTTCACGTGATTGAGCTGCCACATTATCGCAGGACAAAGACTGGGCAGTTTTAATTGACTCTAAACTGAAAATGTGGAATGACTCCAAAAAACAATGTTCTTTTAAGTCAAATTATTAACGAAAGAATAATGTCCAGCACTAAAGAGATAACATTCTCCATTGGTCATACCCCAAATGGGGTTTTTCATAGTTCTAGATACTGTTTCTTGACTATCAGCTCAATAAAGCACCTTAGGCTCAGCATTCCTCTTCCCTTTCCCAGTCCTTCACTCGTGTTCCTTGGGCTCATTTCTCTAAAAAAAACAACTGGCAAACTACCTCCTTGCTCCAGGTTTTCTTTTGAGAAGAACCATCTAAGACACATACTGAATCTGCCCCAGGGGGACACAGCAGGCTGGACTTCATAATCTACTTTACTGTAAAATATATTTTTAAAAGAGCATTTCTTACCTCGGGTATTCCACAGAACATACTCAGGGAAACACAGAACTAGATTTATTCTCTCTCAACATAGAATAAAATCCAAGTTCCCTATCTTGATCTCCTACAAGAAAATGTGAGGCAGAGATGTGACCTATATAATCCAGTCCCCAGCTATCTTCTCATACTCCTATCTTACCCTCTCCTTCTCGGTCTCTTTACTCTGGATCAGCTGTTCTTTGTACTCCTCTTTAAACGTGCCAAGCATTTTCCTGCCTCTGAGCTTCTGCCCTTGCTGTTCCCTCTATCGGGAACAGATATTTGTCCAGATAGTGGCATGGCTCACTTTCCCACTTCATTCCTTTCTCCATCTAACTGTCACCTCAGCAGAAACACCTACTACAGTATCTAAAATATCTCCCCTAGTTACTTTCTTTCATCCAGCTTTACTTTTCTTCAAAGCACTTCTATTTGAAAGCACTTTTCACTTACGTATTTATTGGTTGTCTCTCCAGTAGAATGTAAGCTTCATAAAGGCAGATTTTGTCCGTTGTTGTGTTCCCAGTACCTGGGAAATCTGTGTGTCTTTGAAAATGTGTGTGTCTTCTTCGTCATCCTCATTTTTCTCATTTTGTTACAGACACATGAAAATGCAATCCTAAACCATCTTTTGGAGAAAAGCACTGCTCTGTAGTACTGAGCAATTTCCTTAGCATAATATAATGCCTTCACTCATTCTGTTTCTTTTGTCCTTTTTGCTTTTCTTTCTCACATTTGCCTCGAGAATTTTCCCTCTTCAGCACTCAGATTCAGCTTCCTATCCTCCATGAACTCTGGCTGATGGCCCATACCATCAGGGCAGACACTCTCTCCTGCATGCTCACTTGTCTTAAAACATGTCTGAGCGTGCTGTAGAGGCTTGATCATGTGTCTGCACCACTAGACTCTCAGTTCCTTTAGCGCAGTGGCCCTGTACCCTTACAGGGAGAGTGCCACTCTCATACCTTTTTCACCACCACCATCCTTGTCTGACACATTGTGTTATTAAATGGAACATTTTTGAAGTTACTTTGTCTTTTCTTACTAGACCTTATAAGTTATTTGTGTGTCAAATGTGGTTTGTCCCATAAAGCCTTTAGTGGTGCAATTTTCTTTTTTTTTCCCATTATATGTTCAATCTTTGAGTAAAATGCATTGTGAATAATACAGTGTATTATTACTGGATGGCTTTAACAATATTTTTATATGATTAATCTGTGTCATCTTGTGGCTTGTTTATAGTAGTTATTTCACCACCAAACCAGAGATCACAGCTTTAGGACCTAGCGACCCATCTATTTAGCTCACTGCAGCCTGTGTAAATCTTTTGTAAATGTGAATCTGATCAGGTCACACACTCTTATGTCCTTGCTATCCTGATTCTCCTTACAGCCTTTGCTAGTGCAGTTCCCTTTTCTGAAATGTTCTTTCCTCCCCCGTCCCTTCCTATGGCATACACCTTCTCATCTTTCAATGTCATAGAAGCCTCCTACTCTGTGTGTGACTATTCTCTCTCTATTACAAGCATTTATAGCACCAACTACCTCTCCTTCCAGTATCTTTCACATTTATTGTTTCATTTTGGTCATATGATTAATGTCTGTTTCTCCCCCAAAGAATAAGCTCCAAGAGGAAACAGGCTATAGATGCTGGGTACTTAGTAGGTAGTCAATTAGTCAATAAATACTCTTCAGGTAAATGAATGAATGCAGGTGCAAAAGTACTTATAATCTAACTAAGTTTCCAACATGCAATAAAAGGGTTGCTATGGAAAAATAGAACACTTTTCAGGCGTCTCGAGAGGATTTGGTTTCTAAAAGAGCCTTAAATTCTTACAGAGTTAAAAAAGGAGTAACTTTTTGAACCCAATCATTTTTAGAATGCTAGCCTAGGCTGTAAGTCAAAGGAAGGAAGCTTTATGTTCACAAACACCAAGGGGTTAAAGGCACGATCCAGGGAACCTGGAAGAAAAGTCTGCCACTGAAGCATGAAAAACCTGGTGTAAAAGGGCTTTCAATTCAGGTCCACCTGTTAGGAATTCTAAATTTTACAGTCCTTGATCCTCTTTCAGCAGATTACTTTATAACTCAATTGTTTCCTCAACTCAAAAGAACACGATTTTACTTTTTTTGATTCAGGTATTGAGTGAACTGAAAGAGAATAAAGAAATTAATTAAAGTAAGATAACAATGGTCAAGTTTGCTCTCTGCTGAGTGGATCGCCCTCATCTTAAATCTTCTTAAACCACATGCAATTATGCCCTCAAAAGCCTGAGGGCACTTGCACGGAAAGGCTAATGGGGTGAGACTTTAAATGTTAGAAAGTCCTTAATTTGAAGTCTCTCTACTGGTTTATGTTAACACCTTAGTGATTAATCTTGTGATGACTGAAGCTGTTCTATTCATGGATATCAAATTGACTGAATCTATCCTATTTTTGGTCACTTTAAATTCTCATTCACCACACAATTGATTGCACTGACTGTACCGTAATCTAAATATTAAAACTGCAGAAAGTACCAGATTGGTCATTGCTTATAGATAATGTAGACATAACTAGTCTCTATGATATTTTCTAAATATTTTTTAAAAAGTAGATGTAGACATCCATACATATACAACCACAGAAGAATAATTTGTAAATTACCTACGTGTACAACTATAAGAGGCTGATTTGTAAATTATAGCACATCTATATAAGGGCTGTTTTTTTGTTTTTTTGCGGTACGTGGGCCTCACTGTTGTGGCCTGTCCCATTGCGGAGCACAGGCTCTGGACGTGCAGGCTCAGCAGCCATGGCTCACAGGCCCAGCCGCTCTGCGACATGTGGCATCTTCCCGGACCGGGGCACGAACCCGTGTCCCCTGCATCGGCAGGCAGACTCTCAACCACTGCGCCACCAGGGAAGCGCATAAGGGCTGTTTTGATGCAACTTTTAAAATAATGTTTTCAGAGACAACTTAATGACATGGGAAATGCTCACAATGTTAAGAAAAAGGGCAAGTGACAAAGCTATATAAGGAATATAAAGCCACTTTTTTGGGAGGGATTTTATATATATATAAATTTTATATTAATATATGTACATTTTATATATAATATATATATTTTATGTTATATATATATATACATATACACACACACACACACACACACACACACACACATA